>NC_092578.1:348000-696000 GCF_037975245.1 Apostichopus japonicus
ATCACTAAACTATCACAGTAAGGCCATCTACTAAATTATCTCTGACCCACTCATATACCTCTGTAAGACCAATCACTAAACTATCACAATAAGGCCACCTACTAAATTATCTCTGACCCACTCATATACCTCTGTAAGACTAACTAACCTATCTCAGTATTCAGACCAGCGACTAAAATATTCGGCTATCGGCTTCGGCTATCTCATCAAGAGCACCAACTTAACTATCTCTGTTTTAAGAGCAGCTCTGAAATGCCTGTAAGCCTACCCAATTAGCTATATCTATAAGACCATAAATTATATATGCGATGCCCTCCTTAAATTTTCCCTGTATTAAGACTCTTTAAGACCATTTCTACTATCTCTGTAAGTCTCAAACTAAGGATTTCAACTAAACTATAAGACCAGCAACTTATCTGTCTGTAAGTCTATATATGTATAAGACCTGAGCACCCAGATAACTCTGTAAGACCACTAACTATGTATATCGCAGTTAATATCAAAATAATTATTTAGAACAATTATAAAGGTATGTGCAACTATGAGTATTCTGAATGTACTATGCTGCCTTTGCCTTGCAACAGGGAAAGACACGAAAAGAAAGCATTGCAGGAACAAGCAGCAATGGAACATGCTCAGGTGGTGGAAGCTTTCGAAATATTCTTTAAAGTTCTAGATGAAAGCCAACTCGACCAAGATGCGTCCATCACTAGAAAAGAGCTTGAGCAGGCATTTACAAAGGTATGCATATGCACACTACATCCGAACTATTTTAAAAGTACGTATCACTGGCCCAGAGGTAACCTTGTGGCAAAGTTACGGAACGGGAGGTGGGCTGAGGGCAAGATTTCTAAAACAGGACAACAAAGTTACTGCAATCGATTGATCCGATATAAAACACAGGGTGGCTAAATAAATGGTTTTACTTTCTGTGAATGAATTTACTGATTACCTTGTACTTTACAGGTTCTGTATTTACGATTCTGAACATATAATTCTCTTTGAGTGAGTTTACTGGTTAAGGAAATCTTTAATTTCTGACCATATTTATGTTATCATTACAATAAGTTATTGATTAACATGCAGTCCTCCTGTATAGGTTATTTCAGTTTACTAATAGGAGTTAATTTGATTTCTAATCATTGATTATCCTCAGAGTGAGTTTACTGATCAACATGCAATGTTACTTTTTGGAGGAAACTACACAATTGCTGAGGTCTTTGACTACCTGGATCTGAATCATGACAATGAGGTAATGTCAAATATGAAATTATGAATATTCATGGTATATTATCCAATAAACTATTGGAACACAATCATAAATTTTGCAAATTCCAGAAAATGTCGGAAACAATGTACAACAATATTTATGGGCATGTTGCAGTCAAAGCAGTCTGATCACAGGTACCTTATCATAAGCATACATTATTCCCCTCCCCCCCACACACTCCCCTCATCTATGATGTATTTCCTTGTGTGGACAACATTCTATGTTTTGTTTTGCTCTCTACTTAGATAAACTTTAATGAACTGCAGGCTTTTGCTGAGCGTAAAGGAGTGGGTATTCAGAATATGTTTCAAGGTTATGACAGACGGGAGATTGGTTCTGTGGTAGACTTCCTGCGGGCTGTACAGGATACAATGCTTATCAATGTTAAACGAGTCTTCATGACGGTAAGTATGTCACGCAATACATATACAGATGTACAATACAAATCATACAGAACAGACCACATATTACTCACCAGATGGACCATACAGTAAACACCTGTACAGGAAGATTACACAGTGCACACCACACAGGAAAGACAAGACAAACCACATATGTGCAGACCATACAGTACAGACCATTGAATACACACTGTATAGAACGTACAGGAAGATTACACAGTGCACACCACACAGGAAAGACAAGACAAACCACATATGTGCAGACCATACAGTACAGACCATTGAATACACACTGTATAGAACGTACAGGAAGATAACACAGTGCACACCACACAGGAAAGACAAGACAAACCACATATGTGCAGACCATACAGTACAGACCATTGAATACACACTGTATAGAACGTTCAGGAAGATAACACAGTGCACACCACACAGGAAAGACAAGACAAACCACATATGTGCAGACCATACAGTATAGACCATTCAGCATAGACATACAGTGGTTAACGCCGGTGCCTTCCAATCAAAAGTCCCTGGTTCGAGTCACTCCAAGATTAATGTGTGTCGTACAGTAACAGAGATGTTGACAATTCATAATCATGGACGTTAAATATGAATGTAAGAGACTGACTTCGGGCAACTTGCGGCTTTGATAAGCCAATGAGGTTTGTTAGCAAGTTCCTGCTTGCAGGAGGTATAAAAAAAAATACACATGACACATATATCGCACAGACCACACAGTACAGATATATAGCACAGACCACATAGCACAGACCCCAAGGATTGATATACAGTGCAGACAATACTCTGTAGACCATAAAATACACACGACACCAGACATGACAGATATACAATACACACCACACCGTGCAGACCACACATGATAGATATACAATACACACCACACCATACACACCAGACATGACAGATATACAATACACACCACACCGTGCAGACCACACATGATAGATATATACACAAAGACCATGCAGTACAGACCACAAAGCATTGACAGACAATACTGTGCAGTCCATATGATACACACCACACTGTGCAGACCACACATGACCGATAAACATGCTGACCATACAGTGCAGACCACACTGTACAGACAACAAAGGATGGACATAAAGTGTAGGCGATACAATGCGCATCACACCGTACAGACCATACATGACCGATATCCAACACTGACCACGCAGTACAGATCTTCAATCCTATAGAATACATCTTAATACGTCTTAAATCTTCTTGCCCCTTCACTTTGAAATATGCTCTTTTTTCAGGAGCTTGACATTAACCGTACAATTGGTATTGATACGCACTACATTGGAACTACTGACTGGGAGATGGAGGAGGAAGATAAGACTTTCCTAGTAGAGGTAGAGAGCTCTTTGTTTTTCCTTTGAGTTAAATTGTCAGGGAGAGGAGGTGGTAGTTGTAGATAGTCATACATGTAGAAGTCATACAAGCAATACAGCAGCCCTAGGAAGAGCAATTCATTCATCTGTTCTCGTTCTTGTGTTCTGTTTACAGCAAGGAGCGAGAGCAACCAGATCATTTTTACGCCAGTACGTGAAGAAGAATGATCCACCACTTAAAGGTGCTCATCGTATAGACTCAGATGCCCTCACAAAACCATTACATGCTTGACAGAGTGATGCTTGGCACTGTGATGCTTGACACCCTGATGCTTGACAGAGTGAGGCTTGACACTGTGATGCTTGACAGAATCATGCTTGACACAGTGATGCTTGATACTGTGATGTTTGACAATGGTGGTTGACACAGTGATACTTGACACAGTGATGCTTGACATTGTGATGCTTGATATTGTGATACTTGGCAGTGATGCTTGACACAATGATGCTTGACACTGGTGTTTGACACAGTGATGCTTGAGCATTGATACTTGACACAGTAATGCTTGACACAGTGATGCTTGACACTGTGATGCTTGACACTGTGATGCTTGACACTGTGATGCTTGACATTGTGATACTTGGCAGTGATGCTTGACACAATGATGCTTGACACTGGTGTTTGACACAGTGATGCTTGGGCATTGATACTTGACACAGTAATGCTTGACACAGTGATGCTTGACACTGATACTTGACATTGTGATACTTGGCAGTGATGCTTGACACAATGATGCTTGACACTGGTGTTTGACACAGTGATGCTTGGGCATTGATACTTGACACAGTAATGCTTGACACAGTGATGCTTGACAGAGTGATGCTTGACACTGTGATGCTTGACACAGTGATGCTTGACACTGTGATGCTTGACACAGTGATGCTTGACACTTGTGTTTTGACACAGTGATGCTTGGGACAGTGATACTTGACAAAGTAATGCTTGACAGAGTGATGCTTGACAGAGTGAGGCTTGACACTATGATACTTGATGCATTGAAGCTTGTCAGTGATGCTTGTCAGTGATGCTTGGCACTGTGATGCTTGACACAGTGATGCTTGACATTGTTATTAATATGCAGGGTTTGCCTGGTAGGCTGGTAGATATTTAATGTTATCATTGTGACATTTGTTCTGCATGATGTATGTCTGCCCAATGTTGTTGATCATTGTTTCCAGGGTTTCCAGGGTATAAGTTTAGTTACATCTTAATGATTACACTGCCTTTTGGTAGGGATGAGGGTGAGCTGTGGTAAGGTGCTTAATTATTTTACTTGAAGCTGGACTACTGGAGCTTATGACACACTTGGTTTGCAATTCAGAAATAATCTATGATAAGATTTTATACCAAGCTATGCAACCTTTTTAAGTTCAATGTAACTGCTGTCAATAACACAGAAACAAAACTAATAGAATATAACATCAAAGAAAAATATGCTTTTTTCTAGATAGTGTATTTGGTACAATGTTATACATTTGAAACAAAATATATGACTATTTCAACTATTTTTTTTAACTATAAAGAAAAAAAATCTTGTAATAATTGTGTGAAAGGAAGTTTATATCAATGTGTTCAATGTTCTTACACAAGACAATTTCAAAGTGGAGTCCTTGACATGACTGTGTAAATGCTTTGCTGTTCCACCCAATCACATCATTTCTCCTATCTGACATTTGTTATTGTCAGAGCAAAATACAAAATCAACAGAAGGTGTTTATATAGAAGTCCTATCTAGTGCAAAACTTGACAAGCTGCAGTGTCAGACTGCAGACCATAACGGTACCGTGAGTTCATCACTAGCAGTATGTACTAGTATGTACTAGAATGTACAATTTCGTTTGTACTTATTGCAGAAGAGAGCTATTGAAATTGAATTTCCAAGTTTCAATTCAAACTACTATTTTACAAACACATCTGTATGCAAGTATATCCAGCTTGTTCCCATGTTTGTGAGCAATTTCATTAGTTAATCACCCAACACATCTGTATGTAAGTTCATCCAGCTTGTTCCCATGTTTGTGAACACTTTCATTAGTCAATCACCCAACACATCTATATGTAAGTTCATCCAGCTTGTTCCCATGCCTGTGAACACTTTCATTAGTCAATCACCCAACACATCTATATGTAAGTTCATCCAGCTTGTTCCCATGCCTGTGAACACTTTCATTAGTCAATCACCCAACACATCTGTAAGTTCATCCAGCTTGTTCACATGCCTGTGAACACTTTCATTAGTCAATCACCCAACACACCTGTAAGTTCATCCAGCTTGTTCACATGCCTGTGAACACTTTCATTAGTCAATCACCCAACACATCTATATGTAAGTTGATCCAGCTTGTTCCCATGTTTGTGAGCAATTCATTAGTCAATCACCCAACATATCTGTATGTGAGTTCATCCAGCCTGTTCACATGCTTGTGAGCATTTTCATGTGATTGTGTTACTTTGATTCAAAGAACTCTAAACAATACAGATCCACACATTAAGACCAATATGGCAGTGTGTTCTGTAGAAATGTTGGAGAGACCAATTGCAAAATGATTTTTGTGTACATTTGATCGGATCACAACTATCATGAACATAGATTCCTAGCTTAAAGTTATTTAACAGCCCACCATTTCACGAACCTAGCAACATTTGAATTTGTTCATCCAATCACATAAATGGTTATACTGGTTGGGTAAACAACTAAACTACTTCTCAAACATTTACCTGGAGCTATCACCTCCTCAGGTTTGATTAAGCATATAACTATCTGCACAACATGAAAACATGTAAGAAACAAATTACCGTCTTGCACAGCCAAAAATGCTCATCCAAAAATGTGGACACATTTATAACAAGAGTTGGCCAAGCTGGGGTGACACTATTAGACAATTAACATGAAAGGAATGAATTTAAATCCTTGTGCGTGTCATTTCACAGAAGAGATCCGACTATTGATCAAATACTTCTTGCTTTGTACCTAATCACAATGTTAATGGTATATTTAGTATTTTGCTTTGAAACTTAAGCTTCATATGTATTTCTTTCTTTGATTAAATAAGACTTGCTACAGTATTCAGTAGTTTTCACATTTTCTATTAATTTTGATAAAACATGACATCATCCTTGATTTTTTAATACTTTTCACCTATGCAAGACATCTGTGACACAGTTTGTCATTATAATAAAATATGCTTCAAACAAAAGTCTGAAATATATAAAGCATCTCTTAAATTGTTGTCTTTGATGTAATTGATTCTTACACTAACCTGATTTACAATCCTTGCCATTAAACAGAAGCAACCTAGAATGAGGGAACAGCTGTAATCTGTAAATGAAACAGGTCAGTTAATTAGCTGAGTCAAATACCTTCCCACATTCCCTCCTAATATTCAACCTTCGGTAGGAAACTTTCGTCTGTTACTAAGGGTTACCACTTCCTTCCAGATTGTCTTTAGTTTCTTCTCTCAAAGTCAGGCACTGATCAATTCTTTAAACATTTCATTGCATTTGACACTGCCATCAACATTCTCATGGCATTATGGGTATGAAAGCCACATTACTTGATATGTACAATATTAACCTAAGCACATCACAAGGCACTACTATTTAGTAAATTTACTATTATTAGGCCACTTTGTAGGCTGTTTGTTTGTGTCTCAAAAAAACTAATTCAAGACTAATTTTGTCCATAATACAAGAGCATCCTGAATGCATTCTTATTAAAGGTTACAGTTTTTTTTTAATTTTTTTTTATCTAAGTTAATATATACTTTTCCAAGGAAAATTCTGAGATCTATCTACTATAGTATTTTATTTTTTCATCTATCGTAAGTTTGGTCTGGTACTTTCAATACTAATCTTAATAAGCTTGTCATTCTCCAAAAACGGGCTGTGAGGCACATAACGTCTTCAGCTCCACGTGATAATACCAGTCATTTATTCACCTCCTTAAACATGCTCAAATTCACTGATCTCATTTCTTTAAATGTTCTGACGTTTACTTATCATGCTATGAACAATCTGCTTCCAAATTCTTTTGCTAGATTTTATACAATTGGCCACTCTATTCACAATTATAATACTAGACAAGCTGGTCATTTGCGTGCTTCTTTTTATCGTAATTCAAAGAGCATGCAAAGCCTCCGTAATCGATCTATTTCTTTGTGGAACAATCTTCCGATTAACTTGAAATCTTATACTTCTGTGGCTTCGTTCAGGCGACATCTGAAATATTACTATGAAAGCCTTATTGATTGTATCCGTTGTAAGGGGTGGGAGTAGGTGGTGGTGGTTGGGGGGGGGTAGTGTTATTTGTCTGATGTGTTAAGGTTATCTGTTTTTGTTTTTTTTGTGGGGGGTTCTTTTCTTCTTTTTTTTAGGTGTTAAGGTTTTCCATTTTCTTTGATGGGAGTACTCTATTTGATTAAGCCCACAAGGGTTTCTTAGTTTACTTCCTTTCACATATTTGCTTATTTGCAGTTATATTGTCTTGTTCACCTTGTATTACTATGTGTTAAAACAATAAATTAAATCAAATCAATCAAATCAGTTTAGCCTTTGCAGGATCACAATGGATTAAAAGAACCCACAAATGACTGACATGTTTCAGTTAGATCAGTTAGAAGTAGTACTATTACCAACATTTTCAATTACAGTTAGACTGGTTGCTTAGTTAATTTTACAACTAGAAATCTAATTTGCTGTAGGTTATATTATACTAGTGATTGATTCAGATTGCATGGACAAACTTGAACACAGAGGGCGCAATAACATCTGACACTTTGGAAAATAATACTGATTGGATGAAAATTTGTGGAATGTTTCTGATCAGGTTCTTCACTTTTGAAATCATGTACATTGCATGATAATAAATAGCAAATGCAGGCAGGAGAAGGAACATTGTTTTTATTTCTTCTTGAAAAGTTTTCATTCAAAATATCTTTTGTCTACTGCATAATAGTGATAATACACTTGGCTTCAAACCTTGTGATTCATATTTCCTGCTTCAAACCTAGAGATTCATATTTCCTGCTCCAAACCTTGTGATACATATTTCCTGCTTCAGACCTAGAGATTCATATTTCCTGCTCCAAACCTTGTGATTCATATTGTCTGCTTCAAACCATGTGATTCATATTTCATGCTTCAAACCTAGAGATTCATATTTCCTGCTCCAAACCTTGTGATTCATATTGTCTGCTTCAAACCATGTAATTCATACTTCCTGCTTCAAAGCTTGTGAATCATATTTCCTGCTTCAAACCTAGAGATACATATAACCTACTTCAAACCTTGTGATTCATATTTCCTGCTCCAAACCTTGTGATTCATATTTCCTGCTTCAAACCTTGTGATTCATATTTCCTGCTCCAAACCTAGAGATTCATATTTCCTGCTTCAAACCTTGTGATACATATTTCCTGCTTCAAACCTAGAGATTCATATTGTCTGCTTCAAACCATGTGATTCATATTTCATGCTTCAAACCTAGAGATTCATATTTCCTGCTCCAAACCTTGTGATTCATATTGTCTGCTTCAAACCATGTAATTCATACTTCCTGCTTCAAAGCTTGTGAATCATATTTCCTGCTTCAAACCTAGAGATACATATAACCTACTTCAAACCTTGTGATTCATATTTCCTGCTCCAAACCTTGTGATTCATATTTCCTGCTTCAAACCTTGTGATTCATATTTCCTGCTCCAAACCTAGAGATTCATATTTCCTGCTTCAAACCTTGTGATTCAAATTTCCTGCTCCAAACCTAGAGATTCATATTATTTCCTGCTTCAAACCTTGCGATTCAAATTTCCTGCTTCAAACCTTGTGATACATATTTCCTGCTTCAAACCTAGAGATACATATTTCCTGCTTCAAACCTTGTGATTCATATTGTCTGCTTCAAACCATGTGATTCATATTTCCTGCTTCAAAGCTTGTGAATCATATTTCCTGCTTCAAACCTTGCGATTCATATTTCCTGCTTCAAACCATGTGATTCAGGGTGTCTTTGTAGTCTCCTTGTGTTCTCCTATGTGGCTCTCAAACGTTCTCTGCAAAACAATAACATGAAAAGGAGAAATGAATAAAAAAGATTAATCCACATCATTAAATAAGACAGATCATGCACAAGATATAATAAATAGATAATACATATCATTAAAAAGGAAAGGCAATGCATAGGATATATAGTAAAACGATTATTTCCCTTGCTTCTTACAAACCTTCTGCAAATGTTAGTTTTGTGGATGGAGGGGGGAGGGGCGGTTGGTACTGGTAATAAATACTGTAGTTGGTTTGTCTTGCAACTACTTTACAGGTTATTTCTTGAGACACTTCTAGCAACTTGGATGGCCAAGAGACAACATTTTAAGCACAGAAAGATGTAAGCTTATCATGTGATCAAGTCATGTGATCAAGTCAAGAACATACCTGTACCATCTTTCATCAACAGCTACGTTGACTGGGCTAACTTTTCCATACTTTTTGTGGCATCTTTAAGCTTCCCAACCATATCCTGCAGACAAAGTAGATATATGCTCAATATAAAATATTTCAATCTGCTAGTTGCATGTGATTAGAAATTGATATATAGAGTTATACAACCTCTTCCCAGTAGATTCAGTCATATAACTAGTGAAGTATTCTATATCAATACTATAACAAACGTGCAATTAACTAATCAGTCATACCAGATAACAACAGGAAATGTTACAAATTCTTACACTAAAAGGAGGCTTGGCAGTAGGTAGTGGAGGCTTGGTGGTAACATGTGCTCTTAACATGAATATGCATTAACAGAGGCATATGGTGTTAAATGAAAACAAACACCAACATCTGAGAAAGGTTGGAGGGGAGAGGGAGAGGTAAGCCTGTACCCTTCCGCCAAATAACTTAATGATTCCTTGCCACATTCTGTATGAGAACATTCAACACACAACACAAGATTTCAAGTGTTGGTTGACCAAAAACAGACTTCAAGTGATCAGCAAAAGATTCTTGCACTAATATAGCCCTAAAACTCCTACCTAACAAGTAAGAAATTCATCAGCAGCCATTTTACGGTTATTGGAGTACAAGGTTTCAGAGTTTGACCTCTATTAATGTCAACCAAGGGGGATTTATATGACAAGTTGAAACTGCAATCAAGAGGTACTTTTTGAGTTCACATGTTTACAAAGTTTTCAGACTTTTACATCTGTTGACCTCAATGACTTTTACATCCACCAGTTCCAATAGGGTTCTTGTATTCATCAAGGTGCATCCACATACCATATACTGTATAAAGTCCATTGACCATGTACAGCTTTTGACTAACATGTGTTTACAAGCCAAGGTGTCACACACACATACAAACATGCCATCACCATCACAGTGTATATATAAACTGTAGTGTTATTGTACTCAATAAGTTGCATCCAAACACCAAATACTGTATGAAGTCCATCAACCACATACTTTGACTACATATGTTTCAAGCCAAGGTGTCACTAACACATATACATACATGCCATCACATTGTTCCCATTTACCTTTGACACAAATTATAAACTGTTGCCATTGACCAGGAAGCTAGATGAAACAAAACCAACCTGTAACTGTTCAATGGAGCAAGAAAACTGGATGTTCTTGACACCTTGTTGGTCTCCAGCCTCTGTCTTTAAAGTGATCATATAAACTGGCTCATTCATCTTATCTAAATGATTGTTCTGTAAAAGAAAACAAACACATACTGAATACTGACCAGTAATAGAATATAATTTGTTTCAAGACAAACCATCAATTTTAATTAAAATATATAAACATTTATCAGTTGTCATCTTCAATATCTTTTTACACTTTGCATATAATTAACATTGTCAGATAATAATCAAGTCTGATAGCACATAATAAAATTAAGGGTACTGTGACAGTACATGTATAATAAAATCAAGGGGTACTGTGATAGCACATAATAAAATTAAGGGGTACTGTGATGGTACTGTGATAGCACATAATAAAATTAAGGGTACTGTGATAGCACATAATAAAATTAAGGGTACTGTGATAGTACATATTAAAATTTAGGGGTACTGTGATAGCACATAATAAAATTAAGGGGTACTGTGATGGTACTGTGATAACACATAATAAAATTAAGTACTGTGATAGTACATATTAAAATTTAGGGCTACTGTGATAGCACATTATAAAATTAAGGGTACTGTGATGGTACCGTGATAGCACATAATAAAATTAAGGGTATTGTGATAGTACATATTAAAATTTAGGGGTACTGTGACAGTACATGTATCATAAAATTAAGGGGTACTGACTACTGAGTTAGTAGTACATAATAAAATTAAGTGGTACTGTGATGGTACATAATAAAATTAAGGGGTATATACTGACTACTGAGTTAGTAGTACATAATAAAATTAAGTGGTACTGTGATGGTACATAATAAGATTAAAGGGTACTGTGATAGTACATAAAATGAAGGGTACTGAGATGCTACATTATCAAATTAAGGGTACTGTGATAGTACATCATAAAATTAAGGGGTATTATATGCCGACAAATTAATATTGAAAAGCTGTGCAGTTGATGTCTTCTATCAATCACCAAAAAAGGCAAATATGAGTGGCTACTTTGTGCTAACTTGAAGAAAGCAAAACCTCAAGAAGTATAAAAGAAAAATTAAAAAGTGGATTTGTGGATTGGATGTTATGAGATATAGAGGTAGATTCCTCCACAGTCATTACAGATCAATCAACATATGCACCACTGATAAGCACTTACTGTAAGTCATGGCTAAGAAATTATTAAGTTCTAGTTTGTAGCATTGTCTTGAACATGTCTGAATTTAAAAACTGAAGAAGTAGTAAGTTCTTTTAGCAAGCATGTCTTAGTAATTTAAAATAATTAAAATGACTCTCAAGCACTCATTGGCTGCTGCTGTACCTTTAAGAAGTAGTCTAACCGCCAATCAACATCCACTACGTGCCTGAACTGTGTACCAATATTACTGAGTAAAGCTCTCAACTCTGGCTTAGCAGACTCAAAGGCCTTGGAGAAAGCTTCTATCCTATCTGGAGCAAACTTACAATCTTCCAGGACAGCACTAAAAATAAGAAACAAATAGACTCTCATATTATGAATGACATTAAGGAGTGTTAGCTCAGTGGTTAACGCCGGTGCCTTTCAATCATAAGGTCCCGAGTTTGAGTCACTCCAAGATTAATGTACGTCGTCCAGTTACAAAGTTGTTGACAATTCATAATCATGGACGTTAAATATGAATCTAAGAGACTGACTTCTGTCAGTTTGCGGCTTTGATTAGCCAATGATGGCTTCTTGGTGAGTTCCTGCTTGCAGGAGGATCTAAAATACATACATTATTGATTTCCTATAGCAAAATTACAAATGTAACTTGGTTTTTATGAATCAGATATTGTAAGGGAAAAATCATGAACACTTCCTACAAAAGATTTCTAATGAATGATTTCTTCATCATTCAAATCACAATTCTGGTTTTAGCTCCTAAATGCCCTATTCTAGGTGGATTTAGAAATCATAATTATGGCTTAAACTCCTAAATTCCCTATTTCAGGTGGATTTAGAAATCTGAATATAGTTGTTGACGTTAGCATCAATGGCAAAATGAACCCATAAACTGGTAGAATTATATTTAAGAAACTCAAGTAATTATATCAGTTAAGCACATACTACTCAAAGCTTACTAATTCAGAGCAGAATGACTTTACATTTCTTTCGCCCTTCTCCAAAAAGTGATGTTAAGAATTTACCTCAAAAGTTTACATTACTTACCAATTTGTCTTTAAATTTTCAAAGTGACCAACATTTCAATCTTTATTGCAAACTTCCTCTACAGAATCTCTCTCATGCTAGAGAAATCAACTACTGCAGTTTTAGTGAAATACCTACCATAACACATTAAATTAAATTAGATTAAATTGGCTTACCTGACATTTGATCGGTCAGCATCATGTTTTGCTGCTTCTAATACTAATGTGTAAAGTGCTGCGTATGCTTGTTTAAACACAGCAGCATTCAATCCTGGGACAGGCTTACCTATAGAGTTCAATCAGAATAATCAAATATTAAACCAAAAGTGGGATATTATCAAGTTTTTGTTATGCAATTTTTTACAAGCTTTAATAACATGATACTTTTTAATCATGGATTGAGGTACTTTTTCTAAAGTGTAATACAAATACAATAAATTACCCAAAGTAGAACCTTGAAATTTAACATGGAATAGGACATGTACGTATTATGACACAAATTGAAAAATTGCATGATTCTACCATGTAGCATCATAAATTACCCCAACTTGAAATTTGCTAACAAGTCTCAAATCTGTTTTTTTCTCTTTCTATTTTTCCCTTCTCTTTTGTGAAAAATATGGTGATATAGAGATTAATTTTCATTGTGACTAGTCATTTGTCATTCACATGGGTGAACTAAGTGAGATTTTCAAAATATAACACTGTAACAACCATCATGTTTCTCAAAAAGTCAAAATGAACATCAAAATAAAAATTATTCTGATTTTCTCAATTCATAGTGACTTGGAGCCATGACATCAGTTTCATGCAGGAACATTCAATGAAAATAACATTTTCAATCATTAAAATTTGTAACACCCATCACAGAGACTTCCAAAAGATAATAATCAGATACTATCAAGCTATGAGTCACGATACATGTGTTTTTGCATTGATTTTTAAATTATCTTAGCATCCTTGTGCTTCCAACTTGATACTTTTTTTTTCTTATTTGAGTACATCTCATCCAATACTACTGTTAACC
This sequence comes from Apostichopus japonicus, assembly GCF_037975245.1. Taxonomy (NCBI): domain Eukaryota; kingdom Metazoa; phylum Echinodermata; class Holothuroidea; order Aspidochirotida; family Stichopodidae; genus Apostichopus; species Apostichopus japonicus. Next base: position 361,909 of record NC_092578.1, read on the forward strand.
ACTATAATATTCAACACATCTATCTTAGTGTTCAAAATATAAGAAGGGAGTGATCAGAAGCTATCTCTAAAGTTTATCACAGGTCTGTATCATGGAGTTGACCATATAATTGTAGGAAATTAATTGACATACATGTAGTAAAAATTGCTAGTTAACATAACACAATAATCCAGCCCATTATGCTATTGTAATAGGATGGATTAGGGTTATGTGACCATATTTTGTCTAATGACTCTGGGACATGATGTTGACGTTGATTATCCCCCCTCCCCCCCCCCCCCGCCCCCTCTTTTCGCACCAGGCTAGGTAAGTGGGTTAATTTGTAATTGTACTGCATTCCACTAGGCCTAAGCTACATGTCACTCTTAAACGGATCTGTGCAATTTTAACTGCTGTCGATAAGGACGAGTGGGCTAAAAGTGTTGTTGAAAATGTACTTTACACTATGACATTAAAAAACGCAGCAACAAGATGCATAATTGTGTATGACACAGAACATGCGAACTTATTATAAAGTAGCAATTGTTTTCGCAAATCTAGTACCTGTATTCCAACACATATGCAAGACTAAAGACGTAGGCTAGCCTGAGCTTAAATAACGCTGATAAGGAAGTAATTATTTCACCTGTCAAAGCAATTTCGGAAGGTCCATCTGTATCACGACAGTCCTTTAAAACTCGTGATATGAGAGGATTGAAGCATTTATCTGAAACGTGGGCGGAATTACCAACTAACTGAAGACCTTCCAACACTTCACCTGAGAGCTCCATTACGCTACGCCTTTTCAATATATAACCAGAGAAGGGGTTATTTTATGCATATACCTCCTGCATAAACAATTTTGGCTATGGGTAAGATCATGTGATCATGTATTTGTAAACATTACACAGAAGATCGCTCTCTAAAGCAGGCCCTACCCTGGGGTACCCATCTGATCCACAGTTTGGAAGCTACATTAATTATTACACGTGACCAAGTATTTGTCAAAAACCTCAAACATAAGGGCTCCGCTCATAGCTGACTATCAAGAGAATCTTAATGTTCTATCAACATATGCCTGCGTGTATGATCTGCAGGCGCGACAGAGCACGCGTGGGCAGCGGCAGGATCCCCCTCCTCGGGTCCTCCAGTTTTTACAAAATGAAGAGCCTCTTTTTCGTTGACAAAATACCCCTTTTCCATTTTTCAAACCCAAATGTGCCCAATTGTAATTTAAACGTTCAATGATGTGTCGTTTAGGTGAAAAATTATTTTGTATTGTAACTAGAGAAGCGCCCCATTGTTAGTTGAAAAATTAAGCAAAAGAAAAGAGTGAATCAAGTGTCGTTAATTGAAGCAGACTTTCATGATGCCTTGATCCTCCCCCAGAAAAGTAAAAGAAGTTTCAACGTCAATTGGTGCATTGTGAAACCATAGGCGTATGGGACCATTTCAGTTTGGGGGCAGAACTTTTTGTGCCCGAAAGTTCCCGTGACACTATCTAAGAGGAGCGCCACCATCAGTTGGCGCGTAGCGTACAAGAAGAAAATTTTTGGCACACAATGCCTCTCAGATTGCCGGAAACGGCACTTCTGAGGCCTTGCAAGTTGCATCTAAACATTCTTTATTTTATAATCTCACTTTTTAGAAATTTACGCTTCCCCAAAAATTGGGTAAATTAGAAGAAGAAAAAATTGTAACATCACTTTGAAGGGGAAAATGGGACAGTATATTTTTTTTAAGCTCCTATTTAGTTACCTTATTTATTATTTTAACACAGTACTGAGTTACCTCCAGAAAAACATACATTGTTCAACGACACGTAGGCGAGATTATGTCGCTGTGTCGGGTGAGACTGCAATTTGTCTCACAAAAAAGTATAAAATATAACAAAGAATATGATAAACCTGTACTTCTAGGCTTGTAGGCACCCCCCCCCCCCATCATCCATGAATAAGAAAATGTTTCTTATATACACTCATGTTGGGGATCTCTAGGTCAAGTGCTGCGTAGCACTTTTAATCTGGGGGGGGGGGCACCGACATCAAAGGGCACTTTGCAGAAATTCGATTGGACTGATGTATAGCCTGATATTTAGTACCCTTTATAACTCTTATTGTTTTATCTTATATGTGTATACACATCACTCCATCAACGCCCCCCCCCCCCCCTAAAGGAAAATATGCATACTAGCACTGCAATATCCAATGCGCAAACTGGGAAACAAGGAACAAGTTTTCTTTTGAGACAAAATGAGGTGAAATCATGCTACTTGCTAATGTATAGGAATCTTCCGAATTAGAGTTTTTTTCTTGCTAATATTTTAACAAATTTTTCCCATTCGAAATAGCTTTGAGTTTGACCCACAGAAATTCATTAAAAGTCACGGGCTTAGCCAGGATTTGCAAAGTTGTATGCACGACTATATATCTGAGCGGAGCGCCACCATCGATAGGCGCGGAGCGTACTAGAATTTTTTTGGTTTTACAAATCCCTCAGATGGCCGGAAACGGCCCTTCCCGAGTGTTCATTCTGGTTCCCTGGCCTCTTGCTAACTTGAGGCACCTCAATTTTTATGTAGAAAAAAGGCATATTTTTAACCTGCCCCCTGTGCACCCCCCCCCCGGTTCCGCCGCCATTGGTCCAGGTATACAATTGACTAGTTAGAAAAAAATTGATCGTGCAAAAAGCGTGGTAGCCCAGATGAACTGCGCTTACGGTGGTGTTACACGGAAATATTCGGGCGTCATGATGCTAAATAAAGAAAATCATGGAATTGTCGGAAAAAAATTTGAAAAAGATTCGGGTAAGCTACTGCAAATTTATATATATATATATATATATATATATATATATATATTTCCAGAGGACAAGAATTCGGGCAAAAGTCCTGAAAAATTCGGGCAGCCTAAGAGGAGAAAAAAAATTCTCTTCTTAGGCTGCCCGAATTTTTCAGGACTTTTGCCCGAATTTCTTGTCCTCTGGAAATTTGGGGGGCAGTCTGCCCCCTGCCCCCACCCCCTCCGCCTCGTACGCCTATGTGTGAAACATTGTTAGGTTATAAACTATAGGTCTATAAAGAGGCCTACTAACGATTCTGATAAATAAGCTTGAATTTGTGGGAGATCGAAAACTCAATTTACATCCGCGGCAGTGGCGTATACTAGAATTATTAATCTGAAGGTACTGAGGGGGCAAAGAGTTCGAATGTTTCTTTACCCAAATTGAACAGTTTATTTATGAATTCCATCCACTAAATCGTTGTAGAGATGGTCGGCCAACTAAATATATGAACTTGATATATAATATAGAAAGTCAAGCGCGTAGCCAGGATTTCATGCAAGGGGGGGGGGGGGGTGGAGGATCCAAATTTTTACGGGAATTCTCAAATTAATATCAACCAATTGCCTCTCAAATGAACTATTATCCTATTATTTTGCTTTCTGTCATCACTACAAGGTCCCCATGCCCCTCCCCTCGCCACACACGCTATCCAGCGATATAACCTGCTACCATGCTTGTAATGTCAACCACGAACTGGTTTAACTGAAGCTTTAAATGCACTTTGTAATTTTCGAGGTGGGGATGATCTCCGGCCAACCCCACCCCACCCACCCCACGCAAGTGGTGTTTGTCAGACTCTGTGGTTGTGGCCACCTTTAAACCGTGGTTAATCTCGAGTCATACATACACATGTTCTTTGTTCTTACATTAAGTTACTTTCTATATCAGTTGTCCACCTAACTGCTCTGTTATACTGTTCAATAAAATACCTGCTTGCTTTCATTCCCGAGTTCTCCCATATTTTGTATCTTTACCCACGTTTACATACCGTGTAGTATATTACACACACATCCAAGCAATGTATCATTCGATCCAGTTTCAATATAAAGCTTTCCTGTGGTTTTCGATACGATTATAACAAATTTAATCGTTTCTTCTATCAACAAGGCACAAATTCAAGGCCTAAATGAGAATTCGTAAATTTCGAACTACCAAGAAATAACTTAAACTGCTTTAATAGGCAATACAAAAGTAAAGTCACATATAGGCGCAAAATGGTAAAATCATTTGACAATTAATTTTCACATTAATGCATTGCATTGGAAGCTGATTCTATACAAACGATTAGCTTACTTCTATATATTTTGGATAAGTAACATATCTGCTTGGGGTGGGGAAATGAGGCAATTCTCCCTCAGCCCCCCCCCCCCGCCCCCGTAGCGCCGCCACTGATGGCTTCCAGGTCCATGGTGATGATGACCAAGTTTACATTTGAGTTTTCTTACATTAGTCTGCCAGTTGCGTGTTCTCCGGGGTATATTGAACGGAGAGGGAGATGGCAGATTATGGCGATTACAGAATATTTATATTTAAGGACTATTAATGTTTCTGAGTTTAGTTAATAAAGTGCATGTTACCGAAGAAACTCAGTTGAGTCTAAATATGAGTTTACTTCAGTTTGCATATGAGTTTAATTAAAGCACAGGAATGGGCATTACCGCATGGGTTATAATTACATTTGTCACGGCGAAACGAAAATTAACATAATTTTATTTTTTAGCAGAGCCATAGTATGTGTCTTTATCTGATAGTGACTGTAGCACCCTTACTGGCGAATTAACACAAAAAAGGATTTCCTTGTCCGACCTACCCGTCTACGTAAGCTATATGTTTTGTGCAACAGAGTTATTCTTGTAATTAACACAGATCCATTGGCGCGATTAGCGAGCATTAAGTCTTTGGCTACCATTAAGGACACTTTATACTATCAGTACGTGCACTGCCAACGGGCCTCTTTTTAGTGGAGATGTGTTTACGCGGTCACCAACTGCCGTGAAAAAGTCATTATTTGTATATCTATTAAAAATCTTGAAGTTTACGATTCTAATCTGATCTTCAAGTTTTAACGCGCTCGTTAAATAGACGGGTTGTTGGGTTATACTGTCATCGAATTAAACGACAAAAGGATTTCTAAATTATTTTGTCTAAGGACTCTCGCGAAGGAAAGTTATAGTTCACAATAGGTCATCAGCGATGACCCCAGATATGCTATATAGCACCATGGCACAATAAAAATGGTCACTCGTACTCTACCTTCAACGTGCATTGTAAGCCAACATCAAAATATTTCAATAATATAGTACTCCCGGGTGTCTGCCTATAGCCTTCATCAAACTGACAAATTTGAAGCATTTTAAGCAGTTTTAAAGTTTGGAGATAAACTAATCACATCTAAAGCACGTGATGGATGACAGCTTTTGTAGAATGATGTTAATATACCAAAGTTAGCAATAATTCGTAAAAGAAATCAGTCGTTTGGGAATAAGTGAAACTTCCCAAACTTCAAGTATTCCGATATCATTTCTGGTCGATAAATCGATAGTTTTCAGATTTTGTTACTGCTGGCAGGAAGTATATCTGATGTACCCTCTCCTTGCACATACTGTTCGCTTGTCTAGCTGAAGTATTGACGTCATAATTACTGCTGTTTACTTTGGCCAGACTGAAATCAACGCCATGAATTAAGTGTGATGTGAATCCGCATCATACATGAATTGATATTCATGTTTGCGATGACTTGTATGATTTTTGAGAAATCATAGAAACAAATATTACTGTTTATATTAAAATGGCCACAAAATTCCTTTGAATATCTATACGCAGTATATTCATCCTTTCATCTTATTCACAATTGGTCATGGTGATATACAATGCGATAAAGAAACTTCTTCACAGATTTTTGATGCCAGAAAGCGATACTTGTTTTTATTTCCTTTTACTCTTAACGTCATATCTAAACAGGTTTATACATTGCTATAGCAACTACATTGATTCCATTGCGTCGACCTTTTTAATGACGTTGAGATGTAGTACCTTCTTATCACGGTTAAACATAAATTCACCCATTGATGTCCGACAGAAGGAATATAAGAATTAAAATAAAGAAAAGAATTTATTCAGTGTACAGGATAACAGTCTTCAAGTTTAGCAAAATACCCATGCATTGTTAATAAATATGAAGAGATAATATAAAACTGATAACATAATATATTCTTACTCATGTACCTGTAAACATACTTTTTATATCTTGCAATCTCTGTCGTTTTAATGAAACAACACCTTGTGCAAGAGTAATCAGATGTATTTATGGAGACCAATATATTGTATAACAGAAGATAGCGGTAGAACTTCTCGATGAATGTCTGATATGTAGGTCATCTAGACTGCTGGCAAAAAAAATCAACAACAAATGCATAAAAGGAAAGAACCTCCTGTCGTACTTAAGAACTAAAGTACAGGATTTTGTGTCAAGTTCTTGTAATCGAAAATACATAAAAAATGAATTACAAATTAGATTAATTCAATATATTCTGTATGCCTTGGCCAATGGGTATATATAGCTGTAATGTACGGTCATTGACTCATCTCATGGTAAAGCATTATCATAAATGCGACACCAGGACAAACAAAACACAGGCTAAACCTGCAGCTTGGCGGCAACTTTTTATGACTCAACGAAGAATACTCCTGATATCCCAAGGGTTTGCGAAATATTTTCATTGAAAACGCAATATTAAATTTTGTGCTGTCATAATTGCTAAGTAACCGAACTCAACAGGCCCGTAAATACACTTGGGAAGTCGAGCGTGAGATCAATGATGAAAAGGACTTACTCCATCACGAACGATTCTGAAATGTTAGTTACCTGAACAGGGAATGAGATGCTAGGCTTAACAGCATGCACCCGCTATTCCAATACAAACACATCACTAAGAACCAGATCCTTGATCACTATACCCTTCTGTTATGAAAACTTACTGTGTACCGCATAATACATTAATGTACTAGAATGCTGCAGCACTCACACTAGTGATGCAAACTGTAAATAAAATGACCGATTCTGTACCTTCTAGACATTCATCAGGTTAAGATGCAATCATGCTTTGGGAATAACTCATTTAATAAACCTACACTGTCTTTCTAAGTTACACTATTTGCTGCATGTGACGTCACACCTTGTCGATTCTTTTCAAAGCAACACGGGAAGGCCTTTTTAAAATATCGTCTGAAGTTTTCTCCCATGAAAGCATAAATGAATGGATTACAACAAGAGTTTGCGTACGATAATGTATGGGAGATTACTTTAAATATGTAAGTAGCATCGTTGACCGGGAATCGTTGTTGGGCAAACCGATACCACATACTGAATACATGAACTGGTAGCCAGCAAATCGCAAACGTCAAGACAACAACGAGAACCATCTTGGTAGTCCTTCGCTTGTGACGCAGATTCTGTTGATCATTATAAACATCGCCTGGCACAACACGACGCCATAGTTTATGTAACATGAGTGCATAGCATACACTTATTACTGTTAGTGGTATAAGGTAGAGTACAATAGCACCGTATAAACCGTATGCCATTCTCCAGGACGGCCAGTACTCCACGCATATGACATCATCATCCAAATTAAAGTATAATATGGCCGGAATAGACGAGACTAATGATGCTGTTATTAAAGACAAGACAAAGAAGGATTAAACGAAATGAAAATGTTAGTATTAAATGATCAATTACTAATGCTTTCCTTGTGTGCTACTCGTCTATACACGTATAATTATTAAACTAATCCAGTGACTTGAAAAGACTGACGTAGTTTATTCCTATCTCAATCACATGACTTTGACAGGAAAAGGCGCGGTGAACGATCAGGGAGAGATTGGAGCTGAAGTCACGCATAGAATCACATTACACTGGTCACGTTTGATCCAACAATATACGATATCATATCTGCAAACAAACTATTAAAAAACACAACAACAAAAACAATTTTCACCATTTAACGATTCTTCCGTGACGTCATAGTTACAGCAGTGAGTTTATTAATCAACATCCTGCAATACCAATACTCCCATAATATCAGTTCATTAATATTACTATAAACATTTGCTTCACTCGTATTAGATGATATACATTATAGAGGTGGGTTGTATGCTATTGGTTGATTGTAAACAAAAGTATTAATTCAAGTTTTAGAATAGCCTATACTGATTAAGAACACGTCATATTTCAAAATGGATGAATACTTGCACACCAATAAACGACGGGTTTGGTGATATTTAAATGCATGCAAGTACTATATCATTTATGGAACTATTAATCCGTTTGCCAGCTCGCGAAACAATCATTTCTTTTTGAACAGCTTCAGGACGATCTTGGGAGTCAGATTTAACCTATTGATATAAAAACTGGATTTTGGATTTGATGCTTTCAAAGATATCACCTTACGGAGAAGTGAGTGTTACTTACCAGTCCAAATAGCGATGCTAACAGATAACGCTAAATTAGTTGTTCTACTTCGAAGTGACTGTAAAGGTCGCACGATAGCCTTATAACGGTCAACACTCATAGCTGCCAATGTGAGACACGTCGCTGTGGCAGTCACCTGTCACAACAGCAACAAAAACAAAAATAAAGAAAATAGGTTGATGGTCTAAATCTTCAGTCTGTCTGGATTGACAAACTCAAAAAATACCTATAAGAAAAGTGCCCATATGTTGTTGTTTGAGAATCTCGGAATAAATCTAGCCATTCACGTCACGTTGACATCATTTTGACCAGAAATAGCATTTTGTTTTTTAACTGTCCTGTCAAAATTACACGCTGATATTTTCCGGATAGGAAAGGTCAAAACACGTTACCAAAGGAGAGATCCCTATCTGAGTTAGACATTTACTTTTGTACTAGAACAGAACCTAAAGGTGTTGTAATAGTAAAAGGATTTTAATATGCAAAATGAATCATTCTGTGGACTCTTTGAGTAATTAAAACGTCAGCTCTGTTCACCTTAATGTGCTAATTACGAAATCCTGTCTTATATCCGGCGTGCTATGACGTCACCGATTATGAACCTGTTCTCTACAGTTATTTGAAATGCTCTCGCAAGAGGAAGAACAAAGGCACCGACTTCTACAAACATTCATTATAAAGCAGTGACGTTGTACATGTAAACTAACAGCCCATTAGAATTATAGTATCGCTGTAAAACAGGGCACGATATATTGTCTAAACATATAGGCTACCGAATTGATATATCCAGTCGTCCCTATTATATATCCTACCACACTTACCTGCATCATCATGAAAACGAACTTGCATAAGAATGCTCCAAATAACCAAGGTGAAGGGTAAAACAGGGTAGCAGTGAACGGTGCACAGAACAGCAGGAACGATATATCGGTAATCGCTAAGTTCACAATGTAATAGTTAGTGACGGTTTTCATCTGGCCATGTCTGATGATGACGTAAATAACTAAACTATTTCCAGCGACACCGATAATCGTCATGAGGCCAAATAATATCGGTACCATCCAGGAGAAAACTTCTATCAGTTCATACGATATCGGTGCACGATAATCACTATCATTGAACGCTGAGAGGCTGTCCATATTACTATTTCGAATAATAGCAGGGCTAATCTACAAAGACAAAAGAAAAAAATAAAGGCAAATATACAAGAAAGGTCAGCTAATATCAGACTTATCGAACGTTTGCAACGATCTGTTAATGTTTACATAGCTAAACTAAGTTTTATGTATAACACTAAAAGTTCACCTCTCCGTCGACAAAATCTTTCTTGGATAATTGTGAATGTATTATAAATACTAAATTCAACCCCCTGAAGCAACAAACTCTATGTGGTTAAAGTTCAGATCAATTAAGCTGAGAACCACTATGTGAGTATACTGCCTATAGTCATCATCATCATCATCATCATCATCATCATCATCATCATCATCATCATCATCATCATCATCATCATCATCATCATCATCATCATCATCATCATCATCATCATCATCATCATCATCATCATCATCATCATCATCATCATCATCATCATCATCACCACCACCACCACCACCACCACCACCACCATCATCATCATCATCATCATCATCATCATCATCAGCAGCATCAGCAGCAGCAGCAGCATCATCATCATCATCATCATCATCATCATCATCATCATCACCATCACCATCATCATCATCATCATCATCATCATCATCATCATCATCATCATCATCATCATCATCATCATCATCATCATCATCATCATCATCATCATCATCATCATCATCATCATCAGCATCAGCATCAGCATCAGCAGCAGCAGCAGCAGCAGCAGCAGCAGCAGCAGCAGCAGCAGCAGCATCATCATCATCATCATCATCATCATCATCATCATCATCATCATCATCATCATCATCATCATTATCATCATCATCATCCCCATCATCCCCATCATCATCATCATCATCATCATCATCATCATCATCATCATCATCATCATCATCATCATCATCATCCCCATCATCATCATCCCCATCATCATCATCATCATCATCATCATCGTCATCGTCATCGTCATCGTCATCGTCATCGTCATCATCATCGTTGTTATCCTTATCCTTATCCTCATCATCATTCTCAATATTATAATAATAATAATAATAATAATAATAACATTAATAATAACAATAATAATAACAATAATAATAACAATAATAATAATAATAATAATAATAATAATAATAATAATAATATTAATAATAATAATAATAATAATAGTAATAATAGTAATAATAACAACAACAATAAAAATAAAAATAAAAAATAATAATGATAGTTGATAATTTGTTACGTAAGCCGAATGTGGAATGTTTAAAACATTTGATGTCACATTGATGCAGCAATTTCTGTATGATTATAGTGTTCACTAATGACGTTGCGTATGAAGAGATGTTAAGTTTCGTTACAACTCACAAATGACACATCCTATTTATACTCTAAGCCTTCGAATATGATATTGATGACGAAACGTTGTCAAACACGTCTGCCGTGTGTCATATTGTCCCGTTCATATATTATACTGTCAGCTTACGGTATACGCGTACATAATTTCACTGTTTTTACTGTCATATAACCTATACGACCAATAAGGAAAAAAAAAGCACAAGACAACGCCTTGTTTGCAAGACCCCATAGTTTTTGAGTAACCAAAATAAACTGCTTTTGAGTCCGAAATCTGCACTTTAAATTTACCGGCGCCATATTATTGTTATTATGATTTCCATCCAGTTTTGTGTAGGAACACTTACATGCACATAAAACAAGGATCCTCAGCTTTCTTTATGGAGCTCATTACAGATCACTAATTTGATTTCATCTACCCTTCTCAAGTTTCACTTTCATTCCATAGCCTACCAACAATGCAATCCTTCACAGTGTACTCGTGAGTTATGAGACACTATAGAAAAAAGCGGCAATCGGTAGCTGATTTACCGCGATTTAAACATTTACCAGTAATTCTACGTCCGCAGTAAGTTTAGTTACAAAGATGTATCTTTGAGGTATCACTTGTTTCTCTGATTACAAAATGCCGACAAAAATCGATGTTAGAATACATCAAGACCAGCGGTGCTTGTCAAAGTTAGTGACCGAGGCACAGGAATAGGTGAAATGTACAAGCCAGCAGCACGATCAAGAACGTAGATGTGGTCCCTGCCCGTGCGTCATCAGGATTTGTTTTAAGGGTCTCTTCAGTTCAATCCTACATTGACAAAGATATGTAACATGCTATAGCGATATAAGATTTACGACTTTCTACACACACTATGAGAGTCTAACGCTATACCTGATCACAGTCGCATGTATAGGCCATTTAACTGAAACATTTTCTATAGCGTTCCTTTTTTCAATAATTTGCTGTTTTCAATTAATTTGACCGAATACACGCAAAGTTTAATTCCCGAAGACATGTCTGGAAATTGCACACATACAAAAATAAAACGGGTTTGTGTTCACTTTGATTATATTTCGATTAAATTATAGGATTCAACGCCACTGGTATTTATCTTTGCCTACTGGCGTTTCTCGATCAAGTTATAACTGATAACTATAATGATCAAATTTAAGAAATGAAGGACAAAACTCTCTCCTTGAAGAGTCTTTAGCGTTCACCGTTGACTAATTCTCACGCACCAATGTAACTCAGTCGCTTGAAATTAGTCTTGAATTGATATGAACGAATAGGGTCTCGTTGAGTCTGTAGACAAGTCCTGTCTATAAAGTCATATGATAAAAAACTTGAAAAAGTTTAATTAATGCCTCCAAGATAAATTTCATGCTGCTAATGGCGGTAATATATTTTAAAAATTCCTGCGTATATATTAATTTCCAGCGAACATTGACAAGCTCCTAGTATAAACGACCAGTAGGCTACACTATACAATCATTATATCGCCGTGATCCGATGATTGCGGGGTGTGTAGTGCTGGGGTGCATTCGAGAATGCTTCCACTTTATATGACAGTGGCATACACACAAATTAAATTTGGCAGGGTTGGTCATTCCTATTTCAACCAAACCATCAATTCGAAGCTTGCTGCACGGTTCGGCTTTTTAATACCAAAAATATTGAAAAAGACAGAAAAAGGACTTAGTAGTGTTTAAAAGTCAAGTAGAAATGAAAATCTAAATTGAATTCATTTTGAGTCAATCATGCTAACTTAAACACAGTCATACCGAATGTGTTTTCTTCCTGTTTCTGGGGATTTTTTTTAAATATTAAATGGCCAGGTCAAAAATGTCTCTGATACAGTCATATAATCACAGGACTTTTAAATACATGTACAGGCATACCATTTGAAACTTGAAGTTAACAGGTGGTATAGGAACCATATATCAAGCAATAAAGGACTGCTTCTGTGCAAGGCTTATGTGCAAGTACGAGACCGCCAACTAACAATTTAACACGTACTGTCTGTATCATGAAATGACGCCTGGAAAATATACATCAGTAATTGTCATGTTTGCTTAATGAACAAGTCAACATACCATTCGATACATAGACTATACATGCAGTGTATCATCCATTTCCCAATTTAATATGCAGGGTTAAATATCCCGGAAGCGTAAAGTCATGCACAAGTCATTGAAAATTGGCAATGAGTTGGAAAATCCAGACAATGAATTAACTTCCACAGGGATTCGAACCCGGGCTTCCCGCTTTATATGCGGACACCCTAATCAACTGAAGGTTATGGACAATAATTGTCTGTCCAGTAAAGGAGGTCGCCATACCACTGTAGGCTTTGCCACCTGTATAGGCTTCAAATGATAATGCTGTGTTGGTGACATATTTGCCTTATACTTCATGATATATATATATATATATATATATGTGTGTGTGTGTATATATATATATATATATGTGTGTGTGTGTGTATATATATATATATATATATATATACACATATATACATGTATATATATATATATATATATATATATATATATATATATATATGTTTGTGTGTGTGTGCGACTGTGTGTGTAATTGTTAATATAGACGTTATGACAGTATACACACTTGGGAAGGTAATCACATCTAGCTAGCATCCATTTCACCAACATAATACTAAGTAGCATCTCTAATGACTCATAAAGAGTAGCCTAAAATACGTCTTATTCTTTCACATTGTCGATACAAGCATAATAACGATAGTTTTACGAGATCGTTGGTTTTCTATTTGCCGTTGATAAGCCATAATACAAACTTAAGTATAGGACATTTTGAGTGACCGGCAAATTCTTAAGTAGATTACTGCTTTCGAAACAGAATTATGTTCGTTACTTTACATTACAGAGGTGATATACGATGATTTTAATTATGATTAGAATATGAGAATTGAAATATAAGATCGATTAAATATCAAGATCAAATTAATATGTATTCTTATCGGCAACGCCTGAGACTCACTTCAAATGGTTCAACCACTCCATCAAACTCAAACTAAATTATAACAATATTCAACAACATATAAGGATGAAAGCTATTTACTGATAATTTGGAACATGATATTGAAATTTCCTTTTTGCACACAATTAGAAACTTGAACGTTTAAAGCATATGTAATTAGTTATAACCTTTCTCCCTCAGTACGTTTATGAACTGAGAAGATTTGGTGCCGTTACACCATTGATACAGCGTGATTAAATGTCCACGCTACGACGAAGATTACCAAACGGATTAGAACTTGAAAGAAAGGAACCACTTACCAGTCTTACGTTGTAATATCCATTACTCTCCGGACCTTCATGACAGAGACTCTAGTCTTCAATTGCTTTTATGCACCAAAGAAACCATAAAACTGACTATACATCAACCAAAAATATGACTACATTAACCATAAACTGACCACATTAACCATAAAATTGACTACAGCAACCACAAAACTGTTATTTGCTTTCTTTCTCACTTTCAGTTTCTTCGAATAATTCTTCGAATAATTCTTCGAATAATTCTTCGAATAATTCTTCGAATAATTCAGGATAATTCTTAGTTAGAACCTCTAAGAAGGAAATGTCGTTTTTTTGTTAATGTTTCTTCGACATTTGAAACTATAAGCCAACAGAGTGCCACTACTCACTATCCATCACACACTTTAGAATCATTGCTTCACTTTTGCAGATATAATTTGGTACAACTATGGCCAATGCATAAGGCTTCCCTCCAACGCGCATCGAATCCCACGAATCCAAGAAAAGAATTCTCTACAACAGAACCTCTTCACCGGATGAATTGACTGGTAAACTGTTTTAATATTCCCTTTCAGCATACCTTTCATGTTTATCGTAGATAAAGCTCTGAAGCAATAGTTAGGAATGATCTCAAGTGGCATAGTTTGGAATTAGACTTCTTCGAAATGGTGAATGTGTACTAGTATCTCCATCTCAACGATGCAACGTCATCCTCTCCACATTTACGTACGTAACTGCCGAGCTCGTTCGGTTAAGTGGAAAGCGACAGTTACATTGCTTCCTGGCTGCTGACCAAACAGCCTGCGCAACGTGCGTCATGTTTTCATCTCAGCTGTGCTACGAACATAAGAGACCTGTGACAACTGAATACTACAGATCATTGGATAGGGTGTGAACCTTATTTACAGGCATGTAGCCAGCGTTTGTGTTGGCGTGTAGCCATCCTTCGTGCAGGTGTGAGGGAAAAGCCAAATTATTTATCCCAATTTAAAAATTAACCGATATGAATTTTCATGACTAGCCACATAGGCTCTATCCCATTACGAATTTTAGGGTGATGTCATAAAATTTGGCTGACTTCAATCGTGGGGGGGGGGGGGGAGTTTACAGGGAGCAGTTTCCTCCCCCTCTAGAAACTTTATTTCAGTATAAGGATTAAGATGCAAACTGGTGCTATCATTTCCATCATTTAATCTACATTGGTGTGTATGACTTTGTGAGCGTGGGTTATAAAGTGGAAGAAAATATGGGTCAGGAAGTTAGCATGCATGTGTTCTCATGCTCCCAGTGGCAATGGCCCTGTATTAACAATATCTAACATTTAGAAAAACATAATAGAATGTGGGTAGGTTTTAGCTGGTACATCCTATCTCTACATTATATGACAATGAAGTTCCAAGTGAACTTTGACTAAGGTATCCATCACTGAGTGAAAGTTAACTTGTTCAGAGAACTCTCGTTCAAAAACAAATAAATAAATAAAAACAAATAAATAAATAGATAAAAACAACAATAAATAAACAAAGACCGCAGACGTTAATACTTCATTGTCTCTATTCGTTTTTTTCATTTTGAGATTAGACAAGAAGCAAAAATGATGATAAAAGTGCATAATGATCTACAAACTATGTTCTTTAAAGAGAGAAATGATTACCTCACCTTAGAAAATAAAGTGCTCCCAATAGAAAATGATCCCACTGTACAGATAATGTTTCCACTGCAATGTTGTTTAGTAACATGAGGTTTGCTATTTTCAATAGATGTTTACTTACACAAGATCCTTGACAGATGGAAACTAATCTAAGTGATGATATCAAGATTTTCACATTTAATTGACTAGTAGTAACTACAACTATACATACTCAGTCCTTGAGTATAAGTTGTTTATACTACTTTGTGATGAAACAAATGAATTTGAATGAAAATGTGAAGTAATGAAGAGATTAAGTACAACCTATTGTTTACAAGGACCTACCAACCATTAACTACACAAAAAGTTGTGGTTAGACAAACAGTCCTATATTAAATGTAGTTATTCATGTATTGTAGCAGAAAACATTCAACTTTGATACAATACTTTCCAATAAAAAAAAAAACTAGTTTGATTCATATCTACAAATTCTTAAAGAGTCCTCGCCATATCCTGAAAGCTTTGACTTCTGTGTCAAGGATTGTTTTTCTTCCTTTTAAGTTTTATGGAGGGAAACACCTATCGTACAATGTAGCAGGTGTTTTCATAGGAGATAACAATTTTTGTATGTAAGCACTCAAGGACAAAATCAATTTAAAATAGTGAAGAGTTTACTGGTGATTATTTAAATACCAACAAACAGACCACATGATAGTCATCTCATCATAAAATGCTATCATAATTTTCAAAGCATTTTCATTCCTTGAGAAGCTCTCTTTATCTGCTACAGATAAAGTTTCTGAAACAAATTGCATTCCTTGTAGCACATCCACAAAGTACTTCTACTGTCTACCTTTATTAAAGGAATCTTCAGTTGTATTTACTCTGCTCTCTGGAATTGAGTGTCTTATGGTTGTATCACTAGAAAACCACATTCTGCCTTGACAAGTTACAACTATTTAAAAATTGCTGTAATTATCTATTGATCATGATTTAAATATGATTTTGCCTTTCTTAGGAAGCACTTTAAGTGCTGACACTTCAGTGAGATGGAAAAAGTCAAATGGAATCACCCTTCAGGTCACTTATACTTTATGGTCTCCATTTTCTTTTGACAGACATAAACTCAATATAAAGAAGTGTATTCCATCTTTATTAATATCTTAAGCATTATCTTACACAGAAGCATCAACTTTGGCAAAAGTCCATTTTAACAATGCAGACAAGATTGAGAGGTTACTAATTTTAATCTTTGTGATAAACACAGTATTGTAATTTATTTTGTATGTTCCTTTTACTTGACATATCAAGCTAATATAGGCTCAAGAAATTAACTTCTATTCAATCAATACCTTACCACTCTAAATGATTAAATCCATAACTTACCACTCTTAAATGATTCAATCAATACCACTTTAAATCAATCAAATCAAAACATAATATTTGTACCTATCCTAGCTAAGACCACAAACCTATTTGCTATATGATACATAGATTGATGGAAGCACCGTATAAAATTCTTTCATTTTCACATTTCCAATGCATGAACATAATGTAGAATAAAGTATACCTCATGCCTGCCCCTAAGTTACCAGCTCCTGTAACCATCGGTGAGAACTAAACTAGCTTTCAATTACATTTTACCCTACTGCAGTTTGTGCTTCTGCTGGGAGAAATCGTTTTGTCATGTATGAAAACAAATATTTCAACTAGAAGCTATTAACGTAGACTGATGTCATCTGACAGGATTATTGGACTCAGTGTTCCATCTCTAATCCTAAACTCAAACCAGGAGAAATGTTACTAAGGAATGCAAGAAGTATAACAAAGTCAGGATAGTGCTACCGTACCACATTAGATACATTGTTAACAATTAATGTTAGAGGAAAACAAAACTAAAACATACCTTGTAGAAACTAAGCTTACTTAGTCAATATGATGATTCTTTCATTTAAACAATCTTCCTCCCTTTTAGAAAGGATAAATGTTGTGATTTTCCTACATTCATATGATCCCATTATTTATAAGACAGACATCACTATCTTATCAATATATTCTGAGCCCAGATAAGTACAGCTAGTAATTAAGCCGGTTAAAAGTCATCGCCAAGTGTATGCTAGAAACACATGAAAGATTCCGTTATGAATAGCTCACAAGTTCCCAATCAGTTATTATCTAGGCTAACAGACCTCCCTGAAAACTGCTAACATTTTTTGCTTACAGGAGAAAAAGGGGACCTGCTTTGCATAATAATAAATGATTATTGTTTCCCTGAGCTTTCTTAACTTATCTCAGAGATAGTTTATCACATTTATTGTCATCCAACCTTCCCTGTCCTAATCATCCAACCTTCCCTGTCCCAATGTAACCTCATGAATATGCATTTTGATGACACCTGATGAAACAGCAATCAGGAGGAACTCTTCTAGCTTACAGCATTTTTAAGAAATTGACTCCTAATTTAAACTTTAAGAAAATCACTACAGCCCTGGAAAAAGAATGATTTAGTTTTGGTCTGCATTACAAGCTACCTTGGCAAGACAAAATCAATCTTCCTGCTTGTTATTACAGCTGCAGATGTGAAATCCTTAAGGACTTCAACTATAAATGTGAAGGGAAAATGTAATGTGAAAAGGAACAAAGAATTGTTAATTTCTAGGACTGCTATAGTAAAAATGTGATAAAGTTTTAAATCTATGCAGAGCCTGCTTTTCTGCAGAAATAGTTGTTTTTGTTTTGCTTTCATTACCTGATACTGTACATGTACCCAGTAAAGGTATATTAAAAATGTAAAAATAAGTAGACATAAATCCTCTTGGTGAAGACAAGTTGGTTAATTCTGTATCTACCCCGTTATGAAAGAAGCTAGTAGTCCAATTAGAAATTCTCCGTGCTATGGACTCAGCGTTGAAATGTCTTTCCCCTGTGAAGGAGAGAGAGAGAATTCATCAAACAAATCAGTCACTGAGACACAACTCTCTTTATGACCAGAAAAAAAATCAATTATGAAACCTCAAAATTTATTAAAGATCTGTGCTGCACCAAAGAGGTTAAAAACAAAACAAAAAAGGTTCTTTCCTCCTAAATTTTAGTACAATCAAAGATATGCTTAAACTCATATCAGTATCTTTAAGGAATGAGTTTAATTTTACTGGTGGAAGTAACTTATGGAACCAAAGAAGATGATCTTTATGAAGTTTATGGGACTCTAGAGGAAAAGAAAGGTTACACTAATCTGTTTGTGGCTCCCATTGACCTGACACTGAGAAAGCAGGGCCTTTGCAAACCAGACATAAAAAACATGAACATATCAGTAAACATGAGGAAATACCAACACAGCTTTAAATTGAAGAGAATTGTGTATTTGAACTTGACACCAAGACATGACAAGCAGTCTCCACATAATAACATACATCTCCACATAGAAACATGTATCTACACATGTATAGTAACATACATCTACACATAGTAACATATAGCTACACGTAGTAACATGTATTTACACATAGTTACCTGTATCTACACAAAGTAAAATAAATAAGCTACTGAAAATGCGACTCAGCAATTGACGTAAGAATTATTAACATGTTCCCTCTATCATTCATCAGTAACAGCAAAACACTTTTGCTTTCCCTATAAGCAGCGTATGAAGACTCTGTTGTTAAGGAAACGTTTCCTTAGTCAGCCTTCTATCAACACACAATGTACAGTAGAATCATGCATTTCCTGGTTGTGTGGGATCCTCACTCCTCTAGTTTTCTATTTATTTTCTCTCTCTCTCTCTGTTTGTCTTCACCTCCAGGGAAAGCTACAAGGTGCTTGCTTATTTAAATGAAATGCATGTTACTACATCAAACTGAAGCAGTTAAAGTCTCAACTGGTTAAACCTGAATTGAGTAAATCTGTTCAATCGAGGAAGTGTACCTCTACTCTCATAGAAATGATGAAATCATTGTTTTGTATGTGAAACTAGTTTAAGATCTCAAAACTTACTTTATTGTCTTCTTTTCCTTGGTTTGATCTTCTGGTCTAGCTCTGTTTAGAATCTTGAGGAAATCTGTAGTACGAGCTCTCATTCGAGAATGGATGTAAGCCTGTCATGGTAAGAAATTTCAGAATTAAAGCAGAATATTCATTAAAATTGTTCACTAAAATTGTCATTTTGAACACTGAATAATACAAGAACCATTACCTGTGACCACTGAATACATCATGTGTCTAAAGCTGTTACCACTGCATTAAAGTGTGGAGGTTAGTATAACTAGAACAGTTACCAATGCATTAAAGTGTGGAGGTTAGTATAACTAGAACAGTTACCACTGAATACCTAGGTAAATGGCAACTTACCTATAAGCACTGAGTTACTCATATATAACTAAAGATGTTACCTTTGAGCTATGAATACCTCCTTGATAAAATCTGTTACCTCTAAGTATTAAGTCATGAATGTGACTTTAAGCTATGAATTAGTTGTTACCTTAGAGCACTTGATGTGGTAGTGGAGGTAATCTCTGAAGGTGTGGATGAGATTAATTGTGTTGTCTTTTAGTTCGTCATTGATGTGCCTTGGTTCCAAAACTGAAGAGGAAAGAAACATCAAACTGATTAGATTAGGTACAAGGGATGTGGATGGATTGAAAAACACGTTGTGAGCCAATAATGGCCTCTAAATCAGTCAGATACCAGCAGGATACCACTAATAACAATTAGGTCCATGTTCATAACATTGTTATTCCAGTAAGATGCTACCTTTGTTGAAAACATTCTATATTTGAACATTTCCTTAGATTGTGATTTCAAATTGTCGAGAAAGAAGGATTCTCAACTATATTCTTGGTTCTCAGCTAGGAATGCATCCATCCACCTTGTTCTCCTTCTTCCACTCCTCCCTGAGGTTCACATCTACACCTGCAACTTTCATTTTGTACCAGCATGTATACACTAAGGTGATATATTTACAATCACATCAGATATTGGTCTTCAGACGAGGCTTGTCTTGCATTCTGTTATTTTAAATACACACCAAATATTTATAGCTAGAAGTTATTTTTAACTCACCAAAGGTAATATATCCAATATTTTCCCCAACAGAGGCATCTGTTCCCTCTAGTTCTAGGGGTGGTTCTCGGTGACTGAACAGAACCTGAGGGGCATTCCTACTGGCCTTACGTCCTTCCTTAAATTCCTAGATGACAAAAAGGTTGAGAAAGTTGAATTCCTCTAAATGCACAACAACAGTCTGGAAGTGTTTAACTTTTTGAAAGACATAAACAATTCAAAATATCAGAGACTTCCTCACCAATAGATTAATTACTTTCAAATCAAAATATTAAATAAACACAAAAGAGCACTAATTTAAACACAGAAGATGGTTAGTGAGCACTGTTAGACTATACAATTACAGCTTGACAAAGAAACGGTGCACACAAACCTGCATGAAGACTTTGCCAATGATGACATCATCATCATCTTTGAAGAGTGTGCTGAAGACCACAGTCACTCTGTCTTTCTTGGCATGTACATACCTGTAACAAACAAAACAATAGAGTGTAATCATACAATAATGAGAAAGAGCAAACTGTGAAACAACAATGAGAACAAGAACTCAATAAAATAAGGAAAAATAAATAAATATTGTGTTTGTTTGACACAACTAGATCATATTTAACAATAAGTAGTCCCTTATCATAAATAACCCATCTTTTGGCAATTAGTGTATAACCAATTGATTGACTAACAATTACCTAAACTACACCTTTATGACGTTCTCCCAAC
Source organism: Apostichopus japonicus (assembly GCF_037975245.1). Taxonomy (NCBI): domain Eukaryota; kingdom Metazoa; phylum Echinodermata; class Holothuroidea; order Aspidochirotida; family Stichopodidae; genus Apostichopus; species Apostichopus japonicus. The sequence continues at coordinate 383,406 of NC_092578.1, forward strand.
CCATTTCTGGGAGTGACAGAAATATGCACACACTTGTTGAAGGAGCAATTGCAATTAAACTTATTGAAGCTTTGAATGCTATTTAAATAATTATGATAGTATAGGTCTCATTGGTGAATTAAGATAAGGTTTACAGGAGATGTAGGAGTGTGGGTAGCTTACATAGTTTCATCATCTCTGTAGTGAATGACTGCTCTCTTTTTGCCAGAGGTGTCCTCATCTTTAAGATAGTTGAAGTATTTCTCGAAGACTGATGCAAAACAGTTTCGTTTCAAGAGAGCTGCTTTGGCTGCCATCTCGGCTGGATTAGCTGGTACATTAGTCAAATCAAATAGTAATGATACATTGTACCCACTCTCTGCATCTACCAGATGATCTCCATACTCTCTCTTCAGAAGCTGCGTACAAACAATAAAATGCTTAATAACTTATATGCAAGGTTATAAATGAACACTTTATTTTATAAGAGAATTACAAGTTTTGTTTCAATTCACTGTCCATACAACTTGCATAAAGAAAGTTACTGATAATGTGAACACACTTAGAGAGCATCTTTTAGAATCCCTCTTACATCTGTATGATTAGACTGTGTTTATCTTCAAAACAATAACGTACCTCATCAGCACCATACTCCTGGAGTTCTGTATAAAACTTCAATGAGGCACTGAGTAGAATTTTTGTTTTATCACCATCAGGGTTTGATAAGTGAAAGAGGACTCCGTCAAAGTCTGAATGGAAAAGAAAAGGATGTGTAATTAGTATGTTTGACAAGGTTTAAGTTGTGAAACACTTGTAACCATTTAAGTACGTAAACTTCACACTGCTGCCAAATGGCAGCATTCTGTTACTAGTGTTTGCACCAGGTATCCACCCGATGGGATTATTACCTGGTTTTAAAATCACTACCGGTTCCATAAAATTGGTAATAATTTTTTTTTTTTATAGGAAATCATGTTCAAAACATAAGCCTATCCTAGGCCTACTTGGTGACTGTCTAAAGTTCAGAAACAAATGGCAAGCTTTACAAAGGTACATTAATGGAGTAATTACTGAAAGAGCACTTTCTGTGTCAGGAAAATGGTTTCAGTTACTGCACTGCATTAGTTTAGACTAAGGTTGGGAGATTCATGAAACAAAGAGATTTAACATAAAATAAAGACAATTTCTCAACTTTGTGTAGAAAAGTAATATCCTTCTATTTTACAATGCATGACAGTAAAGGTGACAGATCAAAACCTCAACACCAAATAAATTTATCATAACATTTACTTACCACCTATTTTTGTGTCAATTGCATCTGCTTTTATACTAAAAGAAGAACGAAAAAGAAAAAAACAAGAGTCGTAAGATGAAGATAAATTGGGTACAGTGACTTTAGTTTGGGAATCCCATTCACAGTATACATTTTATATAAGGGTTGTTGACTGTAAAAACTGTTGGGTATTATAAGGCTAGCCCTCCCCATCTCCCAAATCACAATGTCAGTTGTAGACTTGCCTTATGCATAGCACAGGTATTATACACTTATCTGAAAGTCACAACATAATTATTACTTAAAAATCACCTTGCAATAAACAGCACTTCAAAGCAAGTAATATCAGATGAAACCAATATTTTCTAAGTCTTAACTGGTGATTGCAGGTAAATTATGGGCTGCAAATATGAGATCTTTATTAAATGTATCTTTCAAATTGTAACATTAAACTGAAATGTAATGCAAAATAAATTTCAAGGCCTTTCTTTATGAGTAACTGTTGATATATAGACTTTGGTGGAAGGGATTTGTCAAGGAGACCTCCTGGAAGGATACGAACACATATACACTCTTTCTGACAAAATCTCAGAAAACATGTTGGCTAGGCTAGAATGAGATTCCAACTAGTGACTCCAGAGTTACAAGCCCTGTGCCCTACCAAATACAGCTATCCAGCCGATAAAAAAAAACTTGAAAAGAACTCCCAACAAAGTAGTAAGCTACGTGGGTATCAAACAGGAAATCCAGCAGTCGGTCCAAGTTAGTTATGCTAGGCCTTGCAAATTGATGCCTGTTAACTCAACCCCAAACAGTCAGTAGTCAACACAATATATCATTACATTTGAGTATACATACCAACACATCATAATGTTCTTAACTTAAATTCAGGAACCATGGCTGGGTTCATCCTTGAATTCCTAACTGTCGAAGAAAGTTAGGTCTCATCTAGCCTCCTAACACTAACACGTACGCTGTGCCTAGGCTAGCCTATCCTAAAGTTATTTACCTAGGACAGGTGTCAGAACTATAAGAAGCATCTTACCCATTTGCAGCATTCTCAAACCTCTGGAGCAGTGTCTCCTCGATGATCCTATTTTTTATTTCTAGCAATATCATCTTTATTGGTTGGTAAATTGAAGATGTTTTTACTTAAATCCAACTTCCTGTCTCTTACTAGCAGTATAGACACACACTGCACGATGGGTGGACGCCTAATGTACGTACTATGGTGTGTCCAAGATTTACAGACGTTGGTGTGTATAGGCTATAGTATAGTGTATGCTGTTAGTGGGAGGTACTGCTTTCAATCAGGAAGTAGCACGACTGTCATTAAGTACGGTAGTACTGCTGGTACATAGATATATAAACACTAGAAAACTAATGTTAACGTGTGTGAAATTTTGAGAGGGCGCCACATATATGAGCTGTTCAGAACCGTGCCTACATAACAGCAGAACACTCAAGAGCATATACGTGCACAGTACAAAATCTGCATCATTCCATGACAAACTCGTGTTACGACAGGCAAGGGGGGGGGGTGAATGGGGCTTGGCCGCCCCCCCTTGAGCATATTTTTAATTAATTTTTTTTTATGTTTTATGATATCGCTAATAATTTCAAAAGAGAAAATGCTAAGATGCAACTTACAAGGCCTGTGAAGTGCCATTTCCAGCGATCTGGGAGGCATTTTCAGCCAAAATTTTCTTGTACGCTTCGCGCCAACTTATAGTGGCGCTACGCTTAGGAAGTTTGCAATGACGTATCTACGGCTCTGATAGTTTGCCTACAGTTTCGCCCCTCCCTTGGCAAATTCCTGGCTACGCGCCTGTGTTACGAATTGCTTATTTATCAGAAAGATAAAGATTATTTAGTGAATCTTTTGGGTTTGCAACACCCTGTGCGCCAAGGAAAAGATGGATTTGACCCAAACTGATTCCTGACCCGATTTTCGTATGTACCAGCTAGGCGTTCATGAAGCATGAGTACCATACCGTGGGGGCTTGGGACTGGGGGCCTTGAACATTTGCAACACCCCACGGAGCTAACACAAAGTCAATGGGAGCTGTTTGATTTTTTTTTAAGTGAAAAACATAATTAGCATATCCGGCATGTGTTCCGGGCCCTGTGCGCCATGGAAAAGAAGGATTTGAGCCAAACTAAGTCCTGACCCGATTTTCGTATGTACTAGCTAAGCGTCCATGAAGTATAAGTACCATACCGTGGCCGGGGGCTTGGGACTGGGGGCTTTGAACATTTGCAACGCCTCACGGAGATTGTTGACCAGTGAACACCATGTTGTATCAGTATCAAGAACTTCATTTTATTTTGAAAATATTTCTGTGTGTGTGCACCGTGGTGCAACCTTGTGATTTTGGACTAGTCAGGATTTAGCCACCTTGGTCAGAGATTTAACCTGTGTATGCGCTATAGCCCCTTCTGCAAGGTTTTATATTGTTTGTTTCAAGTCGTTTAGTTCAAACCGTTAGCCTAGATGGTTATGGCGGTAGAGTGGATTGGGCTCCGTTGCGAAAGAAGTTTGTTGGGGTTTGGATGTCATGCGTAGCTTATAAGCTACGCATGACATTTAACCAAACCACAACAGTTTCAAATATGCTAGAAATATGTTACTACCACCGCCTCAAATCATTTTGCTCACTAACTTTGTCGTTTAAGTGACACCCATCTATGCATATAGAGCATGTGAATAATTTGACAGAATCTCTTGGATGATATCTTCGAAATTATCTGCGAAGTGTTAGCATGCTAAAATTTTGGTACCAATATATACTGATGATCTTTAAACTCTTTCGATGGATCATACAATACTGCGGTGGTACATCAAACTAAACCTTCGCCCATCGATGTTGTGGTAAAGTACCATAACTTCAGAAGCACATAAATGTCTAAATTATAGTAGATAACGCTAAGGATAACGATAAGGGGATAACGCTGAAGGTGACGTTTGTTTACTTTTATATCCATCTGTGAATGATCATGAAGAGAACACAATTTATCCCCAAAATTGTAAAACTTCCTTTGAAATATTGGTGGGCTATCGAACGTACCAGCATGACTTTGAAATATCCATGGAACTATTACTTTAAAAGTGACTGACGTTTCAATAAAAAGTGGAGGGAATCTGCAACTTTAAGTCAAACCCTAATACATTTGTATCGCACTCATAGACCCCTGTACACGTAAAGTTTCTGATTCCTATAAAGCCCGTCCATAAATGAAGATGAATGTACTTACCTAGCATATTCCAATGGCCAGGGGGTTCAATAGTTTTAGCAGATATCAAAGTTTTCCTTTGGAGGGACCAACAATCATTTGATGGCCGACATATTACTATTTTTGATTGGGCTGACGGCTGATAAAAAAAAGGGACCAATCTTGATGTATCTAAATGAATAAGAAATGAACCTAAAATGGAAAACCTATACGCCTCTGATTTCAAGGACAAACCAACTCAGTATGAAAGAACTTAGGAAAGCTTTTCAAATGCATCTGCCATGATGAAATCACAGAACTGCTTTCCGGTCAAGGAAGGCAAAAATTGACATCCACACAATCATATCTAGATAACTAGACATGGACCCTATTTTTTTTAGGGGGAATGCATTTTATAGTGGTAAGAACTATCTATTTCCTGAGAGAAGAAACATTTTTCTGGCAATTGTTTCTTTGGTGGGGTGGGGGCTGACATACGTTTCAGTCACCTGTATCTAGATCTAGAAGCATTTATGATTTTAAGCCAAGAATGTGTAATATTTTCCTCTTCCATATTATTATAATTATCATCATCATCATCATTATCATTATTATTATTATTATTATTATTATTATTATTATTATCATTATTATTATTATTATTATTATTATTATTATTATTATTATTATTATTATTATTATTATTATTATTATTATTATTATTATTATTATTATTATCACATGGTCGCATTTGCTACGAACAGAGCCGTATACATATCTATATACGGCTCTGGCTACGAACAAGTAACAGCGAGAGGATCTGTCGATTTGTGTTTTCTATCTTCAACTTGTAAAGATGGCGGCCCCCTGTGAAACATGTTTCATTTGCTCAGGGTGTAACAGACTGCCGAATTGTGTCGACTGGGGATCGAATGGACTGATTGCATTTGGGGCTGAAAATTCGCTTGCACTGTATAAATTTCACGTAAGTTTCAGTCTGTCCTGCACAATTGAGTAGTGACCACGGATATTATGCACTAATACGTTGGCCTAGCCAATACTAATACTAGCCTATAGTGCTAGTATTAGTAGTTACTGTGTTAAACCCTCACAACAGTTACGCCTACTACTAGCCTAGGGGCTCTCCCGATATACCTAAACACGAAAATTGGAATTCAAAACAAAATGTTCACAACACTACTGAAAAAGTCGGTACTAATTTAGAATCCGTACCATTCCTACCCCTAACCCTATTCCCTACTTCCTAACCCTACTTCCTAACCCCTAACCCTACAGTACTTCCTAACCCTAATTCCTAGCCCCTAGTAAGCATTCCCATTCATATGGTACGGATTCTAAAGTTAGGCCAAAAAGTCAGTGAGTGCCATATATGTCAGGGTGTCTAAGATAAAAAGAGTGATCAAGACAGTAAGACTTTAAGTTTAGGCCGTGGCTATTCTTACGACTAGTCGTAACAATTATTTATAAACTATTCTTAAGACATCTGCGAATTCATACGCAGTAAAGTAAATAAAGCAACTGCGCATGTAGTCGGGGTATTAACCCTAAACACTAAGCCTAACCTTTACCCTAACCGGAAATTATTGTTAGTCTTAGTCGTAAATATAGCCACGTTAAAGCAACTGCGCATGCGTATTAATAAATTATTCTTACGACTAGTCGTAAGAATAGCCACTTTGTTAAGTTTAAGAGGTGCCAAATATCATAATTTACTCTTAAAAAGAAGCTTCAGATTACTCAAAATAAAGTGGTTCGCTACATACTTATGCAAGGCCCAAGATTCCATGTTGGACAGGAGGAAATTTCTGGTCTTGGATTGTTATCCGTAGAGAGTAGAGCTAAATTCATTAGGTTAAACCATAAACACAAAATCTTTAACAACTGTAGTTCTCCCTAGTTCAAGACTCGTTCAAGACATCACAATTTCTATGTTATTGATTCTAAGGGTGGTGTTAGCTCTACTTTCTACTTCACGGCAATTCAGGATTGGAATGCTCTTCCAAATCATATCAAATCCATAAAGTCTTCTCATCTTTTTAGAGCTGAGTTAAAGAAGCATCTCATGTAATTTAGGGTGTGGGCAGGGGGAGAGGGAGGCACTTTTCAGTATTTTGTGCAATATTTACGTTCTTTGTGTCTTATTTATTGGTTTCCTTTGTATTTACCATTGATATAGGGCCCCTTTGGAAATGGGCCTACGTTCTGTCAGCCTTATGGGTTTAGCTCCTGTTACTCTTTGTAATATTTTATGTCTTTTGTACAATCTGAGTGCGAATAAAACAAACAAACAAACACCCAAGCCTAAGCCTGAATAGGCAGCCACTCGCTACTCGCTACTCATAATAGAAATAAGCTCTTTGAATGGACAAACTTAGCCTAAACCTACGTCTCACTTAATACTGCTGCTGTGGCCGAGTGGATAAAGACAGTGGCACTTGAAGCAATTAGGTATGGTGATTGGGAGGCTCAGGGTTCGATTCCCGGCCTGTTCATATTAAGGTGGGTTTTGCATCGAAGAGCAATCTACTGTTTCCCCATCTGATATGACTGTCTAAATTGAAAAGATTACAAATTAGGATCAAAATATTGGATTGGAAGCCAACTGACGTGAAATTGGTAATCCATAAGCCTTTGCAGGCTTCTCCCACATGTATATTTGTGGTCACATAAGCATTGTAAAAATAACTTCCTGGTTAGTATAGAGTACTATTATGATTATTATTATTTTATTATATTTATGGGCCGCACTTGTTAATGGACAATCTTCAAATGCAAGAATTTTTCATGGCCATATTGAAAGCTTTTGACTTTAGGCATTGATTTACCAAGTTAGTGTTGAAGTTATTATTATGGCAGAATGCTGGGAAAACATCACATTAATGTCAACTTACCTGAATTAGAATATACTGTGCTCAGGAAATATAAACTACTGGATTCAAATCCTATTCTTTGATTTATATTGCTTAATTATATTTTTATGTCTAATTCCATATATTGTGGTATTCTCATTTCAGAACAACAATGCAGCAGGGGCAATAAGAAATCTTCTCAAAGGACACAAGGGTAAAGTCCACTGCGTAAAATGGCTGCAGCAAAATTTAAAGCCGGCAAAAGCAGAGGATGGATTGGAGATCATTTCTGGTGCAGCTGATAATGAAATCATAATTTGGAGAATTCAGAACGGAATAGTAAGTCAAACTTAAAAGGTCAAAGTGCCTAATTGAATCCAAATCACAGACAGTCATTGAGAAAGTGCAATGAGAGAGTTCAGACAGTTATGGTGTCCTGTATATACCTACAGCAATCAATTATTGGTTGTTAGAGAAGGACACACCTTATCAAAGGAAAAAGAAAGAACTTCTGTTCAATGACTTTTGGAAATGTGTGTTCATTACAGCAATGGTTTGATATCTTCACTTTGTAATATTATTTGCCAAAATTGCTCTTTACCGTGTATTATCAGTAGTTTCGAAAACTGCCAAGTTTTCACCTGTTGCCACATTACTTCAGTCTCTTTGTTGTGGACTCAAATTTTGTTGTTCATTCAAACTACACACAATCTCATACATGTTTGGAATTTATAGTTTCAAAGGGCTTAAGTATGAATCAAATATCAGATAAGAAGGCTTATCTTGAAGTAGAAGTTTCTTGGCCCTGACTCTTCCCCACACAACCAAGACTTTCTTTTTACAATGGTCTGGATAGCAAAATTGTTTTCCAGTGTAAACATTTATATTTGGGTAGAGAAGATTTGAATTTAGTACTATTACTAATATTAGTCAGGCGGACTACTTCAAGGAGAGCTCTATACTGCTTCACAACTTGTACACAAAGTACTTTCTTTGCATTAGGGTTATAGATAGGTTGGACACTGAAGCTGTGTTTTATTACACAGAGTAAGTCTTTCTCACAATCATTCCCACAATAGAAACTTTGCCACAACAAGTGTTTGACTTTGATATCTTTTGTAGCATCAAGCACAATCTCATTTACAAGGTCACAATGGAGTGGTGACTGCAGTTGATGGTGTATATATACCATCAGTGGATGGCAGCTTTCCAGAGAGACCTCATACTCTCCTAGCCTCTGCATCAGTTGACTCTACTGTGAAGATCTGGCAACGCAATGAAGGAGAAGAGGCATTTCAGCTCTTGCAGAGTATATCTTTTGGAAATGGTTTTGCCTTGGATGTTGCTTTAGCAATTTTCCCAGTTTCACATGGTAAGGGTGTTTTTTTATTTCATCTATGTTTTTCAACTGAACCATTTGTAAAATATGGAACTACACGAAATTAAACAAGGTTTGAAAGGATTGAAGGATTGACTGACCAAGCTAATAACTTTCAAGATTTTGTTTGCTGATCAAAATGAAACAATTAAAAGCACGAAACAGAACAAATATTATAGAACATAGTTTCAGATGGGACATAACATTTGCAACTTAAACAAATGTTAAAAACCTGAAAATTACTGTTTGACTGATCTACTGTTTGATGATAAAATGTGCAAAACATTAATTTTCAGGTTCTTGCCATTTAGCAATTGCTAGTTTATCGCATAAAAAAGGTACTTTTTGTAGATTTTTGACAGTTTGGCAAGATGATATGAAATATACAGAATGGTAAAGTTTAGATTCCTACTGTACTGCTTTGACAATAAATACAAAACATGGATTGTCAGTAATCACAGTTTTACACAGCTCGCCAATGCATTGTCTTTTTTTTGTCCTTCCATAAATTTCATATCTATAGGGGGATAGGATGGGATGTGGTGACTGGGAGGTGTTTAACTGTCTGAAAGTAACCAGCTTCATACAAATACTGTCACAGCATGTTATTATTTACCAACAGTTCCAATCCTAGCAATTGGTGGTGATGACACCAGAGTACATCTTTACGTCCTCCAGGGAACAGAATTTATTGAAGTTCAGACTTTACGTGGACATGAAGATTGGATAAGAGGCTTAGAGTTTGCAGTGGACGGTGAGAATTTATAACTGCTATTAAAAGGGAATGCCAACCTTTAATGTTAGCCAAATTACCCAGTCAGTTTTCCGTTATTTATTTACTTGTATAACTTTAACAGTAAAATATAGCCGTTTTATTTGTAGAGGAAACAGACACTATTGTTTTGTAGTCTCATAAATAATCTGAAATCTGTAAAATAATTGGCTTAAGCATTGTTTTCCATTTAGAGTGCTTAAATCTAGAGTGCTTGCTAAAAGAACTATCAATTTATAGTGGAGAAGTTGTATGTTTTGTTTCTTCTGGACTCAACTGTCTACACAATTACAGCAACAGCAGAAGCAACTGTCAGTGTATCAAGATATTTTGAATTGTTATAATAATTGATATTCCAGGGTATTTTGGCTATTATTAATATCTTTAATAATTTTCTGGGCCTTATACCCTGTCATCAACTGACATGGCTGTTTTTTCTTTCAGATTGTGGAGACTTGCTGTTGGCTAGCTGTTCTCAGGACTGCTTCATCCGACTGTGGAGAATAACAAGAGACAAACCAGAAGAGAGTAGTAGCATCAAACTAAAGGGAAATATATTCACTGTTAGTTATAAAGGTAAAGATGTCCCAAGAGGTGTGGTACTGTTATCAGTTGCAAACAGTAACATACAATGCTTTAACACTCTAATGAACTGTTTTAGGCTGTGATGCATGCCTTTTATATTAAATTTATTCTGATTTTACAGATATAGAAGCCAAGTACGTTGTCACCTTGGAATCCTTGCTAGCTGGCCATGAACAGTGGATATATGGTGTACACTGGCAGCCTCCAATATATTCAGGTTGTTGAATCTATAATGCCTCTCTCAACATTAAATGGTAGTCACTCATACAACAGAAGTTATGCATTTCAGTGTCCTTGATGACACAGAATAGAGTATTATGTTTTTTTACTTGCATATATTCTTTTAAGTGCATAGGGCAGTAAAGAGATTAAGTCACATAAGTAATTAAATTAGTTGATCATTATCAGTAAATTATTCATTCTTACTGATTGCTGATAATTGCACAACCAGCATGGTTTGCATCACTAAACTTTGATAATTTGAAACAAGACTTGACTGATCTCAAACTAACGTAACTCATTCCTGTGTTGTTGTTGTCTTTTATACATTCTTTACTCAGATAATTCTTTACTCTTTATTCTTTACTCAGATAATGGTGACAAACATCAACCAATGTGCCTCTTGTCAGCATCCATGGATAAAACAATGATTATCTGGCAGCTGGATGTAGAGACCGGTGTCTGGGTAGATAAGGTTAGTTTCTGCTCAAGTTACACAGACCACTGTCTATCTCCACTTCAGAAATTTGTAAAAATTAAATTGTCAGATCTGGGTACAGTGATGGTAACCTGTTGATGACTGTGAGTCTGCGAGAGAGCAAATTGAAATAAGCTGATTGGATCATAGCTTGGACCTCATGATTACCTAATTTTCCAGTATTACACAAGTTAGATATTTACAACTTTAAATGTCATTTCATATGGAATTGTGCATAAAGAAAATCACATAGTCATAGTGAGTCTGCCACACTCCACATGTTAGCTTTGTTAGTTTTTTTATCATACTGTACCAACATACTGGTATTTGTATATGTGTAAGTGACATCAAACATTAAGTATAGCCCATACAATGCATATTGTACTTCTGAAATCATGTTTCAATTTGACCATCTAACTCTTTGTTCTTACAGGTCAGAGTGGGTGAGGTTGGCGGTAACACCCTAGGTTTATATGGCTGTCAGTTTGCCCCAGATGGTAAAACAATCCTAGCCCACGGATATCAGGGTGCATTCCATGTGTGGTCCAGTAGCAGGGAGGTAAGCACCATCAGTTGATAAAATATTTATATAAAACAATCCTAGTCCACGGATATCAGGGTGCATTCCATGTGTGGTCCAGTAGCAGGGAGGTAAGCACCATCAGCTAATAAGACATTTACATAAAACAATCCTAGCCCACGGATATTAGGGTGCATTCCATGTGTGGTCCAGTAGCAGAGTGGTAAGCACCATCAGCTAATAAGACATTTATATAAAACAATCCTAGCCCACGGATATCAGGGTGCATTCCATGTGTGGTCCAGTAGCAGGGAGGTAAGCACCATCAGTTGATAAAATATTTATATAAAACAATCCTAGCCCACGGATATCAGGGTGCATTCCATGTGTGGTCCAGTAGCAGGGAGGTAAGCACCATCAGTTGATAAAATATTTATATAAAACAATCCTAGCCCACGGATATCAGGGTGCATTCCATGTGTGGTCCAGTAGCAGGGAGGTAAGCACCATCAGCTAATAAGACATTTATATAAAACAATCCTAGCCCACGGATATTAGGGTGCATTCCATGTGTGGTCCAGTAGCAGGGAGGTAAGCACCATCAGCTAATAAGACATTTATTTCAATGGCTGGAGTTATCTATATTAACTTTTCTTCCTCCAGTGTCTTAATATTTGTTAAATACAGATTTCTTTGTTTCTTTCTTGTGTCAGGTTTCTAGTGTTCTTTAATCGTTGACATTACCCACAATGCTTTGCATGTTTTGCATTTTAAGTGTTACATTGATAAGAAAGGTTTGATACTTCCAAACATACAGTTTAACTGGTTGTTCTTTTAGGATGAATCTTTATGGGAACCTGCGGTCACAGTTAGCGGTCACTTTCAGAGTGTTGAAGACATTGTCTGGGATCCTGAAGGTTCCTTCTTGGTCAGCGTCAGCAAAGATCAGACAACACGTCTTTTTGCTCCCTGGAGGAGAGATAACAAGCAGGTAGGTAGCTGCATCATTTCAAGTAATTAAGTTGACCTGATTTTCTTGTCTATCATAATTACTTATTTCTTCATTCCTACATTTTAGTACTTTCTTACTGAACATGTTAATGCTTACTACCCCTATTCAGTATCACATGTTGATCATGTACTAATAAAGAGTAAGTCTTTCTTGAGTCGTCTGGTTTATTGCTTACATTAACTGTTAGAGTTCTCTTCAAGTACATTTTAATTTCTTACTGAGTAATTCATGTGTGCAATAGGTTCTTGTTATTTGTTTCCTTTAGGCTACATGGCATGAGTTGGCAAGGCCCCAGGTTCATGGCTATGACATGCAATGCTTAGCCATGATTGGGCGGTTTAAATATGTCTCAGGTGCAGACGAGAAGGTATGTGAAATTCCTGTCCTACCCTTACCTCCTACAACTAAGACAAGGTTTACATCCAAAACAAGAATCAAATGTAGTTAATTCTAGTGGTTATTCCAATTTTAATTTGGTGACTTGAACATTCAGTAATATGTTGGTTTGGTATGTAAAGATATATGAATATTCATTAATATGTTGGTTTGATATTTAATGATATATGAATATTAATTAATATGTTGGTTTGGTATTTAATGATATACGAATATTCATTAATATGTTGGTTTGGTATTTAATGAGATATGAATATTCATTTATATGTTGGTTTGGTATTTAATGATGTATGAATATTCATTAATATGTTGGTTTGGTATTTAATGATATATGAATATTCATGATGCAATATTTTATAGGTTGTCATCTCATTGTGGGAAGAACCTACAAAATCCTTTTGCTGTGATAAATAATATTTGTTTAGTATTGTCTTATTTGGATAATTGGGTTCCTTCATAGTGGAACTACCCAGCACCACAATTAACCACAAATTACTAGACATAAGCAAATTGTTATTTCTAACTTAAGTACTAGCTGTAAGACATAAACATTTTGTATAGTTGTGGCATTTGCTTTAATGTTTGTTATTTTAAGGCCTTACATTTAGTACTCATGGTCATGCTTGTTTCCTGCCTCAGGGAAAGTTCACATGGCTGTGTTTGGTCCATAACAAGCTTGTTCCTGATTTAGGATGGCAACAGTTGGCACACACTAAACCTTCCTTGATTAGTTTCTGCCTTGTGATTGTACCAGGATTGGGAAATCAGGTCAATCAGGGAAATCATCTTATTATTCTTAGTTGGAGCATCTACTCAAATTAATTTACTATTATGTTATTGGGATGATGGGTGCTACCATATTAAGGGATTCCAGGTAACTCATTTTAAGTGATATTTCATTCTTCAATAGTTTATTTAACATCGTCTGTCATCAGGTGTTGCGCGCCTTTGAAGCTCCAGTGAATTTTCTGAATAATTTCCAGCAAATTACCAAAGAGGAAATCAATAAAGAGACGTTAAAGCTAGTAAGTAACATTGAGCTTAAAAGTTGTACTCTTCAAGTAAAAGTATGTATGGAAGTGACTTTGGTAAATTTTCAGCTATATTTGATTCTTAGTATCTGAATGGAATTTATCAGCTTGGTTAGTCAAGCTGCATTTGAAATAAATTGATGAAATGTTAACTAAGTTAGAACGTTTCATATTGCATCGTGCTAATGAAGACTCTTTGACTAAGAATTGAGATGATTCTAACTGGATTTTATAAGATCCAAAACTTCATCATTCTTACAAACACTTTACTTTTCATGCAGTCTTCTGAAAGTCAACAGGTTTCTGGGTTAAATACTGATATTTCAAATTTGTGTCTGGTATGAACATATGTTAGCATTTGAATAGAAAGACCAAGTGTAGATGATTTGAGTCAGAGGTCAAAGATATTTATCCTCATTCATATAAGGGTGGAATTGTTCTTGATTTCCAGGCTGGTCAAACCATTCCAGAAGGAGCCAGTGTTCCAGCCCTTGGACTCTCAAACAAAGCTATTTACCAAGGAGAGAGTGGTGTTGCATCATCTGACAGAGAAATTACTCATCCCAGCGATCAATACTCAGATATATTCTTTGAACCCGTCACTTTGTTGAGTAAGATCATCTATGATTCATTTAAGACATTCACAGTTTCTTCCAAACTTAGTTTTCTTACCTGGCACTTGCTTTGGAAGAATTAAGGAAACAAGTTGGGTCAAAATTTCCTTTCAAAATAGTTTCTGCATGCCCCCCCCCCCCATAGAAAAGCTTGTGACCGCTAGAAAAAGAAGCTATCCATGCCCCTGACTTATAATGATGCCAGCACCCTTCATTCTGTTCAACATACATATTACAGTGAGTGCTGGTAGGTACAAAGTAATATATATGTACACAAACATTGCTATCACATAAAGGTGTTGGTTGGTTTGTCTCTAACAATAATCTTTTACAAAGAGTTGAGGTAAACTTAACTTTAAATGTGTGACTACAGTGAGAACCAACTGCTTGTAGTTTTCACTGAAAGGTGCAGATAAGCCCTCATTCATGTCCATGGATAATTACATTGATGATATGGTGTAACTACTTTACCCTCCCCAGCACCCCCTACAGAGGAACACCTACTCCAGAATACTCTCTGGCCAGAAACTCAGAAGCTTTATGGCCATGGTTTTGAAATCTTCGCCATTGCCAGCCATCCAGCAGGAACATTGATAGCATCAGCTTGTAAGGTAAGGGATTATTTCCAGGTCAGAGTTCAAAAGTCACCTTGTATTGAACTAGGGTCATTAACTGCCTGTAAACTTAAATAAATCTAAGAAACAGCAGAAATTTAGTTATTTTAAGCAGTGTGCTTTGTTTAATTTTGTATCATCAAACATGTGATTAATACTACTATGATAAAGCTATAAAAGTGATAGAATTGTTGTGTTGATCATTTTGAAAACTATCAAGGTTACCTTGATCATTTCTGTTACATTAAGTAAAAGTATAGAAAACTAGCCATCACATGCAAAATGCTGCATAAGCAGAAATGAAGGATTTTAGAATGAGCATTAGAGAATATATCCTATATATTTTCAAGAGCAAGCATCTCCATGGTTACCTTTACCCCTCATGTATGCAGATGTTACTACTGGAAAGTATTGTTATACTTAGTAGCCGACAAGTATACAAGTTTAAATCAATAAAGTAGTACTGCACCATGTATGTTCTTAGTCTCTTTTCTGACATTGTTTCTACAACTTAAAGAATATATACAGATATGTGTGTATGTCTAACTTTGTTAATTCTAAACAGAACATTGGAATAATGATACCACTAATGTTTTTCTGTTCAGGCAAGCAAACAAGAACATGCCAATATAATGTTATGGGACACAACCACTTGGAGACAGGTTGGTGAACTATCAGCCCACTCACTGACTGTTACACAACTCGCATTCTCCCACTCTGGCAAATTCTTACTAGCTGTTTCTAGGGATAGAACATGGTCACTCTTTGAAGCAGTGCAGAAGCAAGAAGAAAAAAGTTAGTATAGTGTATTCTATATGTTGAAATATTGGTAGAGGGAGGATCATTTGTAAGGTTAATTCTAGCATTTTTTATTTCAATTGTGGAGTGGTAAATGTAACAGTAATGTTTGTGTCTGACATTAACAATTTGTGGTCAAGGGAGGTGGGGAGGTGCTCAACTGGAAGTACAGTAAAATATCATGAATATAGTTTAAAGGCAACTGAAGGGTTTGCAAAGCCTCTGACAAAGTGATCATGTTGTTTTCCTTTGCTTTCACCTTAAATCTGCAGTTGTAATTTGAAATTTTCTAAAATATCAAATGGTATATACTCTACCACAGAGGAAGCACACATCAGAAATGCCCTGTGCAGCTTTACTAGGTCCATGGATCAAATATGTTTGTAATGTGAATTAACAATAACAGTGTATGTAAAACCATGTAAGCATGCCTTAAAACATGTACTAAGACATGATATACAGGTCATGTACAATAATAGTAAAGGAGTTAATGATGTCTCTGTGATATCTTTTAATACATCATAATGGTGGATATTGTAAGGTCACCTTCCTAGATACGTATAACCTTTTACTATCCCTGCATCATTATTATTTCCCAATCAACTAGGACATACTTTAAGGAATGTGCAGGAAGTCTTAAGTTTACAATAAAATTACTCTGTTTCACAGTATTTTTATGAATCTTTCTAATTGCAATAATTGTTAGGCATAACAATGTTGTAATGATTGATGTGTAGTGTACTCATGTTGATACATAACAATGTTGTAATGATTGATGTATAGTGTACTCATGTTGATACATAACAATGTTGTAATGATTGATGTGTAGTGTACTCATGTCGATACATAACAATGTTGTAATGATTGATGTGTAGTGTACTCATGTTGATACATAACAATGTTGTAATGATTGATGTGTAGTGTACTCATGTTGATACATAACAATGTTGTAATGATTGATGTGTAGTGTACTCATGTTGATACATAACAATGTTGTAATGATTGATGTGTAGTGTACTCATGTAATGATTGATGTGTAGTGTACTCATGTTGATACATAACAATGTTGTAATGATTGATGTGTAGTGTACTCATGTTGATACATAACAATGTTGTAATGATTGATGTGTAGTGTACTCATGTAATGATTGATGTGTAGTGTACTCATGTTGATACATAACAATGTTGTAATGATTGATGTGTAGTGTACTCATGTTGATACATAACAATGTTGTAATGATTGATGTGTAGTGTACTCATGTTGATACATAACAATGTTGTAATGATTGATGTGTAGTGTACTCATGTTGATACATAACAATGTTGTAATGATTGATGTGTAGTGTACTCATGTTGATACATAACAATGTTGTAATGATTGATGTGTAGTGTACTCATGTTGATACATAACAATGTTGTAATGATTGATGTGTAGTGTACTCATGTTGATACATAACAATGTTGTAATGATTGATGTGTAGTGTGCTCATGTTGATACATAACAATGTTGTAATGATTGATGTGTAGTGTACTCATGTTGTAATGATTGATGTGTAGTGTACTCATGTTGTAATGATTGATGTGTAGTGTACTCATGTTGATACATAACAATGTTGTAATGATTGATGTGTAGTGTACTCATGTTGTAATGATTGATGTGTATTGTACTCATGTTGATACATAACAATGTTGTAATGATTGATGTGTAGTGTACTCATGTTGTAATGATTGATGTGTAGTGTACTCATGTTGATACATAACAATGTTGTAATGATTGATGTGTAGTTTACTCATGTTGATACATAACAATGTTGTAATGATTGATGTGTAGTGTACTCATGTTGATACATAACAATGTTGTAATGATTGATGTGTAGTGTACTCATGTTGATACATCTTTCCCTCTCTAGGTCACCTCTATCAGAAAGTAGCCTGTACAGATAGAAAGACTGGCCTCCATACTAGAATCATTTGGAGCTGTAGCTGGGCCCATAATGATCAATATTTTGCAACATCTTCTAGGGATAAAAAGGTTTGTGTTAGTCTTAAATTTCTTTATCTTGTAAAAACAGTTTTCTAATCTTTAAAAGTTAAATATTGTAAATTCAATCATAAATGACCATTACTAGCCAGATAAACCAAAATGTGACAGAGATTTCTTCTCATCAAGACTGGAATATTAGTCCCATAGGAGAGACCAACTATCACGCATTGGTTGTTAATATCATGTACAAGGAATATTATTCCCATAGGAGAGACCAACTATCATGCATTGGTTGTTAATATCATGTACAAAGATTTTGTATCTTAGAATATCCTTTTATCGTTTAGGTTATAATCTGGGGTAGTCATAATGATGAGTCACAAAGTTCCAGTTGCCTTGGTAATTACAGAGCTCACTCAACTCCTTTAGATGTTGGTGTATCTGCTACAGCTGTTGACTTTGCTCCTGTGACTTGTCCTGTTGGAAGGTAAGGAACCTGTCAACAGTTTTGATGGACAGGTTTTAATAGAACTAAAATCACTTTATTTTATTGTTGAGATGGATTATTTCTTATCTAAGGCACTCTCCTATTCAACATACCAGATGTATGTCACACAATCATCATTGAAGAATTTTGTATATTGGGTGTATCTACCAGATCATGTTCAGTGACAGATCACAGCAGATATTGGGTGTATCTACCAGATCATGTTCAGTGACAGATCACAGCAGATATTGGGTGTATCTACCAGATAATGTTCAGTGATAGATCACAGCAGATATTGGGTGTATCTACTAGATAATGTTCAGTGATAGATCGCAGCAGATATTGGGTGTATCTACTGGATAATGTTCAGTGACAGATCACAGCAGATATTGTGTGTATCTACCAGATAATGTTCAGTGATAGATCGCAGCAGATATTGGGTGTATCTACCAGATAATGTTCAGTGATAGATCGCAGCAGATATTGGGTGTATCTACCAGATAATGTTCAGTGATAGATCACAGCAGATATTGTGTGTATCCACCAGATAATGTTCAGTGATAGATCGCAGCAGATATTGTGTGTATCTACCAGATAATGTTCAGTGATAGATCACAGCAGATATTGTGTGTATCTACCAGATAATGTTCAGTGACAGATCACAGCAGATATTGTGTGTATCTACCAGATAATGTTCAGTGATAGATCACAGCAGATATTGTGTGTATCTACCAGATAATGTTCAGTGACAGATCACAGCAGATATTGTGTGTATCTACTAGATAATGTTCAGTGACAGATCACAGCAGATATTGTGTGTATCTACCAGATAATGTTCAGTGATAGATCACAGCAGATATTGGGTGTATCTACTGGGTAATGTTCAGTGATAGATCACAGCAGATATTGGGTGTATCTACCAGATAATGTTCAGTAACAGATCACAGCAGATATTGGGTGTATCTACCAGATAATGTTCAGTGATAGATCACAGCAGATATTGGGTGTATCTACCAGATAATGTTCAGTGACAGATCACAGCAGATATTGGGTGTATCTACCAGATAATGTTCAGTGACAGATCACAGCAGATATTGGGTGTATCTACCAGATAATGTTCAGTGATAGATCACAGCAGATATTGGGTGTATCTACCAGATAATGTTCAGTAACAGATCACAGCAGATATTGGGTGTATCTACCAGATAATGTTCAGTGATAGATCACAGCAGAACAGTTAATGTGCAAAGCTAGTAAAGGAATCAGTTGAAGGTCTTAAGATGACATAGTACATGGAACAAGGTTTGGATAAATTATTTCATGATTTGATGATATTTTGTCATGTGGTTTATGATTTGTGTCTTTTCTACTTGTAGCTATGTTTTAGCTGTTGGTCTCGAGTCAGGGAACATTCTGCTTTACAAGTGGACACCAGACTCATCCCAAGAATGGATTAAAGGCTCTCAAATCCTTCTAGGGTAATTTCTTTCAAGCTTAATCTATTTGTCCAGAGTTGTTATATTCTTTCCATTCCATTAGTTTGCTGTAGATTAGGTAGAACAAGAAAATGATTGAACATAAATTTTCCTAACCATGGGTGAGGATTTAACCATGCAATGTGAGTGAGAAGAGGTGCTGAGGAAGGTAAGTTCCACATAAAGCGCTCTCCTTGAGAATACAATACAGGTTAAATGGTGAGCAGGAAATTCAATAGCTGAACCCCTCACAATATTGCCAATGTCCACACCAAATCTTAGTGTCATAGAACTTTAATGTGACATTTATAGCCGGCTGGAGAATAAGCCTTTGATATGTTTGATTTGTTCTAGGCACACAATGACAGTGAAGAGACTAAGATGGAGACCAGTCAAGAAGAACCAGGAGAAAGGAGTCAACACCGGGACTATAGAACTGGCCAGTTGTAGCACAGACTGTAGTTTATATATCCACGGGATACAACTAGATCAAGTCTGAGGGACGATAGAACTGGCCAGTTGTAACACAGACTGTAGTTTATATATCCACGGGATACAACTAGATCAAATCTGAGGGACGATAGAACTGGCCAGTTGTAGCACAGACTGTAGTTTATATATCCACGGGATACAACTAGATCAAGTCTGAGGGACGATAGAACTGGCCAGTTGTAGCACAGACTGTAGTTTATATATCCACGGGATACAACTAGATCAAGTCTGAGGGACGATAGAACTGGCCAGTTGTAGCACAGACTGTAGTTTATATATCCACAGGATACAACTAGATCAAGTCTGAGGGACGATAGAACTGGCCAGTTGTAGCACAGACTGTAGTTTATATATCCACGGGATACAACTAGATCAAGTCTGAGGGACGATAGAACTGGCCAGTTGTAGCACAGACTGTAGTTTATATATCCACAGGATACAACTAGATCAAGTCTGAGGGACGATAGAACTGGCCAGTTGTAGCACAGACTGTAGTTTATATATCCACGGGATACAACTAGATCAAGTCTGAGGGACGATAGAACTGGCCAGTTGTAACACAGACTGTAGTTTATATATCCACGGGATACAACTAGATCAAATCTGAGGGACGATAGAACTGGCCAGTTGTAGCACAGACTGTAGTTTATATATCCACGGGATACAACTAGATCAAGTCTGAGGGACGATAGAACTGGCCAGTTGTAACACAGACTGTAGTTTATATATCCACGGGATACAACTAGATCAAGTCTGAGGGACGATAGAACTGGCCAGTTGTAGCACAGACTGTAGTTTATATATCCACGGGATACAACTAGATCAAGTCTGAGGGACGATAGAACTGGCCAGTTGTAACACAGACTGTAGTTTATATATCCACGGGATACAACTAGATCAAGTCTGAGGGACGATAGAACTGGCCAGTTGTAGCACAGACTGTAGTTTATATATCCACGGGATACAACTAGATCAAGTCTGAGGGACGATAGAACTGGCCAGTTGTAGCACAGACTGTAGTTTATATATCCACGGGATACAACTACATCAAGTCTGAGGGACGATAGAACTGGCCAGTTGTAGCACAGACTGTAGTTTATATATCCACGGGATACAACTAGATCAAGTCTCAGTTTAAATGCTGAAAGAATACAAGTATTATCCACAGTAATAAATTGGATATGGTCAGACTTCTGGGAAGATGCGATGTCTGGTCAGTCCACCAGATGGAAGTAGAGGAGGTCAGCGATTGACCTCTGGAAGATGAGACTATAATCTGGTCGATGCACCAGACCTTGGAAGACCACAATCAATTATATCTGATCTAAAAGTCATTAATAGTTGAAGACAGATAATGGTTTCAAATTAGTTGTTGTGATGTTAGATGAGATACAAGCTGAGTGATGCCTTTAAATTGAATCACAACACATGCATGGTAGTAGGTAGAGTATTACATGAACAAGAGTATTTTAATGAACTTCTTTGTACAGCACTAACACCTTTAAGGTAGAAGGAAATGCTGTGTGTGCTAGTACAACTTTTCATGAAATATATGACAGACAGAAAAATGCTAACAGAGTGTATGTTGAGTACATCCGAGTGATGGACTTTCTGTGTATTTTGATTGGTACACCTGGGTGATGAGGAGGGCCGGGGAGTGGAAGGGATGGGGTCATGGTGGGACGGTAAATGCTGGGAGGTGAAGGAGACGTTACATCAGCTTACTACTCATGTCCAATTCTAAACTTGAGAGTATTGTGTTATAAGTGTACTTGAAAACATGGGACTTGTTAACTATTGGAATTAATTTTTGCAGCCATACTGAATTCTCTGGCTTTGAAAGACAGTTAATCACATAGCAGACAGTTGGAGAAAGGCTTGATGAGCTTCTCTCTTTATGTTTCAAGCTCAAATAATAAATAATCTTAACTAAAAAAAATTGTGTTGTTATAAAACAAAAGAGTTAAGAGAAGAAATGTGAGGAGACAACAGTTTGATTGTTTAACTTCCCACACTGAGATATTGTTTATTACAGAAGCAACGGTAGGTCATAGGGTCACAAAGGGAGAAAGGAATATGTCACTGAATGATCATAATAATAATAATAATGACTTGAAGCAAAACTCCCTTACAAAAGCACTTTGAACACGTTGCACATAAAACAATGTTGGATTCTGAAGTAACCTGAAGCATATAATAATTAATACAGAATCCTGTACTCAGGAAGTTAAAATAAATATTGAATTTAATACTTTATTTAATGCAACATTTACTACCAGTTTTATTCTTCATAACACCATCTTGATTCTATCCTCTTCGTAATTCTTTAATGAAAAGGAAAGGAAATATCATAGTTTTTAGTAAAGTATTGAGTCACAACACAAAATGAATTTGCATGTATGCGACTATTAAATTTGAAACTTTAGTTTTGTCCCACACACATATTATGGCAAGTTTTATTTACATCACATTTAATATTATCTACATACTTCAAACTTTTTTTTTCTCACTTAAGTTGGTGACAGCTCCTGTGAATTTATGAATATTTCAACTTCTAAATAGCTGCAATCTTATAACTGCACCTTTCCTATCCATGTGACTTCAAAGTAAGTATTATTAGCAACTCATGGATTGCAGGCGGTATGGTGTATAGCCTGAACAGTGTACAAAGAAGTACATACTTTATGGGGCCGGCAATCAATTAAACAATACCATCTGTTCTTATAACTGAAACATAATATGCAACACCAAGTCAAGCTAGTGCCTAAACAGTCAATTAGTCTTCTGTTAGTTCATGTAACCCACTGTTCCCTCTTCCTTTAACCGCCACCCCACACCTACCGCATCCTACCATTATTATCAACTTCAATCAGGCAATTAAGTCCATACTGTAATATCGCTGGCATGTGAAAGATATATAACCAAATGTTTTTCTTCCACACGATATCAAAATGATGATTAATGAAGCACAAACACCAAAAATCACTGTCTGCACAGACTAATAGAAACTCTGAAATGCTTACATAATCCTTTCCACATCACAAATGACAATAATTGTAACATTTATATAATGAAAGGTCAACTTTTCACAATAATAAATCTTTTAATTTCTATAATGCAAAGACTAAATCAAATATGTTTACAGCTCTTTAACATCTTAATTATTTTGTTTTGAATATACACATTTTAAATTACAGACTTCATAATCTACACAGCATTTGATTTGTAAATAGGCTGGCATGCATGCATTATCATCTCTAAATACTATTCATGAACTAGAAATAATTTGTATGTCAGGAGCAGACAGAATACAGTTGGTCACTTGGCCTGTTTGTTGTAACACATTGCAGTAAGCATCTGGTTTCCTTCATAACATATTTAAATACAAACACATACACACACAGTTACACAACTATTTACAAGTAGTAGTAGTAGTATTAATGTATGCAGAGACATTCAATGCATGAGGTGTGTATTTGGTATCTTGTACAGTCTGTCATAAAGAACTAGCTGAGAAAGGTAACTACAAAGTGTTTCCTTCAACCAAATCAATAATTCTGTATTGATTGTGGATGATCTTATGCAGGCTTTTCAGACCTTTATTGATCAGCAACAAATATTCAATGCTTTATGATATAAATGAGTCCTAGCATTTTCTTCCATTGGTAGTAATATGTATCAAGTATGTATTACAGCAGCAGTAATAACCTCTTTTCTAATGTCGAGTGGTTTTCAGCCATAATTCAACATTAAGAGGTAGACTAACTTTTAAATTGGGGTCCATTTTTGATGTCACTTCATCAACTCCCATCAGTACTAGTTCCATCACTATAATTTATGACAAAGTGTTGTTACAGTACTGTCCACTCTGGGATTGAATCAATGAAATCATAAATTGAAAATCAATGTCGACAAACTTGGATCAGGCAACTTTATGTAATACAAAAAGTTTGATTGCTAGCATTTCTTAGTAAACAATCACAAATATTCCTTTCTGAAAATTCCCCAGGTGACCCAAAACTATAACACAATCCAGTTAATATGAAGAAAGACTTAAGATAAATGTAATTCCAAAACTGAGAGTTAGATCAGGCTATCTACAATTGTCTTCTTAAAATATTTAGACGACTGTCAGTGGTTTTAGTATTTTAAGCACACCATATAGTTATGAATGAGTACATAATATTAAATATCCCTCGATTCCTCCTGACTTCCAATATTTATGTAGTGACTTGGATGTACAGTAATTAGTACCAAACATTTGTATCCATTGAGAAGAAAGCACAAACTTTATCATTTATCTGTTTTAAACATCTGAAATATAGCTGAATAAATCCACCTCAAATATGCAATTTATATTCAAATTATAATTTATGAGAAGAGGGGATCAAGAAATGTAAAGAGGTAAAATGCCAGGTTCTTTACCAAAGCTTTTGAATTGATAAAGTAAGGAATAAAAGAGTCAAACCAATTGACAAACTCCAGACAGACAAGTTGATCAGAGACTATGACAATATTTGATGAAATCATAGGTCTGCTCATTCCATGCATCATCATTCTCCTATAGTTAGGAAACAGTACAGGTTTTGTCATCTTCAAATAATATGTGCACACAAAATGAGTTACAGATGTTAGTCATGGACACATTTATAGCATGCATGATGAAGGGTGACAATCTACTTCTAGGAACATCAAACTGGACTTTGTGTTTATGATTGACCAGTTACTGGCAGTTTCCCGGGAGAACTGGTGTTCTTCTGCCTCGCGCGCTGCTTCATGGCTGCAATGTCCGCATCACTGACTTTGGAGTTGACAATCCTCGCTGCAAGATAAACAAATCCATGAGATATAATCAAAGATCTGGAATTAGGACAGAGGTTTAATCACTGCCAGAGAAAACTCTGTGTTGCTGTGGTAACCCAGACTCTGTGTTGCTGTGGTAACCCAGACTATGTTATCCAATTTACACTTATTTTATCATCATAATCACTTTCAAAGTAACAAATAAGTATGTTGAAACAAGGTATCTGATATCACAACACATTTTAGGGACAATGCTACAAGATGGCAGGAAGAGGGTGGGATGGTGATGGTAGAACATGTGTACTTGTTAGATCGAAGAACAAACTTTATGGATATTTAAAATCAAAGCACAACTAAGGGTGTGATTTTATTTCAAATTCCTTTTTAAAGATCTTATAGGATGATAACTGTCAGAACCTAAACCACTTCTCTATACTTATCCTGGACTAGCTGAACCAACAAGGAAGCTGAATAGGGTTTAATGAATAATTGAAAAGACTCTCACCTCCTGGTGGGAAGTTTGGTGGTCGTTTGGACCTCTTGTCTTGGTTATCATCATTAGCATAATAACT
This sequence comes from Apostichopus japonicus, assembly GCF_037975245.1. Classification (NCBI taxonomy): domain Eukaryota; kingdom Metazoa; phylum Echinodermata; class Holothuroidea; order Aspidochirotida; family Stichopodidae; genus Apostichopus; species Apostichopus japonicus. Next base: position 408,971 of record NC_092578.1, read on the forward strand.
AGCAGGAAAAGGAAGAGAAAGTTACCATGGTTACCTTACACAATATAAGGCAGGGTCAAACTTTAGACCACTATACACATGTTAGTAAAGCCATTAAACATTCTACCACCAGAGAAAGAACAAGACCTATACCAGTATTGAGGTGTCTAATACAGAAGAAGTTACAGGTTGCTCTAGTCAAGACAGGAGAATATGGCAATGAGTAAGACTAAACTGGTTACATCCAGGGACATCCCATACAATAATTCTACAATGAACAACAATATTGCCATCTTCACACTACAAAGAACACAGGCTGTTCCAGTCTTGTGTATATTTGATGTATATCTGCAGCAGGATGGATTTGATAAATCTAAACTGGTTACATCCAGGGACATCCCATACAATAAATTTATAATGAACAACAATATTGCCATCTTCACACTACAAAGAACACAGACTGTTCCAGTCTTGTGTATATTTAATGTATATCTGCAGCAGGATGGATTTGATAAAATAATTACCTCTGATATAACCAGTTCAGGCAATAAATATACTTTAAAAGAAACCAATGTGGACTTTATAATGTCACACAAATGTGAAATACTGAGTGAGCTGACTACACAATGCTATCACAACATTCTATGTAAAGATGGACAATTAAAAATCTATTGATTGAATATCTATCTTCTTACTTCTTATCTGTGTTTTGGTTTCCTCCATCACTCCCTGGCTTGGCTGGTCCTCCTCCTCCTCGAATACCCTGAGGGGTCACATGACCACCCCCGCCTCTTAAAGCTGTGTGTCCACTGGGAGATGCTGGAGGATGTCCAGCACGAAGAGGCTTGGCTGGTAAACAAATAAATCAAAACTCAAGTTGACAAACAGTAATAAATTCACATTTTACCTCATATATATAACCTTGCCAAGCATCCAACTCACTCAAAGAACACATATGAATCCACCTCCTAAGAAACAGTACGTTGGTCAATTAACTCACCTATCTGGGCAGAATTTCCCTTTCTGAACACACATGAATCCACCTCCTAACAAACAGTAAGTTGGTCAATAAACTCACCAATCTGGGCAGAATTTCCCTTTCTGCCAAAGTTCCTGGATCTAATGGCCTCTCGTATCTTATCCACTTCCTGTTGGTACCTCTTGCGATCTCTCATAGCACCTTCTTTGGTTTCCTTGAGGGCGTACTCTAGAGCCTTGACACGCTCCATGGATGCACGCAATCTCTTCTCCAACTTGGGTAGTTCACATCGAAGATCTGCATTGTCTCTGACCAGCTGAAAGCAAGAAAATCAGAAAAATGAATATGGTTGTAGAATTCACTTACACAGCAACAGAACAAACAACATTATATATATACCTTTGGTTGATTGACATCTTTCTTGGAGCAGAGTGTTCTATGTCCCGTGGACAGAGCAAGTATAGGTGAGAATAAGTTGAGACTAGTGGAACACTAGTAGTTGTTACCTAGAGTTTCACGCGTTGAGCCATCTTCAGACATTTATATATATATATATCTATATATATATATACACATACATATATATATATATATACATATATATATATATATATATATATATATATAAATATATATATATATATATATACACATACATATATATATATATACATATATATATATATATATATATATATAAATATATATATATATATATAAATATAAATATAAATATATATATATATATATAACGTGTGTTAGAAAACAATATTATCATTCATGAATATTCATAGTATACTCATCTCCATCTTTGCTCTGAGCCAATCAATCTCCTACATCATTATACATTATTATGAGCTAACACTCATTGGCATAGCTATGGTTTCAGGGCCCCAGTTCAAAAGCGAGAGCTGGGGCCATTCATCCTTATCTAAATTGCACTTGACACAAATCCATAAATGTAATATTAGAGAATAGGCACCATTACAGTTAATTTGTCATCTACAACTTGTTTTTAATGTAATAAAACAGACCAAGGCATAGGTAAATTGGTATTCCTTGGAGACCCTTTGACAATTAGGGCCACCTGAACCGTCTATTGCTATGCTTCTGCTAATAGTATTCTCATTTGCATCAGTGTTTTCAAATACTTTACCTGTTTATGAACCTTTGTGAGCTGTTCCAAGTTACTCTCCAGGAAAGAGATCTTCTGTTTCTGGGCTTGACTGCCTCCAGAATCATCGTCCTGGTTACCGCCCTCCAGTGCCTGTGCAATCAAAATGGATTTATAATAATTGTTATTACTTGAAATGAATCAAAGGGTATGATACCCTAACTGTTCACTCTTTCACTTTAAACCAATAACAAAGTAACAGTCCATAGACTTGTGAGGTCACTGTAATTGTCCAACATATTGATCTGCAAAAGTTGTCAGAAAATAAATCCTAACAGAACTTGGTACCATACTCTTAGTTTACATGCCGAGCCTGAGAGTGTGATTCTATTTCAACCATAGGCTAAGAGCAGAGGAAACATGAAATAAAGACAAAGAGGATTTGTTATAACTAGATGATAAACCAATCAAAGATGATTTGTTATAACTTGATGATAACCAATCAAAGATGATTTGTTATAACTTGATGATAACCAATCAAAGATGATTTGTTATAGCTTGATAAACCAATTAAAGAATACATTCTTACCTTCTTGACTCTATTCTGTAAATCTTGTACAAAGAGTTTTCTTAAATTATGAAGAGTTTGAAGTTCTTTGGCCTGAAAAACAAAATATGAAGAAACATTAATTATGGTCAAACCCTTCTCCTCATTTAAACATATTCTATTTTCACAAAACACAAGCACTAATCATTACCAACATTTTCATTGTTTATCATCTTTATATGACTGAGTGTGACGTTAAATGACTTTCAATATAATCAAATTAAAGTTTGTCAGATGCTATTCCAATACTACTGAGTGTAGGGAAGCCTTAAATGTGTGGATCAGATTCAGTATAGTTCAACATTAGGTATTTTGTTCTCAAGACATACACAAAAGAAAAAAAAAATTTTTCTGATGTGATCATCACCTCATGTTGCATTCCCTTGGAATCAAAGTACAAGAGCATTATGCTCAGACAGAGATATTGAGATAATTTAGTAATTCACTGTCCTTATTAACATACCTCAGGATCCTGAGCCTTCTTATCATAGATATAGTTATCTTTAAATCACCTCCCACTTTCCATGAGACTTCAAAGATTTCTCCATAAATACAATAAAATGAAAATGCCTCCTCACCCAACTCTGTGAACCTTGCCTATTCTCTATCTTCCTCCTAAACAAACAATCACTGATTCTTACAATAACACCAGAAATGTTAACATACCACTGTCTCTTCCAATCCTTTCAAATCTAGTTTGGCCTGTTCTCTTCGGTCGTGTTGTTGACTGTTGAAACATAAAATATGTGAATGCAATCTCACACACTTCAAGAGTGGATATTGGGCTATATAGAAGCTAACGTATGTTTCACTGCTATATAGAAGTTAACATATGTTTCACTGCTATATAGAAGTTAACATATGTTTCACTGCTATATAGAAGTTAACATATGTTTCACTGCTATATAGAAGTTAACATGTTTCACTGCTATATAGAAGTTTACATATGTTTCACTGCTATATAGAAGTTAACATATGTTTCACTGCTATATAGAAGTTAACATATGTTTCACTGCTATATAGAAGTTAACATATGTTTCACTGCTATATAGAAGTTAACATATGTTTCACTGCTATATAGAAGTTAACATGTTTCACTGCTATATAGAAGTTTACATATGTTTCACTGCTATATAGAAGTTAACATATGTTTCACTGCTATATAGAAGTTAACATATGTTTCACTTTAATTAAAATAATGCCCGCTAAGTATGACTTGTTATCAACTAGTATCAACAGTTCATCACCAAACACTCATACTAGTCCTAGGACATCTCCTATGTGCATCATGCAGGCTATGATGAAGAGGTAGTGTTTGCTAGTTACAAGCATCCATGTAACAAACTAAACAAACAGTTTGGGCTCAGTTGTGGATTGATGACATTCAAGTTACATAATCATAGCAGAGTTCTGACTACAACAGTGCATTCAGAGCACTGTTAAGAGCTGCAGAAGTACAAGTGAATGAACTAAAGCAAAGGGTGGATGAACAGACTAGCTTCAAATAGCAGGGATACCCTATCACCAGTCAGGAATACTAGCTTAATTACTCCCTTACCTCAGATGACCAGCCTTGCACCAAATAACAGGGATACCCTATCACCAGTCAGGAATACTAGCTTAATTACTCCCTTACCTCAGATGATCAGCCTTGCACCAAATAACAGGGATACCCTATCACCAGTCAGGAATACTAGCTTAATTACTCCCTTACCTCAGATGACCAGACTAGCACTAGCTTTAATAACAGGGATACCCTATCACCAGTCAGGAATACTAGTTTAATTACTCTCTTACCTCAGATGACCAGACTAGCTTCAAATAGCAGGGATACCCTATCACCAGTCAGGAATACTAGCTTAATTACTCCCTTACCTCAGATGAACAGACTAGCTTCAAATAGCAGGGATACCCTATCACCAGTCAGGAATACTAGCTTAATTACTCCCTTACCTCAGCTCAGAGAGTTGTTTGCTCTTATTGGCCTCCTCTTGTTTCAGTTTTTCATGTTCCTTTTCAAGGTTCTCATGCTCCAATGACATACGCTGAATTTCACTGGATGGAGAAAAGACAGCAACATATAACAAGTATGAATTGACAAAAGTCAAGAATGACATTTTCTGCAGTAAAACTGTGAGGAAGTACATTGAACAGAATCTGTAACATTTTAAAGAGAAAGAATAAATAGCAAGAATACACACTGGTGAATACATGCTGGTGAATAAAGACAGTATATTAGATCCACACATTTTATCACAGAAAGAATAAATAGCAGAATACACACTGGTGAATACACACTGGTGAATAAAGACAGTACATTAGATGCACACATTTTATCAGAGAAAGCTGACTTACTCTTTAAGTTCTTCAATGTGATGTTGTTTCTCTGCAATCTCTGATCTCAGGGCTGTCAGCTGTTGCTGATGAGTATCTCTATGCATCTCCATCTGAGACTCCACAGCTTTCTGTTGACAACAAATAATCCAAATGTTTTGCTTAAGATCATTAAATGCTTCATCTGTCTATTTCTTTATCTATGATATGACTGAAACCCCAAACAAGCATGGAATGAAAAAGCTCTCATATAAAGATGACTTTACTGGGGTGGGTTTTTTCTATGCTGGGGGGGGACTGAAGGATCCCTCAATATCTGTCAGTCCCCCCCCCCCCCAGTTTTGGAGAAAACAGGTCATGCCTCCCTAGCAAAGCATTAGGACCTGTAAAAGCAGAAGTCTAGCTACACCCCTGATCCTGACTACCTCTGTAGAAGTGTGGTCCTCAACTCCTTGAAAATTTGATGAAAATGCACATAATTAGATCAATTGTGTGTCCTAAATGCACTCATATTATTTAAGTTTCATTTGATTGCGGTTGCTTGATAGGGCCTTTTCATGACATTCTCTGTTCAAGAGGTTATTTTAAGCAAAGGAAGTCATACCTTCATTTCAATAGCATCCTGGATCTTATCTTGGTGTTCCTTCTCCTTATCTTCTATTGAAGACACTCTCATATCCTCTGTGGATTAATGAATATGCATAGAAAGTAGTATCAATACTCCTACAATCAATACAAATAACTTATACACATGTCATATTATATTACCCTCTAGTATTTATCAGTAGATGAATATTAATGTTCCTTACATTCCTCAACTATTTGCAAAATGGCAATTATATCTTCGGAGATTAAATGATTGAGCTAATAAACATTTTATTCTCATTGGATAATACACACTATGAGTACCTAAGTCTACCCATAGTGTTTGTTAAGAATGTTGTAAGAATGACTACTATCTCTCACCTTGTGCTCTTAGCGTGGTCAACTCTTCATTCAGCTGATCCATCTTCTCCTCCAGTTCTCTCTTCTTGCCTTCGTTGTCCTTCATCGTCTCAGCCAAAGATTTCATTTTTGCTTCATGCTGTAATCAAATATACATCACAATTTTCCGTGGTTAAGATTTTTATTCTCGAGGCTTTTGAAATGATTCTACTTCAATTTCTTGTGGCTTTAATCTTCTTGAAGAGAGACAGGGGAATGGAGTGTCATATGATTACAATCTACAAGACAGTAATGCCAACAATTCACAAGTTAAACTGCATGTGTTAAACTTACTTGGATAGAATATGTTAACCTGCATATGTTAACCTGCATATATGTTAACCTGCACTGACCTGTGTGATTGTCATCCTGCAAACACTAAGATCCTTCTCAGTCTCCTCCATCTTGTTGATCTGTTGTGAGTTGGTCGTCTCCAGGGACTTACATCTCTGTGTCAGGGTCTTCACTTCAGATTTCACCTTGCTGACATATAATCTAGCCATTGTGAATTCCTCATCCACTTCAATGTTATCACAATTCAACTGCAAATCAAACGAGTCATTTAAGTGAAAGAATGATGAAAGATTCCATGAAAGTTATGTTAAAGGAACCAGAGCACCACATATAAGATATACTTCAATGCATGGACACACTTTACATAAACACACACATATATATTCAAAATGATTTCTTTCCTCTAAATATGATACCAGTAGTCTTACAAGAGTATAACAGACTCTAGTTTCAACTCAGATATGATACCAGTAGTCTTACAAGAGTATAACAGACTCTAGTTTCTACTCAGATATGATACCAGTAGTCTTACAGGAGTATAACAGACTCTAGTTTCAACTCAGATATGATACCAGTAGTCTTACAAGAGTATAACAGACTCTAGTTTCTACTCAGATATGATACCAGTAGTCTTACAGGAGTATAACAGACTCTAGTTTCAACTCAGATATGATACCAGTAGTCTTACAAGAGTATAACATACTCTAGTTTCAACTCAGATATGATACCAGTAGTCTTACAAGAGTATAACAGACTCTAGTTTCAACTCAGATATGATACCAGTAGTCTTACAAGAGTATAACATACTCTAGTTTCTACTCAGATATGATACCAGTAGTCTTACAAGAGTATAACAGACTCTAGTTTCAACTCAGATATGATACCAGTAGTCTTACAAGAGTATAACAGACTCTAGTTTCTACTCAGATATGATACCAGTAGTCTTACAGGAGTATAACAGACTCTAGATTCAACTCAGATATGATACCAGTAGTCTTACAAGAGTATAACAGACTCTAGTTTCAACTCAGATATGATACCAGAAGTCTTACACGAGTATAAAAAAACTCTAGTTTCAACTCAGATATGATACCAGTAGTCTTACAGGAGTATAACAGACTCTAGTTTCTACTCAGATATGATACCAGTAGTCTTACAAGAGTATAACAGACTCTAGTTTCAACTCAGCTACAATGTATAAGTATTACCTTCATGTCAGAGACATTTCCACCCAGGGCAACACCTACTTCTCCCAGATCTTTTAGCAGGCTGGTCATCATCTCAGCGATGCGACGTCTCTGGTGTTGCTCTAGCTCCTGAATCTCCTGCAGTTTAGCTGTGACACTATTCAACTCATTCTATAAAACAATAGATAAATTAACTGACCAATCAATCCATTTTACTAATACCAGGGAACACATCTGGATTATTGTTTGTTACCAACACAGAAGGCTTGCTTCTTCACATGCATGTACTTAGATGGAATGGAGCAGGAGTGTACCCTACATTATATCTGGAGGGTAATCCTACCTTCTTACATCTATAAAGTGTTCCATTTTGTACTTAACATAGATCTTTATATCTCTCTAGTCTCTCTTTACTAACAATATGTGACAAGACTGATCAAAACTTCATTCAAGGCATTCTCCATTCCCACTTTATTCTCACAAAGTTAATGAAATTGACATTGCATTTGGTTATTTCTGAAAGACTTTCTTTTCCATTTTCTTTCATATCCACCACCCCTCTCATCCCTCCCTCTGAGTATTCTCATATCCTCCACCCCTCTCATCCCTCCCTCTGAGTATTCTCATATCCACCACCCCTCTCATCCCTCCCTCTGAGTATTCTCATATCCTCCACCCCTCTCATCCCTCCCTCTGAGTATTCTCATATCCTCCACCCCTCTCATCCCTCCCTCTGAGTATTCTCATATCCACCACCCCTCTCATCCCTCCCTCTGAGTATTCTCATATCCACCACCCCTCTCATCCCTCCCTCTGAGTATTCTCATATCCACCACCCCTCTCATCCCTCCCTCTGAGTATTCTCATATCCTCCACCCCTCTCATCCCTCCCTCTGAGTATTCTCATATCCATCACCCCTCTCATCCCTCCCTCTGAGTATTCTCATATCCACCACCCCTCTCATCCCTCCCTCTGAGTATTCTCATATCCTCCACCCCTCTCATCCCTCCCTCTGAGTATTCTCATATCCTCCACCCCTCTCATCCCTCCCTCTGATTATTCTCATATCCACCACCCCTCTCATCCCTCCCTCTGCATAATCACTTACCAATTTCTCATTCAATTCATCATTCAACTGTTCGTTCATCCGGCTCTTGTCCTCAATTTCCTTTGACTTTTCATCATAGTTGACGGCCATCTCTTCCAGAGCCTGTAAAACCTCCTTCGCCTCCTCCTTGGCGGCTTCATTCTCTGCCTCTATCTGAGTCATCTGGTTCTGGAGGGCTTCATAGTCTCTGTTAATTGAAGACAACAGTTCCTCTTGCTCCAACATCTGATCCTTCAACTTCTCTGTCAGACGAGACTGGTTGTCAATCTCACTGTCCTGTTCGGATAACAATAGAAACATTGTTGACATGGGTAACATAATAGCAGCTTCATTCCTACAGGATGGCCACAGCAAAGGTACAGCACATATATATCAGCTAGCCAAGGTATAACAAGAAGGGAACACAGTTCATTTGGAATGTCACTCAGAAGGGTTCTGACTAAAATGATCTGTTTTGCTTTCAGAAATGCCTAAGCTTTAAGTAAGGAACATTACAATTTATTTATTCTGCTTCTATCTTATAGTAAGATGTTCTTGTTTGCCACCTGTAATCACATTAGCTTACACAGTTAAACACACAATGCTGAGTTGCACTAATTAAGCATCACCACATCCATGTATGATATTCCCATTAGCAATGGATCTCATCACAAGTTCCCATGGCAATGGATCTCATCACAAGTTCCCATGGCAATGGATCTCATCACAAGTTCCCATGGTATTGGATCTCATCACAAGTTCCCATGGCAATGGATCTCATCACAAGTTCCCATGGCAATGGATCTCATCACAAGTTCCCATGGCAATGGATCTCATCACAAGTTCCAATGACAATGGATCTCATCACAAGTTCCCATGGCAATGGATCTCATCACAAGTTCCCATGGCAATGGATCTCATCACAAGCTCCAGAATATTCAAATATTAGAGAGTCACATGAGTAATTGGCAAGGACAAAATGTAGGACTTTTAGGATTAGCTGGGAGTGAATTTGTTTGACTCAAATGTTGAAATGAATTATTGCTGCATAGAATACTCTCCATAGGATCTGCCTAAATCTGATCAATACAGCTATGTTCAATGTCTAGACTAGAGTGAACCTCCTGCTTCAGACAAGTCTGTTAGGTTACAGATACCTTCCTTTAGGTAACACATACCTTCTGTTACATTACAGATACCTTCTGTTAGGTTACTCATACCTTCTGTTGGGTTACTCACACCTTCTGTTAGGTCAAACATACCTTTTCATCCAACTGTTCAAAGAGTTTTGCTCTCTCGTTGTCCCATTTCTCTTTCTCACTGGCGGGGATTCCTCCCATGTCTGGATTCTTGGCTATGATCTCCTTCAGAATCTCGGTATTAGCCTGGGATTGTTCATTCTGGGGAACAGCTTCGCCTAGAGAAAAGAATTTAGTCTGTTAATTAGCCAAGACTACTGGTGCTGGTGGGCAATGTGAATCAAATGTATAGGCTCTGTGTGATATCTCATACCTCCTGTCTGTGTGATATCTCCTATCTCCTGTTTGAAAACACACATATATATGATTAATACAATCAATTATCATTTGCTCTTAAACATATTATTTGCCTATGATTCCGAGCAAAACAAACAACATGGCTACCAAGATAAACTAATGTGTCAGTACACCAACCAAACCTAATCCTTGAAGTGTGACTGCATACAGCACCGGCAGCTACAGGCCACTACTGCATACAACACAGGCCAATACAGACCCCTACTGCATACAGCAGACTGTTGCAGGCCACTACTGCATACAGCAGACTGCTGCAGGCCATACTGTATACAACACAGGCTGCTACAGGCCCCTACTGCACACAGCAGACTGCTGCAGGCCACTACTGCATACAGCAGACTGCTGCAGGCCATACTGTATACAGCACAGGCTACTACAGGCCACTACTGCTACAGCACTGGCCGCTACAGACCATTACTGAATACAGCGCAGGCTGCTGCAGGCCACTACTGCTACAACACTGGCCGCTACAGACCACTACTTTTCATCTTTTGTTGGGCAGCTTGCTATTTACCGAACCTAATTTGCATATATTGAAAATCTTTCATTAAATGTCCTAAAAATGTCCTAGAAAGTTGTCTCAATAACCCTAACAAATTCTGGGCAGCACTGTTGTTTGTTATAGCTCAATACATTGAACATACCTGCTCGCCATCTCTGTAGTTCCAATTCTTTCTTCTGCAGCTGAGCTTTCAGTTTAGCGTTCTTTTCTTTCTCCTTCTCATAGCGGTTCTTCCACTCCTCGGCAGTAAGCTCAACATTCACCACAACTGTGTTCTTGATAGTCTTTGCTCTGTCAAGACAAACATCAAGAACGGGATCAAGTGGTGAAACATTTTCCAAACAGTATCAATGCTCTCCATTATAGAAGATCCCCTCTTCTTGCTTAAATGGCTAAACATAATATGGGTTTGGAGGGGAGGGGGGGGGGGCTGAGTGGTCTACAGTACCAGCCCATTAAATAAATGTAACATCTGGACTGTCCTGTTGTCAATATAATACAAAAGGGATTTTACTTTACTCCTGGTCTGCTATGTTGCCTTGCTGCAGAACAAAGGCAGATCTACATGGCCAATCCATGACTTTGTTATGATAATATTTTGGCAGCTGTTTCTGCTCTCACCTTTGTCCAAACATGAGGGTTGACTTTGATTCAGATTCGTTGAAGGATGAGGGAGAGCAGCAGATTACGATGGTGGTCCTAGCATTGCCTCCCAGAGACTCTTGGAGAATTCTGGTCATTTTACTGTCACGGTATGGGATGTGACTTTTCTGAAAAGGTACAAGATATGACAATCAGTAGAAGAAATTTTACCTTAATAAAAGCAATAAATCTGATCATGAAAGTATCTGAAACATTAACTTAAACCTCTTAGAAGGCTACAGCAGCACTTTTATTGTTGGTATCAAGTTTTGTTTTAGTTAGTATTGAAAAGAAACAACATATAGAATCATAGCTACATATAGCAGGTCAATTGATACAATAACAAATATTAACAAATATTCCCTTAAAAAGATCACCACACTAGTTGAGCAACATTACTAACTTTACCATTTATTCAAATGATTGTTTTGTTTAATTGACACCCATTGGAAATTAATTCTAACAATTATTATATTAAAATAGATATCACTCTACCTTAAAAGCATTTGGAAGTTTGAGTACCCTTTCTTAAAGCTCTGTGCAATAATTATTTCCGTTTATTAATGCTGCATGTCTGTTCTGTCCCTTTAAACTATAGCAGCTGTTAGGTATTATGTGTCAAAAGCACCTTGAATAATCAAATTCACAGGTGCCAAGTTGGTAAAGATCCTTCAGGGAAGGCAACTTTCATGACGAAAATTTAATGATATGGATACGCCTCAGAGCTTTTCTGCTTTGAAATATTCACAGAAGTCAAAAGAAAACTGGAAATTGGTGATCACCTAGACAATCTCTGAACACATAGGATATTATGGACACAACACGTACAATGTAATTTGTTTACTGTGTGGTATTGAATGTTGTGAAATGCATTAACATCAATGTGTTAACAGTTTGAACCAATGAAGCTTTGTCATTATGTTAGAGGACTATAAGGATAAACCATTAAAGGAGTTTACCTTCATTTTGCCTATTATCCACTAGTTTGCATACTACCAGCACTTTCGACATTACTTCCACCAAATCCATTTAATTTATGAGGGTTATATTAATTAATTAAGCATGAAGATTACATTTGATCTCATAGCAAGGTCCATTAACTACTTGACAGCAACTAGCTTTCCAACAAAGACCAGAAATTTTGTGTTTTAATGTCTTAATACACCTAATTATCAAGTTGCCTAATTAAATGATTGGCAGGAAAATGTTTTGATGTCCTTTTCTTCTTTACAGCTTTAATTTCTCAATTTTTCATTATCTTCAGCAGCTATATTTTATGCTTCATATTCTTTAAAGCTAACTCATGTCTCCCCATTGCATTTTATACTACACCACCCCCCCCCCCTCTCCAAATACTCTCTAAATTAAAACAATCACAACACTATACATACACCTAATACACAAGTTTTGCTTATTTATTCTGAATTCATAGGTATTGTAGTCAAATAGACTATCACAAATGTACATATCTTTACCAGCAAGAAGACTGACACTGCCCATCCAATTAATAACAAACCATGACCTACTAAACATAATCAACTTTTATCAATGGACCATGCATATTTAAACTAATAATGTAATTAGAATAATCCATATTTTCTGATGGATTGGTTCACCTCAGCTTTGATGTTGAAATTTACTGCATATTCCATGAACAATCCCCGAAGGCTGTATCTAGCTATGACAAATCAAAGCTGCACGTACACACTATGAGTCACTAGCAGTGAGTTAGTCTCAGAAGCGGCCAGCACAAATATTATGCTAATCAATTTTATTGCACAGCTTTGAAGACCATTTCCTTTAGCTGCAAAGTGCAATATTTACGTAGGAAACTGTTGCTTTTCCAGAATGAACACAAAGTAGAGGCATGATGGAATATATTAAACAGCAGAATGTAAAGGCAGTCGTTAATCATAGTGAACTAAAAGTGCAGGTTAAATCCTCAATTCATGTCAATATTTCTAGTAAATACCTGCTGTGAAAGACTGCTATAAAGTGCATAGTCCATTTTGAAATAAGAAAGTTGAGTTTGGGTTTAGTGCTTGACAATATATAACAGAGTGGATAGCTACTACGAGAATGAGTATCCTGAGTCTACACTCTCTTTCCTTGCTTTAACTGTGAGTTTGTAATCATGGCATATCTTGAGTTTCTTGAAGTAAATAAAGTAAAACCTTCTTTACCTTGCCTTCAGCCAGTGCAGATATTACATTGCCAAGAGCAGATAAGGATTTGTTAATATTTTTAGCTTCATCCAACACGGTGCCTTCAGCTCCAGTCTTGCTGACCTGTTGAGAGAGAGATTATGTGACTTTTAATTAAAGATGTCTATACAAATAATAGTTTTGCTCTTGAAATTGCATAGTCCAACAATAAAACACTGTGAGTGAACAGCATGTTTCAGTATCTATGTTGGTTTACAACAGATTTACTTTAACAATGTGTTAAATCTCTAAATTTGTTCTTAAAACCAATAACGACATCAGCTCCTCAGGTCAAAGATTTCTTACAATAAATCATCAAAACTCTTCAAACATATTTGTATCATGTACGTAACCTGTAATGGCATTGTCCATGACAGTGGGTCAGGGATACGTTTTACATATTCTTCCCTCAGAGGTGGAATTATTTCTCACACTTCACTTAAAACATTACAACCACTTCTTATGACTGAAACTTGAACAATCTTGACAAATTAACTTGTTTGATTAGTCCTGATACTAAAATCCATTCTGACTATTAGATGATTTCCATTTCCCTGTAAAGATCTAAGCTACTCTTCTCAGAACATCATACAAATGAAGGCCATGGCCAAGGCCATGGTTTCAAAGAATGTTTAGAAAATTGGGCAGCATCATCCTTGCTGCTTTTATGGAAACACATTGAACCATGGAGGAGATGGGATGACAGGAATGTTATTACACACATCCATGAGTGCATCAGTTGATGAAAGAGCAGAGATCCGAAAAATGTGATCAACATGACAACACATAGAGTTGTAGTGTACAGGTTGTGAAAACAGACTTCTTATAAGGGTCATAGATTAGAACATTGAAAAGTTGTCTTCAAGAACCCATTGAAAAAACACTGTAACTTAAGTATCAATTTTGTATACTTTGTTCATCTTAGTACATAAACTGAACACAACTTCAATTTGCAAATAAAAAGTGCTTCTGATTTTTGTTCTTTCCCATTCATTTTGTTGCTTTGATTGTAAATCATATAGATATCTAAGAAAAGAATTCACACCCATTTGAAGAGAGCTCTTCACGGTTCTCTCACTCACAAGGCTGGTCTACATGACAGTGTACTGTTGTACATCTTTACCATCGTTATTCAAGACTAATAAATTTAAACTGCCCCCATTCCTCTTCCGTTGAGTCTTACCTTCTCACTACCTGCCAAATCTACCAGATATAACTTTCCACTGAGTTTCTTTTGTGTTTCTACATTTTCTTGTTTGACTTGGATGAGAAAGATGCTATGGCTACGAGAACTATGCTCGTTCATATCTGTAGAGATAATACAAATAACAAAACAGATTAATATGGAAGGATTTATTACCAATACTTCACAACACTATTGACACAAAATGATTTAATTCAACTCACTTTTGATTCATTTTTAAACTTGTGATAGAAGAGTACCATCACATTGTGACTGAATGTGTGCATTTTGGCTAAAGTACTTCATATCTACATAACACAGAATGTTAGGAAATAAATGAAATTTGATCTTACATGACTACATGTATTTCATACTGAATACAGAGTAGTTATGACCTTGAACACAGCATTTAGTCACAGGCAAGACTAGATTTCAAGTCTGTAGCAATTGACAAGGCTGTGATAATAACTCTCAGTCAAGTCTGTAGCAATTGACAAAGCTGTGATAATAACTCTCAGTCAAGTCTGTAGCAATTGACAAAGCTGTGATAATAACTCTCAGTCAAGTCTGTAGCAATTGACAAAGCTGTGATAATAACTCTCAGTCAAGTCTGTAGCAATTGACAAAGCTGTGATAATAACTCTCAGTCAAGTCTGTAGCAATTGACAAAGCTGTGATAATAACTCTCAGTCAAGTCTGTAGCAATTGACAAAGCTGTGATAATAACTCTCAGTCAAGTCTGTAGCAATTGACAAAGCTGTGATAATAACTCTCAGTCAAGTCTGTAGCAATTGACAAGGCTGTGATAATAACTCTCAGTCAAGTCTGTAGCAATTGACAAGGCTGTGATAATAACTCTCAGTCAAGTCTGTAGCAATTGACAAAGCTGTGATAATAACTCTCAGTCAAGTCTGTAGCAATTGACAAAGCTGTGATAATAACTCTCAGTCAAGTCTGTAGCAATTGACAAAGCTGTGATAATAACTCTCAGTCAAGTCTGTAGCAATTGACAAAGCTGTGATAATAACTCTCAGTCAAGTCTGTAGCAATTGACAAAGCTGTGATAATAACTCTCAGTCAAGTCTGTAGCAATTGACAAAGCTGTGATAATAACTCTCAGTCAAGTCTGTAGCAATTGACAAGGCTGTGATAATAACTCTCAGTCAAGTCTGTAGCAATTGACAAAGCTGTGATAATAACTCTCAGTCAAGTCTGTAGCAATTGACAAAGCTGTGATAATAACTCTCAGTCAAGTCTGTAGCAATTGACAAGGCTGTGATAATAACTCTCAGTCAAGTCTGTAGCAATTGACAAGGCTGTGATAATAACTCTCAGTCAAGTCTGTAGCAATTGACAAAGCTGTGATAATAACTCTCAGTCAAGTCTGTAGCAATTGACAAGGCTGTGATAATAACTCTCAGTCAAGTCTGTAGCAATTGACAAGGCTGTGATAATAACTCTCAGTCAAGTCTGTAGCAATTGACAAAGCTGTGATAATAACTCTCAGTCAAGTCTGTAGCAATTGACAAAGCTGTGATAATAACTCTCAGTCAAGTCTGTAGCAATTGACAAGGCTGTGATAATAACTCTCAGTCAAGTCTGTAGCAATTGACAAGGCTGTGATAATAACTCTCAGTCAAGTCTGTAGCAATTGACAAAGCTGTGATAATAACTCTCAGTCAAGTCTGTAGCAATTGACAAGGCTGTGATAATAACTCTCAGTCAAGTCTGTAGCAATTGACAAAGCTGTGATAATAACTCTCAGTCTTAGGTTAGTATTGTTCTATGCATTCTTTACTACAAATGAGACACTTGACTTGCAAACCACATCAGGCCCTCAATCTTTACAGATTGACCGACACACGCTTTTTGCAGCAGTTTTAAAGAGTTTTATTCCCTGTATTGTACTGTTACTCAAACTTACTTGTAACAGCTATGTGCAGGTTATCAAACGTACTTGTAACAGCTATGTGCCGGTTATCAAACTTACTTGTAACAGCTATGTGCCGGTTAAAAACTTACTTGTAACAGCTGGATGCCACTTACTCAAACTTACTTGTAACAGCTATGTGCTAGTTACTCAAACTTAATTGTAACAGCTATGTGCTGGTTATCAAACTTACTTGTAACGGCTATCTGCCGGTTACTCAAACTTACTTGTAACAGCTATGTGCCGGTTGGCTTTACCCTCGTCAATTACTTCCATTACCTCATCTGGGCTTGAAACAAACCTCTCTGAAGCACCTTTGACAAATGGAACTCTGTTCTTATCTTCATGAACTGACAAATTAGTTTTGGACACTGAAAAAGATGTTTAAAGACAAGTGAAATACAACACTTTATATGTGAATGTTGGGATATAATATCACAAATTTTGATTTAAATGGCAACATACTTCTTAATTTGGTCTGGGTAAGCAATAATTCACAAATATAATACCAATAAAGACACATAAGATACATATGGCTGACATTTCTACAACCAAACCTAAGAAGACAATCTCTTCTTAATACAAACATTACTGTCCAAACCACACACAACCCCATATGTAAGACCCTATTAATGTAGATATCATCTCTCCTGAACTTAATAGATATATGCTTACAATATATGGTGTTTCTTGAATGCAAGTACAGTTTAACCATAAACTATTAACATCAAGGTACCAGTTGTCCTTTATTTACAGCCTTTTAATATATTAAATTCTCTGAGTTGAAATAAGTACAAAGGAGTTACCAACTATTGACACTAATCAATTTTCCACACTTTGTGTATTGATTTCAGATTATTATTTCCTCCGACCAGAAACAAGAAACGTCGCCAATTACATTTATGACTGTTAGTAAGATACAAATGTTCTTAGTTTCACAGATAAATGACTTACCAGTTGTAAATAAGCTTAAGGGCAGAAATATTAAGTCCTTCTAGGTTATGGCTATCACATTAGCCTTTTCAACACAGTCACCTATTAAAATCTAGCAGGAATAATGGTCATATGTACTCTTGGGTTTGGTTCATAACAAGTATTCAGTTTGTTATCTTCATAAATTAAAGAGTAACTTTGTGCTTTTATCTAAAGTTTTTCATTTAAATATGTACAATCATTGTTTTGCTATCATAATTTACAAAAACATGTTACTTTAGGAGGTTGGTTATATAAGTATTGGTTTTCCACCAAATGAAGTAAAAGCCCAAAATCTATGATTGATTTGTCCTATCGGTGTATTAACAAGAGACTGTTAATTCTTTAAGAGTCTGTTCTCTTTGTCTAGCCCTATAACACATTCACAGGTGGTGAATGTACACTCCTCTTAAAACCAATTACCAAATGTTACAGTTCAATAATTGTACCTATTTGAGCAGCTATAAAATATTCATATCACTTGTACAGGATATAGCACTATTTACTCATTTGAATATGTTGTTTTGTGGAACATGTTAGAATTGAACTACAATTAGCTGTTTTAACCCTCAAGACTGAATTAAATTTTGCATATTATGTGTAGCTCTCTTCTTCAATAACATGAATAATACAGCTGTAATAAACTCAAATTTTATTTATCAATAAAACAATATTTCAAGATAGCACTACATGCTCACAGATCAACAAGGTAATTTCAAAACTACACTACATTTACATTTCTATGGAAACAGACAACGTTTATGACCTCTAACAGTGAGAAAGCAATGAATGATATAAACTCACGATCTAGGAGATCCCGAATTCTGTCCATGTAAATTTCAAAATATGAAACCTGAAGGAAAGAATACAGATCAAACCATAATGATTGTTTGTGAGCAGTGCAGATGGACAGGTACAAGAAGTTACATCATGTAATAGAGATGTAAAATTCATTAATATCATGCATAAATTAACGTAAGTAGTGCAGTTTAATACTACAGTCCTGTTGTATGCAGTGTTACTATAGTCCTGTTGTATGCAGTGTTACTATAGTCCTGTTGTATGCAGTGTTACTATAGTCCTGTTTTATGCATTAACATTAACATTCAATGCATTTCACAACCAGTTATAACAAAGCTTCTTTATAGTGAGTTATTTGGCCATTTAATATTACCAACATGTTACTATCTTTCCTCCTAATGCTAAGATGTGGGTTCACCAAGAGTGGTCTTTAAAGTTAAGCCTATTACCAAAGGATATGGCTTTCCTGGATTATAAAAAGAGTTATTGCATACCAACAGCTGTAGTGCTCAGGGAAAATAAATCACAGCTTTAAAATGCTGCGTCATGGACTTGAATAATGAAAATAATACTCATGTAGAAGAATACTCAACTAAAACACAAACCGAAAGGAAGCGTTTCCCAGTTTTTGAACCAGTTTCATCATTGAATGTACACTATTATTCAACTAACCTTAATAGGAAGAGATCCCAGTTTTTGAACCAGTTTCATCCTTGAATGTACACTATTATTCAACTAACCTTAATATGGAATTCCAAATTTTCATCCATTTGATAGATGTGGTTGAATATATCTTGCACAATCCGAGGTATAACACCCATGTACTGAGTGTCACCAAGTACACCCTGTGAAGAAGAAAAATATAGCATAAAGCAAACACTGAGACAAAAACAACAGCTTACTAGTAGCTCATATTGTCCCAAAATTGAATGAATGGAGAGAAGCTAATAGGTATATTTAAAACTCAATTATTTTTCAAAATTCCACTTAATGACCAGAACATATATGCAGATTTAAAGATAAAAATTTCTAGAGACTTCTAAGACTTTTGATGCTGGCCACTTGAATTTTTATATCAAAATGTGTCCAACCAAACATATGAAGAAGTTCCTACTAGCATGAAGCATTTCTTCCAAGATGCCATAGTGGATTCCAGTGCTAACATATTCAAATACTTCTCTACACATTGTCATTATGCAATGATGTTTGTAGTACTACAAACATAGATGGCTATGTGCGTAGGTCTGTGAATCCTCTGTATCAGTTTAGAAAGTAATCAAGAAGATTACTTTTGCCAAAGGACAAGAATAGAATGAATTAAATGCTAAAACAAGACAACATTCTTACCTCCATAGTGAAGGTCTTGCCACTGGATGTTTGGCCATATGCAAATATTGTTCCATTGTAACCTTCTAAAACATCTGTGAAGATACAACAAAGCAACGACAATATAATTAGATATATAAGCATGAAATTCAAAGTTTTATGCAAAACAATGTACTCTTAAAACATTTAACCATTACCTCCTAAGGGTCCTACTGTAAGTAGTACAGACTGGTCAGAAGGAGAGGGTGAAAGTGGAAAATTGCTGTTTATTGGCTTAATACCCATACAACCCCTTGAAACCCATAGTCCACACAGAACATTCACTTTCAGGAATCAGCAAATATATGTTCTACATTGTAATTTTAATACATCTTTTACAGTGTATGTTTGACATCATTCATCAGTTTTCATCCATTCTTTCTTTTGCTGAAACCCTGTCAATCTTCTGTTCCCTGATATTGTAAGTTTTCACACCAACATCTATAAATACCTTGCCTCTTGTGTTATACGGCTGTCAGGGCAGCTTTCATTATAATTACCTGCCATCTGCATGCTTGCATGCTACAGTACCTGATACTGACACACACATACACATAGTGTGTAGTACTGGCATATGCTCAGCAGCACTTGGCTAGTTTCCAATGCATCCATGTGTCAATAAAGTCATCATACCTTCACACAGTACGCATATAATGCACTGTACATATTACACAGGGTTTCATCACAGGAGATGGATGACACATTTGTCATGTTTTGTAAGCGGTACAGTTGGTCTCCATAGTAACAATGTTGTGAAGGTATCATAAAGAGATACAACTTACTTAATGCATGTATAGAACCACCTTTAAATCTATTAAACTGTGTTAGTCGGATAACACCAATGGAACTAATTAAATACTGCATACAATATAACATATGCAAACTTGTAGTTTCAATAAGAAATACAACCCAACTAAGTTCACTTTTGACAATGGGAATGAACCATTTTAACAGAAAGTGGAGTAATATCTTCACATAACATAGTATTTATTAAGAGGAAATTAACGATCACACCCAGCCGACAAAGTCAACAGATCATAACACTGTACCAGGAACAAAAACTTTTGCATATAATTTGACAATGCCTGTAGTCATGCCTACTTTGTGTCTACTGAATTGTATGATAAATCAAACCTTCAAATGTTTACAGGACCTTGATGAAATTCCTTCTGGGTTGTTCTATAATGTGGTGAAGTTGGAAACTGTATGAGCTATCAGCCTACTTGCTAAGTTGAGTGTAAAATTGACATTTTGCAGAACTTTGTATATTTTATTGACTTCTCCTCTGGTTATTAGACATCTTTGCATATAAGTTTAATGTAGCTGTTTAATGCATGAAACTTTTCTTCTCCTGGAGCAAGAGGTTAACACTAAGATAGTCTACACATAACATTACTTCACTGCTGTTTCACTAATAGGACATCTTAATCATCTTGTCTGGAATCTTTAACCTCCAAAGATAAATTAGCAAGGATTATAATTTACCAGAGATATATCAAACATGCTCATGCTCAATGTTTTGCTCAATGGCCCAAAGGTGATGACATTCAATCAATGTTGACATGAAGAGACCAGTCAGGAGAATTACCAGAGAGAATTACAATCAATGTGCATTGTCTGTAATAAATCCCATCCTATGTCTGCAGTCTGTATGCCAAAGTAGTTTGTGGTAAGGTATGCATGCATACACCAAGCATTGCCTCACATGATTCACACATATTGGAATACAAAACCAGGGAATTACTACAATGAAAATATATCTTTAAAGTGTTTCACCCTGAGAAGTGTGAAGGAATAGACATAAATATGTATCGGTGGATGGTAATGTTTTTGGAATTAGATCTGAAATCTATGGCCTGATGTATTGTTTATCATTATTGTCAAATGTCTAGTAATTAGATAATAGACCACCTCAATGAGGGTAAACATACAGTATGCAATGAAGTAGTCTGTAAAGTCACATGACCAAGTCAATCTCATCAATGCAGGCATGTACTGTGTAGTACATGTATGCATACACAATCTAATGATATGTATCCAATTAACTTGGTTCGTGGGATCTCTGCTAAATGTCGAGTGCTCAGTTCTCATGTGCGAGATGTCTGCATACTTACAAAGGAATCCAAACCAGTTATCCATCAGTGCTGGCAGTAAGCGTTATTGTACGTGAAAGACTTTAAAGGGGTCTATTGAGAGGATCATCTAAATTTAGACAGAATACCTAGGAACAGACCAAAAGCTGTATATTAAGTGCAGAACAATTTTGTAAATTCTCAATTATCCCCAACTTATCCAAAAGGTACAATTTTTGGTTGCTCTTGCACTTTTATGGCTTTCATTAATCCATTATTATGACAGCTTCAGGTTTGTTGGAAACAACAAAGAAGCTGGTATGACCTAAATATTAACAATAAGTTTCACAGGACACAAGAAGTACTATTCTAGTATGCTTGAGTATCCTTGCATACTTTCACCGAGCTAGTTTGTCTAGATTCATTCAATGACTAATTATAAAGGAGTTACCATGTGTGGATCACATATGACATGTCGCAGGAGGTATGATACTCATTATAACATTATTATGACATTCATGTAAAGTTAAGGGACCACTATCTACACTACATCATTTAGACCTGTTGCTCATACGTAATATATCACTCACCAATGTGTGCATTTCCTCTGTAATATACTGGTATGATGTATGATACTATATTGCTGGCCAAATAATATTCATTTATTCTTTGGTATGACTGCTATGATAATACATACCAGAACACTGCACTAATACTAGACTTCTCAAAGACTGTAGATCTGCATAGTGGAGACACCACATACCAGGGTCCCACTGAGAATAACACCTGATCACTGCAACTTTGCTATAGTTAATATGACATCAGACAGACTCAGTTCATGTTGACAAATCTTTCCCTTACATGATACTATCCTTGGGACTGATCAGAATTGACCCATCCTGATAAGAATAACAAACTACATCTGAATGAGGGTAATCAACACTCTTTGTTCAGAATAATGAGGTCTGGAGCAACAGTACTAATAGGTGAGATTTTTATTGGAATTGTTAAACTAGCAGTACAGAGGCAGGTAGGATGGATAAACAGTTTACAAAATAAACTGGCAGAGGTGTGTACAAACATTGTTTGAGTAAAAAAAATCAATTTAAGGTGAATCATTAGTCACACATAAATGACTAATGCCTATGAGATAATTTAATACCAAAGCTTGATGCTACAAAACTACCTACGGTAAACTGTACATTTGATAACATTCAAGTATTAGAATATACAGGAAACCAACATGATTCATCTGAACTAGATGAGCAATCTGTAAACATTCTAGAAAGGCCAATTTACACAGGACTCATGCCAGAAGACTTCTGTAACTGTTTTTGACAACAAATCAATTTGCATCCTTTGAGGGAGAACAAATGACTGTGGAGTTCATATAACACTGCCCTGTTAGCCACTCAGTGGGAAGTAGAATAAACTGGTGTAATTATAGAAACACAACAAGCTTGTCAACAATCTATGTGTTTGAAGCTATTCATATTAAGGATGTTTGTCTCTATATGGTACTTGGTATAGTAGCTTTACAAAGGTATAGTAGCTCTACAAATTTATAGTAGCTCTACTAAGGTATAGTAGCTCTACAAAGACTTAGTACCGTAGCTCTACAAAGGTATAATAGTTCTACAAAAGATATAGTAGTTCTACATGGGAATAGCAACTCTGCAAAGGTAAAGTAGCTCTACAAAGGTATAGTAGCTCTACAAATTTATAGTAGCTCTACAAAGGCATAGTACCCTAGCTCTACAAAGGTATAGTACTGTAGCTCTACAAAGGTATAGGTATAGTAGCTCTATGAAGCAAGTCAGAAAGAGGGAATTGTAAGCACTGACCTGCATGCTGATGATATATAAGTATCTTTGGTTACATCATATGTAAGGTACAATGGCTTCTACCTACCACCTCAGCAAAACAAAGGCAAAAGCTGGACGCACACTGCCCAGAGGAAACGTTTGACAAATATGCAATCCAACACAACTGTCACAAGCTACCTTCAAACATTGTCAAGACCTATAGTAGCATGACTGACTCTTTACTGCTAACTTATTGTGCTCACAGCTTGAAAATTTTTCTGCCCAAATTTGGCACCAACTTTGATCAGTGGCATAAAGTACATTATCTGATTATCTACAATAATCTATGTTAATTGACAAGTGAGTTAGGTGGTGTTCAGTAGTTCGATATGGATTGTGCTGGATTACTCAGTTGACCGAGCACAGGGTTGTATTCCTGAGGTCACTGGTCCAATTCTCATTCCAGCAAACAATATATTTGTTCTATTGAAAGAATAAAACTTGAAGTATTCATATGAAACCTAATCACCATGGCTAAATTGTAAGTATTAAGGAGCCTTCAAACCAGTATAGAGGATATTACTGTAGGCCACCTTCATTTGCAGTCCTGTCTACCATATAACGTGATACACAGGTTTAACCAATTCAACTGTTATTAGACATCAGAAAGCTATCAAGTGTTAGACAAAACATCAGATTAAAAACCATACATCTGCACAGGATAAAATGAAGCCACATATGTTACCATTCTGCCTTCTCACCTACGATGGACTAGGTGGTATATCGACCAATCAGAACTGTTCATAAATACCTGAACGTATCCCTTGATGTGCAGCTGTGACTAAATAACAACAACAACAGCAAAGTGCACTGTAGGCTGCACAATCAATCTCCTATAATAATCTCCGTTGGATATTATGTAAATATCAAAGCTGTGTCCATAGGGAGGTAAATTTTTCTAATCAAGAAAATTCATCAGTCAAAAAAGAATTTGACATTTTTTCACAGAGATTTTGCAGCAGGTTTATTGCATTATGGTTGTTTGTTTTATTTGTATCATAGATATGGATTAATATTGACGTAACTGAATTATGGATAAGTGAACATCTTAATATGACAGAGTTTATGTACTATATTATGCTAAACCACAATCACCTCCTGCACTAATATAACCTGTGGAAATAAACAACACTTAACTTGGCAGTCATTCTTGTAATAGTTGCAATAATATTTTTCCAGTAGATTCATGCAAGCTTGAGATAGGCTATCCCTTTAAACATATCTATCTCAATATATAACTTCCCTTGAATCTTGAGGAGTGAGTATTTAGTGTACAGCTGCTTTCTGGAAAGAAACCAAACCCCTATTACAATGACTGACATTTAAGGAAACAATCAATAATGGACTTGTTATTTATGGGCTGCAGCAAAAAGTACCTTTTATGAGATTTACATACCAGCTATGCCTACAGAACAGTACACTGCACAGTGCACACAAAGGTACATATACAGGCACTGAGAAATCTTGTAGTATTTTATGATCTCTCAAGAATTCTCAATAAATAATCAAAATTCCATGGAATTATATGAACTTACTGAAGTATTTGCAGTGCACAGGTTTTTACTTTATAGAATTGCCACTCAGATATATAACTTCAATGTGTATTTTGAGTGTGGTTAAATTAACATATTACAGTGCATCCTGACTTGTGCCACTATACAGAAAGTGATTTTTCTCTCTGTATTAAGGGTTGTGACATCACCAATGTACAGATTCTACACTAAATATGTAACAATCATGTGTGCCAATGTTCTTTTTTTGGTAAATGTAAGGGGCAGTTATGTGACAAGTCAATTTCAGAATCAAGTTTTTAGCAAGTCTTGTATGTGCATACATCCCTATCTTCCACATAACTTGGCCAATCACTACTATTAATGAACAAGTATGACAGCGTATAGAGTAAATGAACTGTGCCAAGAGGATTGAATGAGGCATGCATTACTTGATGCACAAGGCTATCCAACCATTCCACTTGTATCAGTGTACTGGTTCACTCAGTCAAGGAGACTTGATGGAGGAGGATATGTCAGATGACACAATTATAAAGTCTGCCTCATCACAAAGTCACCGTTCCTATGTGTAGGAGCTTAGAGTAATGCGTCATGTTAATTATGCCAGCTTTTACCTGTACAGACACATCTGAGCTGCTGTACAAGTTTATTATGCAAGTCAGTGCTCACAGTTGTTAAGATTGCTCTGCGCAATAACTGTGCTGTAGACTGAGTGTGAGATTAAATAATAAATCAGACATAACCCATAATGATCTAGTGCTTGTGTACAGTTTACTATTGTGTGGTTGATACTGCCATGGGTTCAAGAAGTAGTCACAGACAACCTTCTAATATCTACTACTATTTATAGATTTGTGTGGTTGACACTCCCATGGGTTCAAGAAGTAGTAGATAACCCTCTGATATCTACTATTTTATATACATTTGTGTGGTTGATACTGCCATGGGTTCAAGAAGTAGTCACAGACAACCTTCTAATATCTACTACTGTTTATAGATTTGTGTGGTTGACACTGCCATAGGTTGAAGTAGTAGATAACCTTCTAATATCTACTATTTTATATACATTTGTGTAGTTGATACTGCCATGGGTTCAAGAAGTAGTCACAGACAACCTTCTAATATCTACTACTGTTTATAGATTTGTGTGGTTGACACTCCCATGGGTTGAAGTAGTAGATAACCTTCCAATATCTACTACTGTATATACATTTGTGTGGTTGATACTGCCATGGGTTCAAGAAGTAGTCACAGACAACCTTCTAATATCTACTACTATTTATAGATTTGTGTGGTTGACACTGCCATGGGTTCAAGAAGTAGTAGATAACCTTCTAATATCTACTACTGTATATACATTTGTGTGGTTGATACTGCCATGGGTTCAAGAAGTAGACACAGACAACCTTCTAATATCTACTACTATTTATAGATTTGTGTGGTTGACACTGCCATGGGTTGAAGTAGTAGATAACCTTCTAATATCTACTACTGTATATTCATTTGTGTGGTTGATACTGCCATGGGTTCAAGAAGTAGACACAGACAACCTTCTAATATCTACTACTATTTATAGATTTGTGTGGTTGACACTGCCATGGGTTCAAGAAGTAGTCACAGACAACCTATTATCTACTAATGTATACATTTGGTATGATCTGCTGCTATCACTCAGTTGTACACCCTTTCTTACACCACATTTCACTAACCACCAAATTGGTGTCAGCCTGAAAATACAACAACATCAACAAAAAGATGTCAATAATTCCACATATTCTAAAATCAATCTCTAGAGCAAATCTGGGTGTCTTGAAGACTGGTGGGTTCTAAAGATACATTGTCTGCTTTTAATATTCCTCTCAAGCTTTGCTGAGTTTTTGACATCATAAGAAGAGTTGCCACTGGGCTTTATTCCTCGGTGCCAGTCGGCGGCAACACATTTAATACTGTGCGTTTTATTGATTACTACAGCTATTGCTCATGATAATCAAAGAGTAGTGAACTACTGTACCATGTCAGACTTCTAAGAAAAAATATTGCAGAAATAATTGAGGGAAAACTTTTCCCTACTGTTTAAAACAAAAATCATCAACAATATTTCCTTGTCTAAGATGTAATAAGTTCAGCCTCAGTTCCTACACAAGCTTTACACTTGTAAACAACCTTAGACAGGAATGAATTTTAAGTTACTCGATGCCTTTCTGGCAATGCTGAAACATATATTTAGCTTGTTTGCAAAGTGCAGTTGGTTTTCAAGCAGATAAATGTATAACAGATGTATAATAACTGTAACTTACCTGATTGGACATTCACCAGAGTATAATAGACTAGTTTTGCTAAAATGCAGCAAGACATTTATTGTTTCAGGTCACATCCTGAGTTGTTGGGCTTACCAGATATCCTCGCTCACAGCCAGAATCATGTGTTTTCTAAATTGTAACTATATCTAAAGGTACAAGTCATAGAACCAACCTAAGCAAGGAATGAATTTTAAGTTACTCATTGCCAGTCTAACAATGCTGAAACATTCGTTTTAGTGAAGTAAATAGATTTTCATGCAGACCGTGGTTCTCATTGCAAGTAAAATTTCACAACATCTGTTTACTGTGTAAACCAGTTGAAACATCAAGAAAGGTTTTAAAAATCAGGACAGACTGTGCTCAAACACTATACTGTAACTGCACAAGTGCATTAAATTTCATGAACGGACCAACTAATTTCAAGAACTAACTGCAGCAAGTTGTTGGCCTTCCTTGAGGTTTACTGCACTACCTACTGGTCAAACCTATGGTTCGTTATGTTGATGTCATGGCAACTATTGACAACAAAGACAACCTAACATGTCTACTCAGTAACATCAAGCTGTGATATCAATGACCATTCTTTGTTCATACAACAGGAAAGTACTTTGCATAATAACTGTATTAAACTCAATACAAGACATACTTAGGGTGCTTTTACACTAGATCTGGTTCTGGTCTCCTGCTCAGGATCAGATCCTGTGCTCGATATCAAGGATGTAGTATAAATGCAGATCACATCCGCGTCTGATCCTCAGATTTAGATCTTGTCAAAGGGAGGATCAGATCCCAAGCAGGAGATCAAGCTTGTAGTGTAACTACTCTAAGGTCAACTGTCTTGTCTCTGCTTGAAAAGAACTCAAGTCTTCTTTTTCTTTTTCCTTCCCGTATTGCATGCATTGTTCCAATTCTTGTGCAGAATAAGATTCATTTCAACATTCCTAGCCTACGAACGTCCATCTTGATGTTGGAGTCGAGATGAAAATGCTCTCTCTGCAGTTAAACACAGCACTGTAAAATATGCCTATTTGATTGTAGGCCTATACAATATAACCCGACAGTCTATGTATTATGAATACACAACCTATTTGTGTTTGTTTTAACGTTTATTTTCATTTTTACACATTTAGTGCTCAAACTCATAAGCTGCTCTTTCACAATATTTCTGGATGCCTTTTCCGCTTAAGCACTAGCCATGCACAGGGAGGATCAGAGTATGAGCTATTAGTGTAAATGCGCCTGAATCAGGCATGTTATTGTTCACAGATAATCTCCTGATAGATCAGTAGATCAGATTCGGGTCTGGTGTAAAAGCACCTTGAGAAAGATATTACTCAAAAACGTACATGAGGCTTCCACGTTAACATCACTCCATTCATACAAATTGAACTTTAACTCACAGCTGCGGATGCGTGTCAATAGTAAGTAAACCAAAGGTAAATGTGTGTTGACAAACACGTTGATTATCAGCCAGATATGTAACCTTCATCCTTCTTTCACAATCAAAAGGATTTATGTCAGCAGAATTTACATCAAAAATTGGCGGGCAACAAAATTTCAATATTGCATCAGCAATTTTTTGGTCTCCCAGGTTTGTTTGAACAATGATAAATATAGACTCTTTAATGCCATCAAACATTTCCATTAACAAAGTCAGATGAAAAGCATGGCATTTTATTTGAAGGAAATAATCTGCTGAAAAGAAGCTAAAATCTGTTGCAACAAAGAATGATTTGGAATGCCTGCCTCAAACTTCTCCATCATAAAGATACTACAGAGCCCCAGTAATTAGTCTTAATCCAAACTGAGGTGTATCCCATATTCCTACAAGTGTGATATCTTAAAGCTATCATCTTGCAAGTATTGCTACCCATCACACACTTTTCATAGATAGTGTCAACTGCTGAGTTTCTAGAAGTTGCCTACTGCTCAAAACGTTAAAGAATGATAAAGATTCAAAATAGTTTTAAATTAATTTCGCAGTATTATGAATAGTTCAGTTTTTCGATAAGAAATACTTAGTTTTCAAATCTATTTTGCATCTTCTTTTCTTATATGTTCCATATTTATAATACTTAACCACTAAAACTTGATGCATTTTGGATTATTGGCAGAGACTATTCTACAGTGCAATGTATGATATTTTAATATAGTACTTGCTCACACATCAATGATAAGTTATTCTTGGTAGAATGCTGTGAATGAGATGCTCTGAAGGAAACAGAGCATTTAGAAGCTATTGGAAAGTTCATGAATGTTACACCACGCAAATGTTTGTGTTACTGTACCTCAGGCAGCAAGGGGATGTGGGGTACATTGACAGCACACACAGTACACAATACCTTAAGAGGTGACTCACAATAAACAATTGATAGGACCTTGTAAGTCATGTTTACTGTGTAAAGATTGTAACTAAGTAAACATTTATCACGATGATTTATCGGGACAGAAAATTGTCTTGTTACCTCCTCTGTCATGCAGTTATCCGATACTCATGCTGCACTGTGTAAAACAGTACTTACAAAGAACGTATTTAACTGTGACACTGCATACAGTAGTAGAATTGAAGCAATGAAACCTCCTCAGAGGTTGCAGGATGGAGAGGTGGGGGAAGGAGGAGGGAGAGACCAAATTTGATAAGGGGCACAGCACATGCACCCTAGATGGGCACAAAATATCTATGCCTTTCCCCCAGAAATATTGCTCTATTTGCAGACAAAAGACCAAATCCTACAATGTCAGTTAATAACTATATAGCTATTAGAGAACCACTTGACTTTAACCACATACATATGTGGCAGTTTAGTGTAGCACAATAAACTGCCTTGCAGATTGATTTTATAACACAAAGATTCGTTCTAACTGTACATTTGTTTATACCTACAGTAGGTTAGCATGTGTCAAGCAATAGTCCCTAGATACAGACCACATTTCAATTAATTACTTGAGGTCTCTCTTCTCCATGAATCCTGAAACATTACCTTTAACTATATCTCTGGCAGCTTTGTTGTACACTTCTTCTTGTGTAATGGTTGGAGGTAACACACTGTCATATACATATGTCCTATTCTGTAATGAGAAAAAGAAGGAAAATCAAGATTCCATGATATATAATACAACAAGTATTAAAAGAAGAAATGATGGAAATTAAGCAATATTAAGTGCTGTTCTTTAAAAGAGACAGGTAAGTCAAACTGAAAGATGCCAACAACGTGATTGTATCATGAATGATATGGATCTTTAAAGACAAATGATTTGTTCAATACAATCCGTTTACTTTCCAAGTTATTGTAAAAGCCTGTGACTTATGATGACGAATCACACTTACAACACCAGTACTTGCATCAGTTCATGCTTTCTTAATACATCTTCAGAATTTGCCATTAGCTTATTGTACATCTAAAAGTCATCTACAATAATAAATGCTGAACTTTTCAGTTTTTCTGCTTTGATGAGATTGGTATATTGAGTGTGATCACTTTGTAGTATATTGAAGGTTATTAGTTTGCAAACAGATATGAGTAAATATGTAATGGTTAGTTGTGCACAAGCAGAATTGCTAAATGAATTGAGTACACCTTTTATCACAGTAAACTTGTTACATAATGCATACTGATAAATGTTTTAATGTATTCAATCTCTCTCAGATATCATAACGTAAATGCAATCATGTAACTCCTTTCGTTTATATACATTCAATTCTCAAAATAAGTCATATTTTGTACTTCACAAACTGTGAAGCAACAGGATGTAAAAAATCTGAAACCTTTCTTAGGCCTCTTCGGCATGAGTCATCAGCTGTTACTTTTGCTCATAAATATTCACGTCTTACAGAGCTGCAGCAACATACGCACAGCTACAGTAGAATTTCAGCCATGCAATAACACTGCAGCGACTGGGCACTGCTCAACATAAGAAGGTTGCTTGGTATTAGTCATAATTATGTAGACAACCAAAGGATGATGATAAGATAGCGTGCGGAGGAAGAAGATACTGCAAATGCCAAGTGCAAAATAAGAGATGAAACGATCAGATACAGAGCCTGTGCGTGTGATGATAACAGGTTTAGGAAAGATACAGACATCTTAAACTGTGAGAGTTGGAGGGTCTTAAGAAACATACCTTCAATCTTATTTGCACTGGATAATTAATGTGCAACAGATTTTTACAGAAAAATTGGATTCAAATGCCTGTCCTATTGTTGTAAAAAGGGAAACTACTGTAGAGTAGATGTGCAAAAGGGTCAAGCAATATAATGGTTTAACTTATCTTGACAGCCAGAGTACTACATACTCAGTGAAATGACCTAATGTGCATTGTGGCTGACCATTACTTGCTATATATGCAGTATATATTCTGTACAATAGATTTTGATTTCACAGTCATATCAATATACTTGTTATCTATCAAGATTGGTTGGACCAAGCGAAAAGATGTTCTTCATTTCACAGCTTTCACAGTTCTTATTATCTAGATGGTTAATACAATCCTTCATTCTTAGAAGTCTACAGGTATATACAAGATTATACAATTAATGACAGCAACTGTTTTGACCCACACAAAGTAAATAGAAGAGATTATAAGTAAGCAAGTTATTTTATGAAATGCAGTCCTGACTTGATTTACAGAGAGAATACAAAAAAGATGACAATTGACAGGAACTGCAAATAACTCATTTTTGTCATTGATGAGGTCACTTAATTATTATTATTATTATTATTTAATGGAGCATAAGAGGCAGGGAGAGGGGGAGGGGATGGGTACAACTGGTAAGATGTGAAGAGTAAGCCTGGCTGATGTTCTGCATGTGCACCCATATTACTATAGTCATGACTTCTAACTGAGCAACAGAAACTATTTGTATATTCTGAGGAGTTTGATCATAATCATTGAAACTTTTGACCAGAAAACTACAAGGACAGAAATATTGGAGCAATTTATCAAAGCCCTGCTGAACATATTGTACACCAAAGCTAATTGTGCTGATCATCCATATTTATAGACAAATTTCTCATTTTTTTAAACTGAAAAATTTTGAAAAGATATCAGCCAAGCTTTACATGCATTTGTATTGTAATACAAAACTGTTACACGAAGGTAGTCAGGTACAGAGCATACATGTGCTACCAAGTACACCCCATTGCTTCAGTAGTCAGGTATATAGTGTGCTACCAAGTACACCCCATTGCTACAGTAGTCAGGTATATAGTGTGCTACCAAGCACACCCTATTGCTACAGTAGTCAGGTATATAGTGTGCTACAAGGCACACCCCATTGCTACAGTAGTCAGGTATATAGTGTGCTACCAAGCACACCGTATTGCTTCAGTAGTCAGGTACAGGGTGTGTGCTACCAAGCACACCCCATTGCTACAGTAGTCAGGTATATAGTGTGCTACCAAGCACACCCTATTGCTACAGTAGTCAGGTATATAGTGTGCTACAAGGCACACCCTATTGCTGCAGTGTCAGGTATTTAGTGTGCTACCAAGCACACCGTATTGCTTCAGTAGTCAGGTACATAGTGTGTGCTACCAAGCATGCCCCATTGCTACAGTACATCTAAATACTGATGTACACTTACAAGTGATATTGTGAGTGCCAAAGTCAAGTCTTCTCCAACCCACATCTGACATCACAGTCTACTACTAAGCAATAACTACTACATTCTGTAGCCTTAGTTATGTCAAATATGTACCACATATATGCGTGTACCTTTATGCTCCAACACTATGAAGTAATAGTATACATTTCATATCAACAAGAAAGAGGGAACTTAGGGAAGAGTCATTTTTCTTTTTGCTTTCTTGGTCAGCCAGACTTCAGGCCGAGATATTTTACATCATACAGTACGAGGTGCCATTTGGTTCTCTTTTACTTTACAGTCATTAAATACCCTTTGCACAATTTTATCTTAAGGGAGGGGAGAGGGAAGGTTGATTGTTTATTTCCAAGTGGTAATTTTGCTCTGGCTACATACACAAAACAGTTTATGAGTGCAATTGAAGGTGCCCAACAAAGTTGTCTGAGCTAGCAATCTAAGCAAATTGTTTAGACTGCCCAGTAGAAATTCCTCTTGGTTCAAACCAGACAGTTGATTTCAGATTTAGTGTGCCTTCATAAAACTCAACTACAGTACTGTACTATTAAAATGCACTGGTATAGAGTTGTGTTTAGTGTTTAGCATTTGCACAGTGTGGAAGTAGAGTTTGGAGTTATCCTTACCAGCCTACTGCTTAGGCTTCAGTGATTTAGTTCCCCACTAGGCTTTGTTGGAGAAAAACACTGAGTCAGTTATTCACAAGATTGAACTTTAAACCAGGTATATACAAAAGCAGATCCAGTCAGACACATTGATCAACTATTGACCTGTATTAACGTTCACAGTTTAGCTGGTAACTTGACTAGGTCTTTATGAACTTCTGGTTGGTATACAAGACACTGGCTCAGCAATTCACTTACAATGATATTTATTTGATGAATCTTGGTATCCAAGCAACTGGTTTTGTAACTTTACAACAGACTATGGCCTACAGTATGTATGAAAGATATTAAAGAATGGCTAAGTTGTCTGTAATATCGTTGAAATGTCTAGATGTGTACATGTATGTTGTATGATGGTGGTTCTTTTATTCAGGCATTTCTTTGCTGAGGGCACAGAGTCTAAGGCACCAATCTTCTACTTTGACAATCTATGCCACCATTAAGGATAAGCCTAATTTTAACCAACTTTCACTGTCTCTAGATGAAGCACATTGTCCAAGTAAGCTACAGTATTGCATTCCAATATTTACAGTAGTTAAGCACAGTCTACCATTAACCTGCCTGTATTTAGAACAAGATATAACTGCACCAGGACAATATTCTTGAACTTGTTTTGGATATCAAACAATGCAAGTGTTGTTCACAATTGATAATTCAGATGTAATTAAGTATTCGGTTCCATTCCATTCATTTTTATTGCTTGGATACAATTGTAAGATTTATATGCTAATCACGGCTCAAACTGACCAACGCTTCAGATATATGATGTGCAATGGATGGCCCATCTTCAAAAATACACGGACTTAAATTCCTATGTGAAAATGTGTACAAATGATAGTGCTGTATGCAAGTGATTTACTGTTCATGGTACTCAAACAAAAGTTAGTGAAACAAAGACATCTATCAATAGAGCGTCCTCATGGCACCTACACAGTATATATATAATATGTTATTACTTCCTGGTAGAACATGTTTCATGTAGTCAACTACAAAGGATTACCATCTGCTGTGACAATGTGTCTGTTGTGATGAGTCTGGTCAACACTAGTAACTTCACAACTAAAACCAGTATGAGGATCATTTACAACAAAATACAGGAAACCAATACCTGTGTTAAATCGATTCACCGCTTTCCGGTGCAGCACAATATCTTTGGTTCCTGAGCAACAATAACAATGTCGCTGTTTGCACTGTCATGAAAGGCAGAAAGTCTACTACATGTATCTGAATTGATGTTGCCAGGTCAGCCCAAGCAGGTCATGGTACAACTTCCATTCATGAAAGTAATTGTATTTAGACAGGTCTTTGTGTAGATCAGTAACCTTGCACACTTACTTTTAAGTCTAACGCTATTCTATACTGCATCTTAATGGTAATGTTATACAAATATTACAATGGTCCTTTTTAGTAAAAAATTGAAAAACTATGTTCTATCCACCACCACCCCCCCTTCCTTTTTTCAATATTGTCTTATATTTTTCTATATGTGATGTGCATGCCTTACTTAATGTCACCCCTGATAAATATGTCATGAATTTGTAAACATAAATTAATCATTGAGAAACTGCTTATTTCCCCTAAAAATTTAATGTTTTGTTTTCAACATATCACTGAAAGTGTTATCCTATAGATTCATGGCTAGGGTTACATGAACACAGATTTACAAACAACACAAAAAGAAATGATGTTTTAGTTTGTATTTCAATGATGTTTAAATACTTAACACATAAAAACTTAAAATCTAATACACAACATTAACAGTGTC
Source organism: Apostichopus japonicus (assembly GCF_037975245.1). NCBI lineage: Eukaryota > Metazoa > Echinodermata > Holothuroidea > Aspidochirotida > Stichopodidae > Apostichopus > Apostichopus japonicus. The sequence continues at coordinate 444,469 of NC_092578.1, forward strand.
ATCCTTGACAGACTCTACAACACACCATTAACATTGTTAGCAACACAACAAGACTGAGTTCCAATGCAAAGGCCAACTTAATTATGCAGCTGAGTCACTCCCACATAAGTAATATAGTCTGCAGAGATGCACTACACAGTCATATGCAAAAATTTATTGCAGAGCATCACAGCTTTCCTGGAAACAAATTTCATCAGTTAGTATATCCTTGATGGGCTCTAGTAATTCAATTGCCACAATTCAGTGACTTTGTCATTATGCAACTTGAGGTAAAGGAACCTTGAGGTGTTCACAGGATTGCTGGTATTATGCAAGGGGTAAAGGAACCTTGAGGTGTTCACAGGATTGCTGGTATTATGCAAGGGGTAAAGGAACCTTGGTGTTCACAGGATTGCTGGTATTATGCAAGGGGTAAAGGAACCTTGAGGTGTTCACAGGATTGCTGGTATAATGCAAGGGGTAAAGGAACCTTGAGGTGTTCACAGGATTGCTGGTATTATGCAACCTGGGGTAAAGGAACCTTGAGGTGTTCACAGGATTGCTGGTATAATGCAAGGGGTAAAGGAACCTTGAGGTGTTCACAGGCTTGCTGGTATTATGCATCCTAGGTTAAAGGAACCTTGAGGTGTTCACAGGATTGCTGGTATTATGCAAGGGGTAAAGGAACCTTGAGGTGTTCACAGGATTGCTGGTATAATGCAAGGGGTAAAGGAACCTTGAGGTGTTCACAGGATTGCTGGTATTATGCAAGGGGTAAAGGAACCTTGAGGTGTTCACAAGATTGCTGGTATTATGCAACCTGGGATAAAGGGACCTTGAGGTGTTCACAGGATTGCTGGTATTATGCAAGGGGTAAAGGAACCTTGAGGTGTTCACAGGATTGCTGGTTTAAGAGATGTTTTGAAATGCTGATGCTGATACATCACAGTGTGTAAACAAATCCCTAATCACTAAACTTCAGAATGTCCAACGCACCTCTGCTCGCATCATTGTCAAGCGTAAGAAGTATGACTCTATCACATCGGAACTCATTGCTCTTCACTGGCTTCCTATACAACAGCGCATTAAATTCAAAGTTCTTCTTCTTGTGTACAAAGCTCACCATAAACAGTCGCCATCCTACATATCTGACTTACTACAGCTGCAAGCACCACGCAGACAGCTTAGATCATATATATCTTCTCCTCACTTTATCGTGCCCAGAACCCGTGCTGTGTCATTTGCAGATCGCTCATTCTCCTGCTATGGACCAAAAGAGTGGAACACTCTTCCAAATCACATCAAGGATGCTCAGACTATTCATATTTTCAAGAAACTGCTCAAATGTTATCTTTTTCAAGAAGTGTATTGTAATTAATTTCATGTAACTGTCTTGAGCGCCTTTGAACAACTTTTGTTGATTTTGGCGCTATATAAATATTTTCTGATTGATTGATTGATTGATTGATTGTAACAAGTTTATACAGTAAAATCTACTGTAAATTGCAAAACAAGGCCTTGTTACCATCATATGGAAAAAATAGTCTTTAACATCTGTCAGCACAATGCTTGGAGTTTGAATATATTAAACCAGCTTGTTTCAAGCATACAGTACCAGAGCCTCCAGAGGAAACCAAATCATTTTGGAAGGAGAAATAAACTATCAACACAGCTTAGAATAAGCTATCTAAGTGGAAGTAGAGGAAGCATTATTTACATCTGAATGTGATAAGTTTGCTACCTTAAAAATTCTTGAGGCCTGAAGATTTAGCTGAACTTTAGGATTAATATGTACAGTAGGCCTAAGCTAGCTCCACCTTGGGATCCTGAATGTAGTGTATTTGGTACTTTCAAAAGCACTGGTTAATATAATCTGTGCTTAGTTTGTAAAATGTTGCAATATATAACAATATGATGTATGCAGAGTTGTATACATAGTCTGATCAGTCTCTTTACTGTATGGTTAAAGGAGTATCTGTTGTTGCGGCCTGATATGACTTACCCCAAGAGAAACCGTCTCCCCGTTTGAGATCTTGGTGCAGATATTGGATCCTGATGCCACCTCACTTTGGTTCATTGGCCGAATACGACAGACCACTTTAATATTGCACTCCGAAGGATCAATCGGTTGATCAGTCATCTTGAATTCTTGTGTTGCAGTTTAGAGCAAATCCAATGTTGAGAATATCTACAGTACTGTGTGAATACTGAAGTATTGACAGATAAGACTGCAAATGGAAAGACAAGAAAATCTTGTTTCATATAATCCAACAGACTGGTTCACATTTCATTGCATAGCTAGATACAGTATAGTTGTTGAGTAAAATAAACCTGCCCAAAGTTGCTCTGAGTCTGATGAAATGCTCATTTCAATCTCCTGATACTTGTTTGGACAATTTAAACAGTACAAACAAGGCCTGAGTAAGAACAAACTCTAGTACAAAGACAAATTGAGATCAGTAAAGTGAAAAAAAGTTACTTAATAATTTACAAGTCATGGGTAAAACTGTGTGAAACTATTCTCAATGACATGTTTGCTTACCAAAGGGGGAAAATGTGACATGGGTTTCTTGAGTCAGCCACATCTAGTTCAATATTGACATTGACAACACAATTTCCCAACCTATCACAGTTATTCATGAGCTACAAATATCTGGAATCCAACTTTCTAAAAGTTTCAGCAAGTACATTTGACCAAAGCAGCATTAATGGTGAAACTTAAGTGCTTAGCTAATAGGTGCATTCAATAAAAGTTAAGACAAATCAAACAAGAGCTAATTAGTACTTACAAGATCTAAGGCAATTATTCCTACAAACCAAGGAATATAGGTGAATATTAACATGATTCCACAATTGATATAATAATACAGTCTATGATTAGACTTGCTACTCAAGGGAATTAGATTGTCAGATTGCGATGATATCAACTTTGTTCAGACTTTCAGCTGGGCCTGTGCCCCCTCCCCCACCCTTCCCCCAACCTCTTTGGTTCATAATTCCTCTTCGTTCACCATGCAAAAAACCCATATGCTCAATAATTACTGTATAGTACTGTACTGTAGTCATTTCCACTTTGTAAAGGTTCTCTGGGTGTCCCAGATGACCAAATTTCTGTCCGACAACCAAATCAACATTGAAAGTCATCCTGGCCAGATCAGTTGTTTACATCAAATTCTAATTGCATGCAACTATTTAAATACATTGGAGATCGATAATGAAATAAATAAAATGGTGGTACTGTAGGCCTATAATCCACCTGAAGGGGAGTTTTACTGGCAAAAAGCAAGTGTTCCATTACCAAACCTACACATCTCATATGGTTGTTCTTTGTTATTTTTGCTACATTTTTTGGGACAACCATATTTGCTGTTCTATCAACCACATACTGTAATAAGACCTGACAGTGTACTGTACTTGACATGAGGTATAGTACAGCAGTAAATCAATAAATTCCTCACATGTGACCACAAGAAGGAACACAGGGATATACTTCTAATGCCCAACTACTGTATGAAAGAATACAGTAGGGGTAAATAGTAATGAGAACAATGTGTCATATCCAAGTACTGACATTGCACCAGTGATGTTCCATGCTATGATATCCTAGCATTCCTTATATCTATATCATTAGAATGCTAACAGACTGACTGAAGGTCTGGTTAAAAGTAATTGTGAAGCTGAATATTCTGGCAAGAAGGACATAAGAAGGCAATACAGCTAGCTGCTTTTAAAAGTCAGTCACATTGAAACTACAAAAAATGATGCACACAACAACAAACATGGGGGAAAGCCCCCTGTAACTACAGAGCCACAAAAATCATGCTGTTGGTTAGACGGGGACACTATCCACCCCTTTACCGCCCCACCCTTCACAACCCCCTTCTAATTCAGAGGGTTACTATATAGTCTGTAGGGAAACAACACATACAATGGCAGAATGGCCAAAACTGTTAGAGAGCAATGTGCATATTACTGTATGGTACTGTACATTGATATATTGAAACAGGAATTATAGATAAGAGAAAACCGAATTCTCAGTTATTTCAATGCAAGACTAGAACTGTTTATGTAATTAAGTTAAGATGGGCCCCATTGTCCTGTTAGATTGAGAAATATGTACATGTAACTAGTTTGTTCCTTCCTTCCTTTGTTTTTAGCCCCTACAAAGTCTAAGGTCAACTCCAGATCTGAACAGGTATGCCGGAATGACATACAGTGCTGTATTGGATGATGATTGATTTGACTAACCAGTACATGGCAAACTCCATTACTGTCACTTAGAAATACATCAGCAGAATTGCTTGGAAAATAGACAGGGCTCAACATTATTGCTTGTTATTTTGCTTTTTAATTTTTCAGAATAATGAGACTATGAGGTAGTATTTAATCCTTCCAAATCACAATATGGCTGCAATGACTCCATCATGAGAAGGTCTTCACCTGTGGGCAGCTGTACTGACTCAGTTCACTTTTACAGGAATAGACTGTGAATGCACGGCACTCGCACCACTCAATCTTGTGGTGTCAATATCAACAAATTCTCCCACCTATCCCCCTTCATATCTGCCACCATTTTTATCCCTCATCATATCCTTCATATGGTTCATACTGTTCACCCATTTGCATTTTTCTCCTCCATACATATCTCCTCTTGGTCTCCTTGCTTCCTATCACTCTCTAACCACAATTGCTAACTCAGTCTCTAGTATTTATTCTTTTCTGCAGACATTATCCTCAGTCTATTTTCTGCAGCACATTCATTTTCAGGTTCCTTTCTTGTGTGGATTTGTGCTAAAATGAAAAGGCACCGGACTTGCAGGTTTGAGCCCTGGCCAGATCATTGCTTTGCATGCTAAGACAAGGCACTTAAGCTCCACTGCGTCTCTTCACTCATGTGTAGGAACGGGCACCTGTGAGGTAACTTGTAATAATGTTGCTTTTATATTTTCCTCACAAGTCTCATTGCCCATCGTTCTGTTCTTCTAATTCACTTCCAGAATTGATCAATGCACACTTTACATCCTAGGAAGCGGATATGTAGGCTAGGTCTCATGTTACTAGGTTACACTACAGGTAGACGTAACATTAAACTAAGTTAAAAATAAAAACTGGATTGCAACACTTACCCACAACGCACAAGACAAACACAAAGTACCAACAGGTGACAAGGAGGATTTTGATCCAGTATTGATATAGGGTTAACTTGAACAGGCTAAGTTAAGGCTAAGAGTAAGACAAAGGTTATTGTTCATAATGGTAACGTTTGGAAACTGTGGTCTACGCATTAGCCTACGAAGGTTAGGCTTAACTAGGCCTAGCCTAGGCCTGTTACACTTACAAGTTACAGTGACCTTTTACTCTACTCGCCCTAAATGCATTTCTTGTTCTTAGAAGGCTACTAATACCAACGTTTGCGGCAATTCAAATTTTGAAAAAGTGCAAAGAGTAATATGTGTCAATCGGACTGAAACTTGTTCATATTACTCAAGTGGTGTATTCGCTTACCTTTAAAGATTTGGTCTCAATGTGATCAAGTATTGGTAGGGAGTAGGCTACTGGATGCTAACGACGTTAGGTGATTCCAACACAGGAGTGTGGACTGCATAACACAGTGACTGCAGTGTTACAGCAAATAAATTCAATGAAGCTGGGCGCACCGGCTGATCAAAAAACATTCATGATAACAGTCCAGTGCGCAAAAATCGCTCCGATACGTAAAAATAATTATTCCATTTCTACTTCGGACCCATAGGCCAGTTCTGACGAAGTTATTTTATGATTTCCTGTGCAGTAAACGACGGATGAAAATTTTCTCTGATATTTCTGTCACGTCTGCACTGTCTATGCTTCTGTGCCCGAATAGTCTGGTAATTAACATGTTCAGCGACCTTTGACACACGATCAATAAGTTTCGCTGGTCTCGAATCGCCAGCCATTTTTAATGATAGTTTATTGTCTGTAGGAAATCGACAGTTTTAAGCATAAACTTCGAATAACAATCAAGTTCTAATTTGTTTTTTCTCCTCTCCGTTTCAATGATAATGTTTGATGATACAAATTAACTGATATCAGCCAACGTTTTCCCTCCAGAATCCCACAGATAGAATTTTAGGAGGGGTGGGAAGCGGGATGTTGTCCTCAGCGATTGCACGGGGGGGGGGGGGGGGGTGGGTTGGAATAATATGCTATATCGCTTCAACATAAATCATTGTGTTACCAGTCCACTAGAATTATGGGTAATTTGCCACATGAACAGAAAAACAAAGGCATTAGTGATTATGTTTGAATCACGTGCCATTTCTTATTTATTTTATTTACAAATGTCAAATATGAAAGAAAGCATGAATGATGTATTATAATAACATTGTCATAATGTACAGTGCTGTTCTAAAAGGACCACCTTTACGAGATCTTAACGATTCCTGCTGAGACGGGAGAATGTGTTAGACCAAATTGATCAAGAAAGGTTTTAACGTTCTAAATGCTTGGGAACTTATTTGACAGTCAATCGTTACGTACCACGCTCGTCAAAGGACATCCTTCTCAAGGTTTCTTTCACACGCCGCAAATGTTTAGCTGGTCGCTCTTTCAGCGTCGCTGGCCCTAGACTTTGGAACGCTCTCCCAGTCGACACAAGAAATTCGAAGACCATCAGAACTTTTAAAGCTGCTTTAAAGACTAATTTAGTTAAGAAATCGTTTTTATAATTGTTTTGTTGTTCAGCGCCATTGAGTGTTTTTACAGTAATGTGCGCTTTACCAAGTGTTACCACCTTAACCTTAACCTTAAGGATATTGACCCAACGAGAATGGTTCAACAAAGACATCAAATCAGTGCTGAAGACAATAGTGATAGCTTGCAGACAAAATAATCACATGTGTATCGTTAATTCCAGACATTATCTATAAATAATTTACTTAAAACACTCCTGAAAATGTAGGTTAGTTTAGTTTATTTAAGAAGAAGAAAGGATTAGGAGGGAAATCAAGCTAGTCCCCATCAAGGACCCTGTGGGGAAAAAAAATCGAAGACACAAAAAATCAGACCCGATTACAATGCTTATAGTGTTTGTCCAAATCTTTCTTAAGCCCAGTCACAATATTTGCAAGTGGGTACAACTTAATCAGGCCAACCGTTTCACTCATTCACAACCCTATTAGGAAAAAAAGTTATGCCGAATATGAATCCAACTTTATAACCTCCGGAGTTTAAGACAGTGACCTCTAGTACAACTACTTTAAGCAAGCATGAAAAAAGTCAGTGAAGGATAAATTGCCAAAACCATACACATTCTTGAAAACCTAAACCAAGCCACCACGTAACCTCCTAAACTCCATCGTAGTGAGATTCAACAGTTGTAACCGCCTATTATAATGGAACTAATCATTCCAGTAGCCCTCCTCTGATGTTGACCGTTATACCGTTTAAATAATATGTCACTGTCCAGGTTGTATTTCTATATCATTCTTACTGTTTGATAATCTGAGGCTCATCTGAAGAAAGTCGCTTCAGACCACTTAATTTAACAAACAGACCATTAGGCCAAATCCTCATATGCAACACAAAACGTACTTGGTAAGAAAAAGAAAGACTTTTATGGTGACAGTTAAATATAATAATGCTTCCTAAAATTGCTATGAATAAAGAGTATTGACAGTCATCTATAAGGATACTCCTTCGTTTATGAGCTGAAAAGAATTGGTAGAAGAGTTATAAATTATAAAACAATGGAATCAATGGATTAACATATAGGTGATCTGTGCCAGGCAACTCGGATGTAATATATTAAGCCAGCATTGCGAGATTAAGCATATTTAAAGCTGATTAATTTGCAAAACGAAATAGCTATGGGACCATCCTTGGACAATGAGATATCAAGAATAAAATGCTGCCTATTCAGCTACTGCAATATTCGGTGCTTGCACTATGACATCACACACTACACAACATACACAGAAGGTCTCGACGCTCAAACAAGTCACATTAATTTTAACATCATTTCTGCTGGACGTAACCTGTCCCCTCCCATATTTGTAGCGGGGACACTAACTCATTTTTGCCCACTATTTTTGGAACATTGGAGCCCTTAATTACTAGCTAATTACTTGCCCTCAATTACTAGTCGCTAATGGACTTTCCCACTCCCTTTTGGTCATATGGATGATTTTTTAAATAAACCTGCTCCACACACAAACAACTTTACAGGAGTGCCAGGCAATAATTATCAAATTTTGTTTCATATACTTTATAATCCGACACATTGAGGACTTTCTTCCCATATTTCAAGAAAAATCCAACATTTCAGTATGAAAAGCCATTACGTTCCCGGGAAAACAGAAGGTTCGACAGTTGATGTTGACATTTCATCATTAAAATTAACAATATTTCAAAACAGAACCGTGATAAAATGTCAATCAAATAAATTTCTTTATTTCGAGAAAAAACAATGTAACATTTTCGGGGGGGGGGGGGGGGGGAATGGTTGAAATTTCCAACGTCCAATTTGAGCCACTGTAATGTACAAAACTAACATTCTTCTGGGGAATATCCTAGACCCCACCGGTTTCCTGCACCCCTACCCGCCTTCATCATTGAGATGCAAACCGACTCTTATGCTCCAGTGCACAACCCTACTGCTAATACTGCTGCAGTTTAAACTACTGCGACACATTATTTTAGTAAACTAACTGTCGAGACCCTAAAATGAAGGTTGGGCGGGTGGGGTGGGGGGGGGGGTTGGTGGTGGGTAGCGGTGGGAAATATTATTCATATATACGGTGAACGTTTTTTATTATTAGGTGGCAGCATCCTAGAACGGGAATGAGAGTCTAACTGCCAATTAATCAAGACGTGTTAATAATTGAATATATATGGTAAGTTTTAATGTTCCAAAGTTTGTTTCACTATGACGTCTCATAAATTACACAGGACTGATAACCACCCTTAAGTTTTCTGCAAATGAGCGGTCGCGGTAAAATTGACATTTGAACCAAATACTGTACATAATACATAGGCCTAGCACCAAGCGAGCTGTTGTTAGATTCACCTTGCACTGTTATAGCCAATGCGGCAGACCTGAAAATGGCCAAGCCCATTATAAAGTTTGGCACAATACTCAATAGCGGTGCATGACAGCGAAGATAAGGTTCCCGTCAAAAATTTGTTCTTAAAACAACAGAAACATGGCAGTAGATTCGAAGTATGCTGATTTACCAGGGATTGTAAGTATTTTAGCATATCAACATGGTACCGCAACTTATAATGAACATGCATGTAATGATTTATCAAATCTCGAAGTGTAAAATTACAACCGAGGCTAATGGCCAGCCTACAACTGTAGTGTTGTAATGGTAAAGTCAACGACGTAGCCTAATTAGGCATAGGCTTAGACTAGTTGCGCTAGCCTAACAAACCATAGAACAGTCTCAACGCCCAAAGTAGTTGTTATGGTAAGGTTATGTTAGGCCTACCAAACTAAACATTGACTAACCGTTTCTCACTTAGGCCTACTAACTACCAAACATTTCCAACAATGCTACAGTACAAACCTGTGTGTCAGTAGCACTAGCAAGAGTTTAATACAGTAATACTACTAGTAAGCCTACACCTGGGAATGAGAGTACAGTAGCTGTTGGACTGCAGACATTGTTAGGAAGCTGAAGTCGAACTTATATTGTTTGTTTATCTACTGCTGTGGCTAATTACATGACTTTTATTGAGTGACTCACAAAATAGAGAGGTAATATTAATAATGTTTACAATAAATGCTAGCCATGGCCTAAGTTGACATTGGTTTGTATCCTTCAATATTTAATCTAATGATACTCTGATCATGCGTGTGTCTTAAGTAAGGAAACCAAAATCTGCGATAACATGTATTTGAAAATAAAATAGTTTATAGTCTCTACTTAGATTAACACTGGCATTTTGTTTTCTACCTCAGGATAATCAGCCAGATGTCTATGAAACTGAAGACCTTCCAGAGGAGGATCAAAACTATGAACCTGTAAGTACAATAACCTGCATTGTAATAAGGTTAAAAGAAATAACAGTGGCATATTTGTTTAGTTTTGTAAAGAATGATATTTTTAAGAGATTCTTTGAAGCTGAATGAATTCATTGCATATTAGTCCTTGTTTCACATAATGTACAGACTTCATTTACTCATTTATGATGTACTTTATACTTTACAGACAGATAGAATTATGTATTTCTTGTATGAAGTTATTAAGGTTATACTGAGAGTCCACTTAATTGGTACTTTGTGTTAAGGAACTGAAGCAATACAAAAGAAACCAAAGGATAGTAAGTACCAAGTTAACTTACCCAAGTATCTTGTGATTGGGACCCTTATGGGACACCCTTCTTTATTTGCAGGTATGTAGTCAGGTATGTATGTTTGTGTGTATGTATGTATGTATGCATGTATGTATGTAGTTGCATATGTATCAATATGGATTATTCTATTGTTTGTTTCTTTCAGGATGAGTTGAGTAGTGAGAGTGTAGAAAGGTTAAAGGTCAATACAACTGAATCCTTCAACAAATTCAAGGATGCCAACGTTGTGTCAGGAAACAGCGGTAAAAGTTACATTTAAAATTTGTAAATTTGCTTTCGATAATATTCCATCAATATTTCACTTTGCTTAATCCATTTGTTGCATTCTTAGATTAACATGAATAAATTCAGTGTAAATGCAATTGGTCATGCAAAAGGGTAGCCCAAAGACTTGTGTCTCAAATATGAAATGACTGTATGGTCGAATAGAATGCTGTTATCCCACATTATAAAATTTTGATTTATGTGGGGGCCATTCATAACTTAAAAGAACAATTTTCTGTGATAGAAACAAGAGTGGAATCCGTAATTTCAATCAAGCAATGAGGATATGTTCTCGACAGTACATGGTTGTTAAATTATATGTCCTATTCATATTTACATGTCCTATATCATATTGTTGTTCCCTGTGATATAGAAAAAAACAATGATTTTTGTCTGTGTGTTTCTGGAATACCTTATGTAAATAACTATTTGTGCATTTTCTTCTGCAGACTTCTCAGACAACATCAGTAAGCCCAGGAGGACAGGTTACATTGTGCCAAGGACAGAATATGAAATGGTAGTTAAATTTCATCACCTTCAATGTGCATCTACTTATGGCTGGAAAAGAGTGTGATCTTTAAAATATTTTACCACTGGGAGAAATATTCATGTAATTGCATGTATACCAAGTAACATAAGTTTTCATTAATGTGAGCTTTTAGGTCAGGTCAAGTGCTAGCACCTTCTTCCTGTCTGTATGTAGTATATCTGACATTGTATTATGATGCTACAGATTCATGAATAAACATATGGACTTGTTGAGAAGCCCATGTAACTACTTGTGTGTTACCTCTCAAACTCTCATATTCATGACCATGTATAGTACATCACACTGGATGAATAATTCATGAAACAAGCACATTGTTTGGGTTTCAAGGCACATTCATGTTACATCATGTAGACAGGATTGTAAGTGTTGTACCAATACCAAGTAAAGTTTTGACATTTACTTACCATGATAACTCATTGGTTTACATTGTATATATATAGCTTGAAGATGGTTCCAGTAAAGAGACTCCCGTTCAGAAATATCAGAGATTACAACACGAAATTAAACAACTTGCGGGGGAAGTAGAAGAAATTCAGGTATTCCAGTTTTGAATATTTTCATTACATTTTGCTGAATATTTTGCATTCTTTGAATGGAATAATGTGTATTCCTTCATTTCTTTGTTATTTTCACAAAGTACTAGCATTCTTATAAATATTAGTTAAGTTGTCCAGTGTTTTGCTTGAGCACTTCATTGCAATTTGGAAGGTATTTACCATTTATGGAAATTAAAGATTATTCATCAACAACGGTATCAACAATACAGCATGATCCTTTATCAAATTGTCTGCTGTTAAGAAATGCTGTGATAATAGTTTGTTTCTGCTAATTTTATAATCTTCTTCTTTGTTAGAAAACTGTTAAAGATGAGAAGGCATTGACACAGCTTTCACCAGTTGGATTATCTGATCAGGTGACAGGTTTACAGGAACAGCTGTTTGATCTCCATCTAGAGCAAATCTTAGGAACGGACGCAGTAGTGGAACTATCAGACCCTAAGGGTGCCATCCCTAAGTAAGTAGCTCACAGAAGAAGTAGACAAACACTCAGATAGACAGACAGCTGGTATGGTAGAAATATCCCTCACCAGGCATGCATCAACATCAAAGCAGATACGTAATACAGCTTAGGCGAGCAACTCTCTAATGACAGATGTACAGTAACTACTTTGCAAATAATGAGTGGGGGAAGTAGCTACTTTGTTCTTCTTCTTTTGGTAATGAGCTGACGCAGGGCAATGTATCAGCTATTTGTACCAGCTATTTAAAGCGCTGCATTGCATCCAGAACATAGTACTACAAAGATTTGTATATGGTTGAGTTATTTTAGTCCTGAAATACAAAGCAGCTCCTTTATTTGGACACTAATATTGTTTATTAAAAAATCCAAATAAATTTGAAGTAGTGAAGCAGAGGGTAATGCCTAAATGAAGTTTGCATTTCTGTTATATTAATTGATAATAGATTGTTCTTGTTTTCACTTTTTGTCCGAAATATATAATTTCTTTTCATTTCAGAAAACTCTTTAATCAGCTTGACAGCTACAAGAAACAAAGCTTGGCAGCATCACAAGAAGACTCAAGCAAGTCTAAGCCAGCTACTAAGGATGGTCACATGACCTATGAACTTTACCATTATCCCAGCAGGGATCAGTTTGATAAAGTCTCCAAGGTAAGTACATGGCTCCATCTTGTTCTGGGATCAACTGTTTATGTAACATTCTTTGATTCCCATTCAGCCTCCACGCATTTTCTTGCATTTCTTGGGTCCCGAAAATACTTTCTTCCAAGCAGCTGATGTCAGTTGTTCAATATGTAATTCTGTTACTTGATATGTAAATCATGTTATGTTGGGCATGCTAATGGATACAGGACACACATTGTATGAAGTGTTGAACCACTCATTACTATATGTATTCAATGCCACTGTGTACTTCATTACTTTCCTAGGCTGCTGAGTTAGAGGAAAGATTAGCTCGACTTGAAGCTTTGTTGGGTGGAAATCCAGATAAAGTTGTGAGTATGATTCAATTGCTGCTATATCTACTAATTACTATAAGTAAAAACACTGGAAACAAATAAACAAGACGTATAGACTGTATCTTGATTAAAAGTTCCTTCATTATTCTATTCCTATCATTCTCATTTTTTGGACTTATCATTTTTTCACAATGTATTCAGTTAATGAAAGATCATAATAGTTTAAAAGTTTTAAGCCCTTTATGATATCTTTTGTTTCATGCCTGCATCAATTTGAAACATCCATGTGAGGTGTTTAAAGTTCAAATTAAAGCTCTTTGTTTTAAAACTATGTATGTAGTCTGTGTTAATATCATGTAGATCTGTAATACTCTTTGTCCACGCTAATACAGAGTTCTTTGCCTTTCTCATCTACCATAGTCTGTGTAAATATCATCTAGTGATACTCTATATGATAATGTGATACTGTATTAGTGTGATACTCTTTGCTAATACGCTAATACATGTTCTTTGCCTTTCTCATCTACCATCCCTTTAGTCGTACGTAACAGCTGATACATCTTCCAAGACTTTACTGGTGAGTACTTCAACCAGTTTGGTGACCTCTGAGATATATTCATTTATCAGATTGGAAAGTTTTCTTTTGTCAAACAAACTGTTCAGGCAATCTAATAGAATTTCTTCATGTGAATTTTAGTTTACAAACATTACCATATATGGCAGTCTTTAGCAACATTATAATCTTCATCGTATAAGCACTCTATTTTTTTAATTTGCAAAGAGTTTTCAGGTGAATTTTTTAGGTGTTACACAAAAGGATACCTCTCCGTGCCTGTAAGTGCAAAGTTAGAAGAAATTCTGTGTAATGGTTTCTTTTGGCGGCAGGTTTCGTCAGTTTATGAGAAGAAAACCTCCATTCTGAATGGAATATTCTTGTTTGTTGATAGGAATCCGTGGAGAGTCTCCAAGGTCAGGTGTCTATGTTAGATGTTAATTTGTTAGACCACACAGAGGCTAGGATACAGAACTTACTACAGAAGATGGATCAAATCAAGGAGAAATCATCAGAGGCAGAAGAAGGTGATAAAGACAGCAAGGTCAGTACAATACAGCAGTCAGTACCCTTACATATTAATAGTACATGCAATGTAAGCCATACATATTAATAGTACATGCAATGTTGGCCTTACATATTAATAGTAAATGCAATGTAGGCCTTACATATTAATAGTACATGCAATGTTGGCCTTACAGATTAATAGTACAAGCAATGTAGGCCTTACAGATTAATAGTACAAGCAATGCAGGCCTTACATACTAATAGTACATGCATTGCAGGCCTTGCATATACATGCAATGTAGTCCGTACATATTAATAGTACATGCAATGTTGGCCTTACATACTAATAGTACATGCAATGCAGGCCTTGCATATCAATAGAACATGCAATGTAGGCCTTACATATTAATAGTACATGCAATGTAGGCCTTAGGACAAAAGCTCTGATCCTATGAATTGTTGATATTATTTATTAGAGCTCTATCTTTCCTGTATAGATTTCACTTTTATATGATATCATTACCAAGTGGGACGAAAGCTCTGATCCTATGAATTGTTGATATTATTTATTAGTGCTCTATCTTTCCCTGTATAGATTTCACTTTTGTATGATATCGTTACCAAGTGGGACAATGTCGCTGATTCTCTTCCAAAAGTCGTGGACAGACTAAAGGCGCTTCAAGAACTTCATGAACAAGGTACTCTCTTTTAAGAGTATTTAATCTGTTGTTAACTTGAATTAAGGCAGGCCATGTAGGTAAATATACACTACAAATGGTACAACTACAACAAGAACAAGATTAGTTATATGTAGAATGATGTAAACAATGTCAGCATTGTAATGTTAACAATTCAAAAATAACAACATCATGAATATTATGAAGACCAATAGCCTTCATGCACCATCAGCATTATGACATCACAACATGGTCAGTAACATATAGAACAATATAAACAACATTTATACAATACCAACACCATGACATTAGCAAAGGCAACGACATAGAATGATACAGTAGCATCTAATAACAAACATGTTAAGTCACTATGTGATGATTTCATTTCATGTGAGTTACATATATTGTTAATTCTTATAATTGTTGCTCTTGTTTGTCCTATTTCATGTGGCTGGCCTAAGTTGCATTCAATAATTATTACCTCTTTGTCATTTCTTCAGCCCTTCAGTTCAGTCAAGCTCTAAGTCAGCTAGACACGGCTCAACAACAGGTCACCACTGGTCTACAGAACCAGACGGCCCTTCAAAAACAGGTATAAAGATCAACCCTGTACAATAATAAGACAAAGATTATGTAAGGAGGAGAAAGTGTTCCACACTGTTAGTTGCAAACTCCATATCAATGTCTTGTCCCTGACTTGAAATTTGTATTTTATAAGTATATGGTAGATTTATCCTTGAAATGTGATTCATTTGGAATATTTGCCTAGCTTGCAATGTTCTCTTTGCTTTTAATTTCATTTAAATACAATTCTTGGAAAAACATTGAAATGATTTTGGATAACTCCTAAAAAAAAATGGGATAAAATTTTCTCTGCCAAGTGGAGATGTGAACACCCTAGTAATACATTGACCACATCATCAGTGTGATGCCAGGTGAGATGTGAACCTCTGCCCTCCTAGTAACACAATGACCATATCACCATTGTAATGCCAGGTGAGATGTGAACCTATCCCCTCCTAGTAACACAAAGACCACATCACAATTGTGATGGCAGGTGAGATGTGAACCTCTGCCCTCCTAGTAACACAATGACCACATCACCATTGTAATGCCAGGTGAGATGTGAACCTATCCCCTCCTAGTAACACATTGTTAGCATCATCAGTGTAAACTCTCATTTGTTTTCCTTTCAGCTCTCTGATTCATTTGCAGCCAACATGGCTGCCATTGAAGCCAACTGCAAAAGTCTGGAAGAGAGGTTTAAGAAAATACCCACAAAATGAAAGAATAATGTGTTGTAATGAAATATCTCTTAAAGTTAAATATTGTGCAGCATAGTGCATTAAGCTCCAGTGAAACATTGTAGCCATCCAGTAGTCCCTAGAGGTAGATCAGCAGCGTCACCATCCTGGAGGGGATCACCATCCTGTAAGCGGATCACCATCCTGTAAGAGGATCACCATCCTGTAAGCAGATCACTTAAATAATGTTCGGTAAAGTTGTGTAATAATATTTAACTTAAATATAGGGTATGCTATTGCTGGGTGTGCAATGCTCTTATTTTAGTTTGCTTTTGTCTTTAATAAGATGAAAAATATGAGGAGCTGGATTTAAACCAAAATGGTGGCTTTGGTTTTCATATTCTGCTATGTAGTTATTGTGCAATTTATCAGTGTTGCTATTGCCCAATGGATAGGATGTTTGGAATAAAAATATGTCTCATGTATCATGAAAACACATTGTGTTATTGTAGGCTGAGATTCATGTGCTGACAAACCCGAGTACAAACACTACAACAGGGATCACAAGCCTCAATGCCTACAGGCGGCATACAATTGGAGGATATTACCTAGCACAAAGGCTGCTATTTGCCATAAAGTTAGATTATTCTTACAGTTTTTATTAAATCCCAATATTGTTATTGACATAAAAGTATTTCAATTTAAGAACCTTGTCTACTTACTTGTCTACTTAATACAAATGTTGTCTCGTAAGGCTCATCTGTTTTATGGGTCTCGCAAGGCTCATCTGTTTTATGCTTGGACATTTTAAATTGAATTTATGCTAAATCAGTAAGATTGTCTTGAGGTATGTCAAACAGTTTTCTGAAAGAGGTATTATAGTAACAAACAAGCTGAAAAGATGGACGAAAATATGTGGCTGAAATATACTTCTTAGGCTGGACAGACATTACTAAGCATATGGTATGAATCAGTCTTGCATGTGTTGGACTCTACTACAGACCTATAAGTGCTGTATGGTAAAGCTAAGAATTGTTGTATGGTGTATTGACAATATCAAAGTGCGACACAGATGTTGATCTCCAAATTCTCGACTGAAAAGTCAAAATTATGTTAGACAGATATAGCAGATATATCTTATTATTAGAAGTGTGAAGAAGATTTAATTTAACATAAGAGGCCAAATAACTTCTGCATTAATCTTAGGTAAATTAAACAGATCATAGTTGTAGTGAGAGCACAATTCTCGTTAGTGTGAGTTTGTGTATCTAATAATGCATTCTCTTAGTCACTTTGCCAAATGGCTTTGTTAAATTCTTTATTAACTAGTTCATAATGGAAGGGGGTAAGTTCTTTGTTTTAATTGTGCTATTATTTATGTCAGATGGTCTCTTATTTGAAGGTGTCGATTGTTTTAATAAAGAAGCTCTTACATCAGATGTTTCTGCCATCTGTTTGTTATTTATTGAATCTACTGATTATTAAAAACATCCAGATTCAGAGGTAGTTCTCATCAAGTTGTAATAATTGAAGTGGAAACCTTTTTCAACAGTGATTTGGCAAACTAGCAACTGGTAACAGTCCTTCAACCTTTTCTATCTTACAAGGCGTTAGCTTCTTAATGTGAACTCTTGTACCAATCTTGTAACAATTGCAACTTTTGGGATTGGGGAGGGTTGATTTGGGGATTTTGATGGGGGATGGGTATTGGGGATATGGGAGGGGTGACTTGGGGATATGGGATGGGTGAGTTAGGGATTGGAATACGGGAGAGGTGAATCTGGATTGGGATGGGAGGGTGACATGGGGATTGGGATGGGGGAGGGCTGAATTGACAAGTAAACTTGTTAAGTTGAAAATGAACAATTTAACCAGTTAACCTGACAAGAGGAAGGTTAAAGATTGCATTAATCTTTAGAGAACTATTTCACTACTTGAAAACAACAGAACATTACTACAAACTTATATCAACGTCAAACATGCTAAACAAGACACAAATAAACACGTGTACACTAAAAACAATTTCAAATATATATACATATTAGCAATACAGGTAGTAATTGAAAACAAACAGGAGTAATGAAAGTTTGATTTATGCAAACACAGCAAGATCACCGGGAAACAGATAATAACTTTCTTGGGAAAAGGAAAAGAAAGTGACACTAACAAAGTATCAAACTATGTGTCCTTGTGGTTAAGACAAACTAGAAAGATTTCTTATGTACACATCAAAGAAAATAATACATATCGTATACAAACTATTAATAATTCATAGCTAAAGAGAAGTTTTAATTTGGTTGCAAAAGAAAACAATTGCAGAACAAGCAACTGGAAATCAAAATAGTCCAAACAGCATAAGCAACTACAAATATTACAAACTTGTCTATTTGGAAAGATTAAATGATTGACATGAATATACAAAGGAAAATCAATATATGTTTAAATATGTTAACCATCATGGCTAATAAATGTTGCTTTGAAAATTGTCAAAAATGTTTTTATTTTCATAGGCAACCTTAGCACGAAGTCTTGTGTACTAGACATTACTGGCCTCGGACTTGCACCTAACATTTGGTGCATTGTATTCCACTTAAAGTGTATGCAATATCTCTGGCTTACAATTGGCTAGAGATATGTTGCCACCATTGTTGTAAAAAAACATGACTCGTGTCACTAAATTTCCAAAGTACTGATATGATGAAGACAGGTTTGTCCAGTCCCCCCCCCCCACCCATAGACATAATAGAGTGTCTGGATCAATTGACTCCTTTTTTGATGTTCGTATAACAATTCTATTTGCGATATGAAGCCAATCTCTCCTTGAACCTATTTTTGACTACCGCCCTCAAAAGTACGATTTGTTTACCGTACTATACCAAATAGTTAGTCTAACGTTACATATCGCTCGTCCCACGAAACTAAGTCCACACGTCCGATCGTTTAAAGGTTTATTCTTCTGCTTATCAAGGAACTTTACTATTTGGAATATTTAAAAGCAAATGACAGTTGAAAGGTAAAAAGAGAAGATCGAACCTGCCATTGACATTTCTTTCGTTTTCTTTAGGCCTTGTAAATTGTAATCTATATCTCCAGTTCAGATACCAGGCACTCCCAACACTACACCTCAGGTAATGACGTTCCCCCAACCTACACAATTGCATTTAGCCTAGTATTAGTACTTGGTAGCCTACTCTTCGCCATAAAGTAGTATAATAATAGTAGGCCTACTAATTAATTATGATTCAGGCTTTTCACCACGACACACTTTGTGCCCAACTTAATAGTCCCCCACTTCTATATTTTTATAAAGTGAGGCAAAGTAGATTAGAACGATGAACAATAGTTTGTCCATGATTATTATGGCTTAGGCCTAGGCCGTTAGACCTACTTAACAGGACTGAACTGTGGACAACAGATCCAGTGTATAGCCTAGGCCCTAAATCTATAATATACAGATGTATTACCTACTGGTCTAGACCTAGTTTAAGTTATGCAGCATTGATAAAGTTATTTCATGCTGGTTGATCTGCATGATTATATCAAGGGACTTGATTACATCTTGGACAAACACACATACACAAATATGCAAAGCTGTTTAGCAGCAAACTTTATTACACAATAAGTAGTAAAACTGAATAAACATTCTGTAAATCTATTCATGAACCTAAAGTCCCACCAATCCTAGAGGTTCTTGTTCCAAAAATGAAAAGAAAAAACAAAGAAAAACAAACTATTCAATAATATTAATTATTAAATTGTACACCATTTAAATTACAAAGATATTCAGGCATAAAATATTGTATGTAATGTTTTTCCAGCTCTTTGATTGGCTTAACAGTCCCTAAATAATTGTTTGCATGCATAGCTTCTTCTGAACTCTGTTGTTGAATTGCTACCAGGTGTAAAGATGGCCATGCTCGTCCTGTAAACTATCATATGGGTGTAGGCCTATTGTATGTAACAAAAATCATAACATCAAAGGTTGCTGTCATATTATTGACAAAAAGTGCATATATTACGCTGCCATTCTATTGTTTTGGAATCTCTTAAGGCTATCATGTAGCCTTATATTTCAGCCGTTGTTTACATGATAAATATTATGAAGTTGGACAGTTCATTGTTACGATTAATATGGGAAGCTAAAGTCTCCGATACACTGAACAAATGAATTTAGATATCACTTTAATGTATGTTCTTTCCACATTGTGAGCACAGTGACTAAACATATGTCCATTCATACCACAGTATTCTCTTCCCTGCCATTTGCCTTATGTTTTTCAGTCCTTCTGAGCATATGACTCAGTTATTGTTTTCTGTGTCTTGATGTTGTCTCTTCTCTTCTTTCGAATCTTGCAAAGGAAAAGCCAGCAAAGTCAATTTAAGGCTATATAATCTTACTGACAATTACCCTACTGTACAACTACATTATCCTACTGACAGATACCCTAAAAAAAAAAAAAGTTGAAGGTTTACAGTCTTGTATGAGGCTAATGCCACCTCACATGACTTTACAACTTAACCCCTGGTCATTGGTAACTTGTCACACCCACACACCAAAGTGTGCACAATTCAATCAATCTCTCCTGGGGCACCACAGTGCACCACAAGCACGTGTCCCCTGGGGACTTCCCATAGGGTGCAGCCACAAACCGGCGCACGCAACTATATTTACAAGTTACCTCGCAGGTCCCCATTTATGCACCTGTGAAGAGAGGCAATGGAGATAAAGCGCCTTGCCCAAGGACACAACGCAATGATCTGGCCAGGGCTCGAACCTGTAATCCTTAGATCACAAGTCCACTGCCTTAACCACTTGACCACAACGCCCTCCTAAGTACTGTATTATAAAATTGCCAGATCTTGAACTCTTACATAGTGAGCATTAGATGCTGGTCATGTTTGATATCTGGGAAGTTTTCTTTTATGCCACCTGTTCCTTACTTGCCCATGCTACACACAGTATCCATTGGTGACTGACCTCAATTACAACACATTAATTTCAACCTCTTATCTTATTATTTATTTTTGGTTTCGATGATAATCGTAACCATTGCATTCATGATGGTGTCTGTGTGAGTGTGTTTGGGACGCCCAGCTTGTAAGCTGTCTATTATCTGAAGAACACAAGGCCAGACAAATTTTTTATTTGGTGTGTAGAAGTATCACACTGAATACAAGAAGCCTATTGTTTTTTCAGTTTTTTTTCAAATAAGCTCAAGAAGGGATTGTTGGACCAATCTCATATCTTGGTGTAGGATTACCACATTGAGTAGTAGAAGCCTATTGTTTTTTGTGGAGGTCAAAGGTCATTTGGGGTCACCAGGTCAAATTGTGAAAACCTTGTAAACATGATAGATATCTCAAGAACAGAAGCTTGGGCAGACCTCATATTTGATGTGTGGAAGTACCACATTAAGTGCACAAAGTGTATCGTTTTTGGTGGAGGTCAAAGGTCATTTGGGGTCATCAGAAGTCAAATGATCAAACGTTGTAAAAATTATATGTTAATATTGGAAGCTTGGGCAGATGAAGGTGTATAACATTGAATAAAACAAGCCTATTGATTTTGTAGGAGGGTCATTGGAAGTCATTAATTGCCAAACATCTACTTTATTTCCCTCTTACCTGTCTCTCTGTACTAACGCACCTTCCTAACCATAATATCGCAAGGGAAGCTTGGACAGATCGCATATTTGATGTGTGGAAGTACCACATTAAGTGCACAAAGTGTATCGTTTTTGGTGGAGGTCAAAGGTCATTTGGGGTAATCAGAAGTCAAATGATTTGTTAATATTGGAAGCTTGGGCAGATCGCATATTTGGTATGTATTTGTACCACATTGAGTACTTTGAGTACCACATAGAGGTCAATGGTTGTTTAAGCCAGGTGTCAAACTGTTAAACCATGTTTTATATAATAATAATATTTCAGCAAGAACAGATGTCATATTTAGTATTTTGATGTATCACATTTAGTACAAGATCCTGTTGTGGAGGTTAATGGTCATTTCAGGACAGCCTGTGTCATTGTGAATTTATTGTTTGTCACATCACACTGCTATCACTGTATTACTAAGATCAATTATGTTGTACACCCTCACTATACATTGCATCAGATTCATGAAGAAAACTGCTCATGTTACATCATTGAAACCAATGCATTTTTGCATTCTGGTTGTTAACTGATTAGTATGTGACATGAATGAGCCTCTCTTCAGACTATTTAAAGAAATTGTCAATAATGCAGAGCTGCACTCTTTAAGCTTCTTCCTACAGAAGCTGCATAGCTCTGTTACAATAGGCCTTG
The DNA here is from genome assembly GCF_037975245.1 of Apostichopus japonicus. Taxonomy (NCBI): domain Eukaryota; kingdom Metazoa; phylum Echinodermata; class Holothuroidea; order Aspidochirotida; family Stichopodidae; genus Apostichopus; species Apostichopus japonicus. Next base: position 466,865 of record NC_092578.1, read on the forward strand.
TATTATAGTACTTCAGCTACCATTGTGGAAGTATACTTCCTGGTGGTACGCACTGCCGTGGAGTCAACGGTTTCCCTACTGTACAGTGAAACTGCACACTATTATGCTGGTAGTCAGTCTTTGCTGTGTTTGTATTCAAACAATTTGTATTATATGGACAACATAACTGCTTCCAATTTGATTGATGATAATGTGTTAGCTATCCATATCAGTCTTAATTGCTAGCAGACCTTGTAGGATTCAATGAAATGCTTTTTGTCGAAAAAAGAAAGTTACGAATAAAATCAAAATATTGAGTTGAACACAGGAATATTTATGTATAAAATTCTCTTTAATATCAAATGATAGAAGCAATACAAAGTAAACACATGTAACTAAAAGATAAAATTGGTCCAGATATATTCCAGTTTTACAAAGGCAAACATTTTTCAATAGTTTAGAGTAGACATGTGTAAATGTATAGATCTGTTAAAGTTACGATTTAGAATATAAGTCTCTTTCCCCACAAACCTGCATTTGACTACATTGTTAATACTACTTCAGTAGCTAGTCACTTGTACTATGATGATAGCATTTACTCCCTACACACACGTTTTGGAGGTAAACATACATACAGTAGTGTATACTACATAGAACTGATATAAAACACAACCTGGGTAGAATCAAGCACAGTTATACAACAGGTGGCAAGTCTAACCTTCAGAATACCAAAGAGTGTTGCATGGATGGTGACATGTTATAATATATTACATGTACCTACCTGACCAGTGTAATGATGGCATTAACAATCTGTACAAACACACTTGGCAAAGTAATGCAAAGTTGCCTATTTGTTTTACTATGTGCATTGTGTATTTACTGTACATTATATTAAAAATAGAAAAGACATGTATAAAATGAGTGGAATACGTGTATTTTATGTAAATATTGAGTTCAGAGTTTTACCCTAGATGTGTGCATTACATGGAAGTGAAATACAGTATAAAGTATGTGTTTTTATACATGTTTACAACAGCTTGGGTTTCTAAATCTATGTGTGGCTATGTGTATCAAAGAATAATAGCGGATGCCTCAAAAATGTTTCTACTTTCTACTCTATCATTTAACAAGTACTTTCAATGAAATGTTGTGTATTATGAGAGTATTAATGCCCCATACAAAACTAATGAAGAAAGTTAAATAATATTTTCAAAACAATTGTTAAATGTACATTTTAACACTGATACATATGGCAATTGTTGGTTAATTTGGAATGGAATCAATAACCAGTCTCCCATAAACATTCCCATGGCAGCAGGAAACTAAGCTGAATGGATCCCTCAGTTAACTCTGTGCAATCTAATCTGGAGTGTAATGTTTACTTGGAGTACTATGGTACTGGGAGTGAAATTTGTTGACATTTAGGGACCAATACAGTCAGCAGTGTTCACAAGATCTCACCAGTTAAAACCGTGTAAAAGCATTAATTCCTACTCCTCAACGTGCAGGATAACTATGAGTATATTCGTAAACAGTTCTAGATTTATTTGAGCTGTGAATTCTGGCATTTATTCAATTTTTACTTTAGCAAATATATACTAGAGTGTTTTATTTGTATCAGTTTAACTCTACAGTCCCTTCTTGGATGGACAAAGGAAAGTTGCCTGAATTTCTTTGTACGATCTGCCTGGTTCACTGGTTTCTTCATGCCTTCAGTATATTTGGCCTGTGCTTCTTGTGGTGTTATTTGGATACCAAACACTATTTAAACAGAACACATTGGATGTCTATAGCTATTGCTGCTGTAAGTACAATAAATCAGATCCTGTATTAAGAGCAGCAGTTGATGTTTGGTGAAGGACTACAGTATCATTAACTAGCCAACTGAATGTATAGTACTGACACCAATATAGTGTACAAGCAGTACAGTAATACTTTAACCTATAGTGTACAAAAGTGTATGAAACAGTGTAGGACATAGTACTACAGTAGTTGTGCATGCTACTGTGTGTTAATTACTGTGTCCATAGGTTGTGACATCTTGATACAGTACTTACTAACATGTAGCAATAAACAACACTGTAGCACTGGGAGGTTGATATGAGGGGTTTGTACCATTCTAGGAAATGGAGGAAATGCTTGAAGAGTAATTATCATATGTATTAATCTGATTAGTAATCAGGGATCAATGGCATGCTAATGGTATGAGTAAAGTAGTATAGTAGTAGTAATCCAATGTGTTGATTGTAGAGATTGTGATCTGTTAACTACCATTCTGGTTTTCAAGGCTAAATAGTTTGTATACAGTAAACACTCAGTCATACTTGCCATCATACTGAGTAGTGTATACACATGTACAGTAAGTTATTTGTACACCACATTTTGATAATGAGACAGCACTAAATTGGTGCTCAAGTTCTGAGAGAGGACAGCCCTAAAGGAAAGGTGAGCTTGTCAGAGGACAACTCTAAAGGAAAGGTCAGCTAGTTAGAGGACAGCCCTAATGGGAAAGCTCAGGTTGTCCAAAGGCATAGCCCTATTGGCAAAGCTCAGGTTGTCCAAGGGATAGCCCTAATAGGAAAGTTCAGGTTGTCAAAGTGATAGGCCTAATGGGAAAGCTCAGGTTGTCCAAGGGACAGCCCTCATGGGAAAGCTCAGGTTGTCCAAGGGATAGCCCTCATGGGAAAGCTCAGGTTGTCCAAGGGATAGCCCTCAAATGGGAGCACGGGTTGTCCAAGGGAAAAGCAAACCTTCTTAGAAGTCAGTTTTATTTGAAAGCTTGCCAGTAGTTGTCAAGTTTGTCTTTGGTTTATACTAGAACACATATTCTTTGTAATTGACAGTACAGCCTGTTTGTATCCTTGAAATGTAAATTCTGGTAGTATCTTCATTCATATGTAAAGATAGTAATAATGTAGCACTTTGGGTCAAGTTTGGTAAAGTAGTAAGTACTGACTCTCCTTGACATAAAAAATGCCGTAACAATTCACAAGTTTCAATAATCATCATTCACTCGGTATTTAAGTTATATTCAAATAATGAACACAATTCTATAAAGTTTGGATGATGCTACTTTTTGAATAGTCACATTAAAATGTGTGTGGGCAATCATTGATGACTCAGCAATTAATCTTCAGATGATGGCCAATTCTAGAAGGATGCGTTAGTTTTACAAAATTGTAGTAATTCATAATCTGTCAGAATTAAACTGTCTTTGTTTGCAACCAAAAACACACAGTTGAAAACTTGAAATAAATTGAGAAGTGAACCATTGGCTCTTGGAGTTTGCTGTTGGCCTTTTTATCTGCAGGAATCACTTGTATAGTTGTGAACTTGTGATAACTGGCACATCAACTTATAAATTAATTCATGATTAGCTGAAGAAATACTTCATTTTGGTATCCAATAAATGCCACTATAAGGTATTTACACTGGAACCCTTGGTTGATTGATTGACATGTTGTATGGTCTAGTCCTTCTTTCATCCCTTCTTTTGTTCCACCTGCTTACTAATGACAGGAATCCTTGATACTGACCCTCTGAAAATGTCTCTCATCATCACCTAGCCGAGACATTTTGAACACACAGAGGTACAAATGTGGCTGTCATGTACAAATAACAGACAGCTGAAAAAGATTACCATCCCCAGAAATGCCAAGATGTACAATTAGATGTAATAAAAAAAAATTATATTAAATAACCAAAACTTAAGAACGTGAAGTAGCAAGACCTCATTATTGGATTTACTGTAGGCAATAAGCTTTAAATAACTGTATAAAATGCAATAGGCCTATTGTTCTTTAATTTGCAAGCGAGGAAATTAATATACATGATGATGATAACTTAATGATTAATTTGGCACAACCACAGAAAAAAAATAATTGAAACTATTATAACAATAATTAAGATGTTGCCATTCCTTTGTTAAAGCCTTGTTTTAGTTTATTGTTTGGTGGAGACCAAATTTTAAAACTTTGTATGACTCTGGAAGAACTTGGCAGTAGCCAATGATACCATAGCTTGATTTGACTAATTTTATTCAAATTATGATCATTAATGTTTCTGATTAATTATCCCATTTAGAGGGTTTAATAAGTAGATCCAGGCAACCTTAAGTCTGGAAAATTGATTCCAAATTTCAGGTAAAGAATTCTGTTTGGCACATAAATCCTATAATTATAGTATCATTATGAATTAAATGTTGGTTGTATCCATTTGAAGTCAATTTGGCACTTGTCAAGAACACTGGTCTCTAATTTCAGTAATTCAGTTTCGCAGTGCCTGGCTGCCCCAGAATCTTTGTTTCCATGGCAAAATAATGTTTTTTGCATGATTGATGGTGATAATTACTTGCAGCTTTTATTACAGTTACATGCATGATCAACAGACTGTACCCATGATGCATAGATTAAATAAGTAATTAGTTCAAACCTTTATAATGTTTAATGTATTCAAAACTTTCATCTGTTGTATGGAAATGATTTTACAAGGATAATCTACCTTGCTCCCCCATCAGTTGGCAATCATTTACTTGTATGAAAAATATTTCTAATCTTGTGCTTAAATTGTATAGCACTTCTAGCATGTTGTGAGTCAGTGAGTTATATACTACAAGGGAGGATTTTACAGTAGTGTACAGTATGACCTCCTCCCATATAGGGAAACAAGCATGTTGTGAGTTGCATACTATACTGTACTAGGGAGGCTTCCTACTGTACAGTAGTGTACAGTGTAACCTCCTGCATATAGGGTAAAAGTTAGTTGCACCACTGCTATTGAGTTCAAACTCACAAGAGGTACTTCAACGTACTAAGCCATTATGTGTATCCATTGGCTGCTGTATCAGCTATAGTATAAATGTTCAGTGGCCATATTTAGGTCTACCAGTTATCTAGAGCTGTACCATGTGCTTGTGTTAAATATAGCATCACATACTTATCTAAGTGTAATTAGTCATAGTTTGGGATCTCAAGATAGAATATTTACTGTTTACTTTGAAAGACACAGTTCTAAGTTCAAAATGTGTGATATTGAGTCCCTTGTCATAGTAGTGTTGACATAATGTATCACTTGGAGGAGCATACATTATGCAGAGCTCTCGGTCATCTATAGCATGATGCTATCAGCTGTAAGCCTTGTAAAACATTTCACATATTTGTAACATTCTATCAATTTGGGATTTAGAACACACAGCACACTTTAAAGTATTATTCCTACAGTAGAGGGCCTCAAATGTCATGTATGTAAGTGCTCACCATTTTTCATTGGGCTTTAGAAGAAGTATTTATTAGCTAGCATGAGTTTAATCAGGGGATTAGTTATATACAGAATCAATGAACTATTTAATATTTAACCAATCATTGCAAGATTGAACATATTTTAGGTTTGTTGAACAAAATAACAAAAGGGGAAAAAACATTCAACAGTATACTTCCAGCATAAATGAAACAACAACAAAAATGAAACAAAACAAATGTACAGATCTTATGACATAGTCACTTACATTCAGAATGATCAGTAATTACAAGTTTGGTATCTTATTATTGATCTTATTCCATCTTTGTGGACTGCTGCATAGTATCAATGGATAAGAAATTTACCCTCAGTCTTAACAGGTGACTAGTTTTTCAAAATACTTAAGCAGATCCATGAAAGCACAATTTGCTAGTGTACATCACAGCAGCATAGCTTCTGTACAGTAAACAAGGTTGCAATGAAGAACAGAAACAGACACATGTCATATTACAGAAACTTAGGTCTGTATCACACAAGAAATGAGTATGGCATTAGATCCAGATTGAAGATCCCCTGTAGATTACTCTATACAGTAATGCTGTACAAGAATATTATTTGACTTGAAAAAAATATGTTTTCGGCTTTTTTACCAACTATTGTACTGTACAGTCAAGTTTAAATTGCTGGCAATCTGGTTTGTTATGAAAATTAGCAACTTGAATAGTAATTACTTCCTATTTTTCCTAAACCCTGAACCAATATTATAGGACTAGGACACATGCTCCATGAGTTAAAGTTGAATTCACCTTATTACAAGTAAAATTCATGAAGTTGTATATAGTACTGACAACTATACTAAACTTCAAGTAGGGACTCAATACAAGTCTGCACTGAACTAACAGAATCTATTGTTTAAATCATTATTACAATTAGGATCTGATGATATTTATTAATGGGTCTGTGATGTAACTACTAAAAGGTTAATAAACCACTGGTAACATTGGCTTTGTGCCTTAATTGTACAAATGTGAGGAAAAAGTACAGGGAAATTCCACTTGACAGTTTTGAGGAACCCAAGATTGACTTTCTGTGTATGTGTTCAGACAGGAAACACTTAAATTGCTGTAGTTTCTTTTGTAGGATTTCTGTTTTTGGCTGTTTAAGTCTGAAAATAATCTTGTAACTAGAGTATATAATATTTGATGTTATTAGCCTTTCCTGTGTTGTTGGAGGATTTAGAGTTTCTGTGTAATATTGACATGTTCTTTTTGTGCACCTGCTGTATTTTCAGTAAACTGGTCTGCTACCAGTGTAATATAGTAGGTTTCAGATATGTTTAATGTGACATGTTACAGTATAAATTCATAAGCAGTGTTGAGTCCCTGACCTTGTATACTTCCTGATATTGCCCAAGTCTGCTTAACCAGGCTGAATACAGACTGCCCTGAACTCTCTGGACTGTGTCCAACACAATTGATGTTCTGCAGGAACTTCTGTTGGCTCTAACTTGTTCAAAATCAACATTGTTACTGTCTGTTTGGTTTGGCTGACTGCAAACAAATGCAAATTATTGTGAAGTCATGCTGCAACTAGGAACTTTTCCAAGGAAGAATCAATGAATTTCACCCCATTCTCACCTGTCATCCCTCACCATAAGAACCCAATCCACCTAACCTATGAGAATTGGCAACATGTTATCACTTCTCCTACTCCCAGTCCTCCCCCTTCCCCACCATGCCATTGTCTGGCTCATAGCCCACTTCCTCTTTCAGATCTACCATTCTGAAGATTTTCAAATGTATTCTTACACAGGATTTTATTTACTACCTAAAGTAGGCAATTACGGGAAAGTGGGTCTGTGTTATAAATGTTTGTAACTTAGCTGGATTGTACTGCATACAGTATGTTGAGGGCAGACATAGGTGGGTAATTTCGTTCTTAAAAAACCCCTAAACCTGACAAGTTGTGATCTTTGCAATTTGTTATAGTCCTGAGGAGAATCATACCAGTTAATCAGGTTATGTGAAGGCAAAGGATTACTTTCATCATGGAACAGTCTTGACCTCCTCTGACTATATATTAACTGTGCCAAGATATAATAAACTTATACAGACATTGGATACTGGGATTGTGATTAAAGGCATAATCTTCAGTCGGCTACATAGTCAATGTGTATCTTTATTATCATATTTGTCTGGATGAAAGTAGCATTTACATAGTTTTTTAACTGAACGATTCACTATATCACTTTAAAGTATTTACCAGAAGGTTTAGCAAGGCAGGAAATCCAGAATGGCAATAGACTTTCATTATGGAAGTAATAAAGAGTTTGATAAAGTAGGCTCTGACAGAGTCAATATCCTCCAATGGAATCACTGATATCACAGAAAATCTAGCTTACAAAGGTGTTTCCCTTCAATTTCATTCTGATGGATGAACTCATTAAAACTTAAGCTATCGTCCAAGTTATGATGAGGATTTTGTAGGCAATAGTCACTTGTTGAAGTGTGTTATCAAAGATTAATCAACTGTGCAATGCATAATTTGTGTCAAGTTGTGTGAAACTGATACCACTTTTAGCCTCTCTATGTAGCTTTAAACCTAACTGATACTACTTTCAGTTTTGGTGTTGAACCACCGGCCTTCATTAAGGATCATGTGTACAGATGTGACTGTGTGTACTTGGTACATTTATATGTTACACACTGTATATGTGAGATTGTGGTGTGAAGTATGAACATGAGATATATATGGTAGTGTTCTACACTCTCATTAAAGGTGTAGTGGTATTAAAAACATTTTTTTTATACAAAAACCAGCTTCTTTAATCTCCTTTTGAATTCAATTTAATAATATTGCATACAATATGATTAATTTGTGTGATATTGTGACTTACTGATATCTGCAGGAAAGAACTGACATTACTGTTAGAATATTGGTTGTAGGTACAACCACACAAGATAAGCAAGCACTTACCAACTACAATTTATAATGTCAAGTATTTAACAATCTGTCTGGTTGTGCAAAATATACCTAAATTTATACAGTAGTAGGGACAATGGTCTAACTGTTACAAAGACAGAAAAGAATTTCATTCTTATTGGAAGTTAGGCAACAAGAACATCTTCAGAAAAGGTCTTTTGGGAAATTGGGACTCAGCCAAAGTTTATCTGTAGCCTTTTCATCTCGCTAGCTTTCAGTCTATTTAGTCCCCTCCTCCTTACTGGTTGTTACAGGGCAAAGGTGGGTCTTTGACAAGTTTCTGAAAGGACCTGAGGTACAATCTGATGACCTTAATGGTACAAGTGATGATTGAGAGAAGAGGAATTGTTTGATTGGCAGACAGGTAATTATGTGGAATGGACTGTGGATATGTTTACAGTACAGATCAACATGCTTATATGTGGTGTGTGAGCCTAGGCTAGGATTACACAGTATTGTAATATGTATGTACCAATGATGTGAATGACCTAGTAAACACCCAGTACAACCATCAGAGGTGTGGGCTACATAGTATTATTGTACACACAATAGTACAAACAGCAGAGATGTGGGCTACATAGTATTATTGTACACACAGTAGTACACACAACATAGATGATGGCTACATAGTATTATTGTACACACAATAGTACATACAACAGAGATGAGGGCTACATAGTATTATTGTACACACAGTAGTACAAACAACATAGATGAGGGCTACATAGTATTATTGTACACACAGTAGTACATACAACATAGATGAGGGCTACATAGTATTATTGTACACACAGTAGTACATACAACATAGATGAGGGCTACATAGTATTATTGTACACACAGTAGTACATACAACATAGATGAGGGCTACATAGTATTATTGTACACACAGTAGTACAAACAACATAGATGAGGGCTACATAGTATTATTGTACACACAGTAGTACATACAACATAGATGAGGGCTACATAGTATTATTGTACACACAGTAGTACAAACAACATAGATGAGGGCTACATAGTATTATTGTACACACAATAGTACATACAACATAGATGAGGGCTACATAGTATTATTGTACACACAATAGTACATACAACATAGATGAGGGCTACATAGTATTATTGTACACACAATAGTACAAACAACATAGATGATGGCAACATAGTATTATTGTACACACAATAGTACATACAACATAGATGAGGGCTACATAGTATTATTGTACACACAGTAGTACAAACAACATAGATGAAGGCTACATAGTATTATTGTACACACAGTAGTACTAGTACACACAACATAGATGAAGGCTACATAGTATTATTGTACACACAGTAGTACACACAACATAGATGAGGGCTACATAGTATTATTGTACACACAGTAGTACAAACAACATAGATGAGGGCTACATAGTATTATTGTACACACAATAGTACATACAACATAGATGAGGGCTACATAGTATTATTGTACAATACTTTCTTTTCCCTTTCTTTTTTCTCATATATACTATAGTGTAGCTATCCAGTGGAAATATCCCACTTTGTATAACTGTTGAAAGCTTTAGCTTGTTTAATATGATTCAGTCATTCTGTTAGGAAGAGAATTATTTTGGCAGTTATTTTGGGATCAATCACTTTAAACAGGAAACTATTAACTGAATGATGGTTCAGTTATTCAGTAAATTCTCCACTCATGATTATGCTCTTATCATTGATTCTTTTTTGTCATTACTAACAAAGAAAACCAGTTATTGTACCAGCTGTAACTTGCTTTAATGTGTTGCTGCCAATGCTCCTTTCAACTTATCTTCCATGTGGGAACTTTTCCCTACCAAAAACTGCTGCAAAGAGTTCCCCTAGATCCTTACATTTTCTTAAATATTTTTACCCTGCTTGAAAAGTCCTAATTTCTGCACAAAGTATTAATGCTTATTGGGATCAGTAGCAAATTCTTGACTCACAAATATCTCTAGCAAGTACAGTCAGAACAAAAACCCTGACAATGATTCATACAAATTAGTTTGCTTCTGATAAGTAGTTCACAAATGATCAAGATCCTTAGCTTTGGTGTCACCCGAAGCCCTCTGGAATCAACTTAATGAAATAGGCACGGAAGTACCTAAAATTAATTTCCATTAATGGTGTCTACGATAAAAAAACTCTCAACGTACAAAAGCTTTGCTCTTGAATTCAGAGATTGAACCAAATCACGATGCATGAAGATAGAGGAGCATTTTCTAGGAGTTGAAATAATGCCTGAGGTGTATTGAACCAAAGTATTAATTAAGCATATACTTTGCACTTTGCACTTCTGTCTGTGTTTGCCCCTAGGAACTCTGCACATCAATCAATCATCCAATTGTCTTTGTCTGTTTCTGGCCAGAAAATTGATAGTCTTTGTTCTTATATGACAATTTATAAAATCCAGTTTGCAGGGAAAGTAACCCAGGTTTCCATTGGCAGCAGTTATACCATTGCAGTAGTACCGCAAATGGTTTAGTTGTCACCAACGTAGAGACACATAATATAAATTGTGATACATCTATGTTAATGAGAACAGTTAGATTCTGGTTTGTTTAATGCTACAGTACATGTAATATACAAGCATCAACAACTAGTATATTATAGCACCATGAAGGAAAACAAGGGAACTAATATAACAGAGCCCTATTGTAGCATAGAGAGCCTATATCTACACCTGCATACATCATTTATGCTTTCAATATTTCATCCACGAGCTGAGGCTTGCTACAAGCATCAACAACTAGTACATTAAAGCACCATGTAGGGAAGGAAGGGAACTTTAATATTACAGAGCCCTATTGTAGCAATGGAACTACACTTGTCTAGAGATTATTCTTTGTATTGTGGAAGTTTGTAAGCGAGATAGTCCTAGGTGCACTTGATTTATCAAGTGGCTTCCTATTGTTCAAAATGAAAGCTCTTCAATAGCATACTTGTTTACACACAAGAGTTTATTATCAATGAACATTGTAAAATGCGTTATCATATTTAGGGCTGTAAGAGTGTTAAGGCAACCTGACGAGTTGAATTTAAAAAGATGTTATGGTCTACTCCCCTCATTATATTCCAAATAGTGATAAGCAGAGCTATAAAATAATAGGACAGTTCATCAGCATTGCACATGGCATGTGGCAACAAGTGTTATGAAACATGCACTGGTACTGTATATGCTTGCCACCCTACACTGTAGCCACCCTGCTGTGTATATGGATTTGATTCTGGCATGTTTCATACACAAAAGTTGCAAATGTTTGTTTCTCTATTCAAGTCCCCATCCTTCCCTACTACCATCCTTCCCACCTTTCCCACCCTTCCCACCTTTCCCACCCTCAGTACTTAATGATTTGACCAGTTAGTCATGTACTTGATTCTTCTTCTTCTTTCTCTCAGGTTATCAGGCTACAATGTACTGTGGAGGAACTGAAGATTGGTTTGCAGAATTCTAACTCAACAAGATGGAGAAATACTTTTGAAAGTAGAACAAGTTAGAGAATGTGAGGAGAGATATATTCCAGAAAGTGGTAGATTGTTAGTTCTTTGTTGCTCACAGGTCATGGGGTCAACAATAGTAGAAGCCTTATATCAATACGACATTGATCTTCCAAATGGCAATAAAGAAACAGTCAGTCCTGGAGACAAATTTAAACTCATAAAAAAATCGAATGATGATTGGTGGTATGTCCAGTTTGGTGAAACTGGTGCAGCATTTTACCTTCCTGCTTCGTATCTGAAAGAACTCAATCAGAGAACAGCACATATTGAAGTAACACCACCACCACCATCTGAACAACCAGAAATTGAAGAAAATGGCTCCAAGAATAATAGGTTCCTGGATGAGTTGCAGTCCGGCTTAAAGAGAAGGGGAAGCGCTCCTCCTGGTTCCTCATTTCGGACTGGCAGCTCATCATCGTCTGCCCGATTCCATCACGAGCCACCGATTCAAGAGACAGATAATGCAGACGAAAATCACAGTGGGCCACTTAGACCATCACAGTTGAACGTTCAGAGAGACCATCATGAGAAGAAACCTGGCAAAGAAAGCCCTCAGGTAAAGCAACTTGGAAAAGAAAAACTATTATAACTCTTGTAAATTTAATGGTCCCTTTCTATTCTGAGGATATCCTGAAAAAATGTTTTATTGCAAGAATGCAAAGAGTACAGTAATTGATTTCTGTAATCAACCCCAAAATACTCCACAGCTTCCTTGTACAGGTTGAAAGAACATCACAGTTTAATATAGCCCCAACCACCAGAATTGTTTCGCAGTTGGAACTTGGCTTACCGCAGTAATTTGGACCTAGGCTACACCAAATATCTAACGTCACTTGGGCTCAGCATGTTGCAGGACCTCAAAGTTATTCTGAAATTTTTGTTATTTATTCTTCCTTCAAACGATGATTGCAAGGGTCCCATGTATAAAACCTTACCACTGGTATTTCACCTCATCTTAATATAATAACTAAAACGATATATAATAAATTTGAGCCAAAACTGCAGGGAACACATCCAGCTTAAATCCATCTTCACCCGGGACTGTATATTATCATAGCCTAGGGTACAAACAGTGCAGTACTAGCAGTAGGGTACTTGAGATTTGATGCTGTAATGAAATGGATTCGTTTATTATTGTGCAGTGTTCCACGATGTCATTTATAGTTATCTTTCGCTACTTTTTTAATTTTTAAGAACTTTGTGTACGAAAGATGGATATTGTACTTATTGAAAGTATATTTTCTGGAGAAAACAACAGCCGATTAACGATATAAATAATTCTGTACCATTCTAATGTATGTAGTTATAGCCCCATGTTACATTCTTCTTGTCTGAGGTTCCAAACATGTGGTGACTTGTTGATAGTTTAAAATGTTTCTTTGTGAAATTTTGAACTTGAAGGGGTTGCCCTAAATCCAATATCATGGAAAAGTAGTGAACCCTCAATGTATGTTTGTGTATGGATTACAGGTTTTATCCACTTGTGAACATGTTAATCTAATTTTGTACATCGAGTATGAATGAAGGATGGTGTGGGGTGCTTTTTTCCAAGGTTTGTGCTTTTCTTTTTGAAAGTGTATGTTAGAAAACAAAGGCCCTAATATAGCATGGATGTTAGTTTATTGATAACTGTGCGTGTAAGAGTATATGTACGTACATGGCCTAGGCTATGCATATTGAATGTATGACATTGACAGTCTCGTATAAACTAAGTGCTTTGAACCGTAGATGAAAGTTGAGGAATGACTAGGTAAGAGGCTTTAAACTTTCTGTAGGCTTTAACCCAACAGTGTGCCTGACTAGACAGTCAGACTAGCATCTGCTTCCACATTGATAGTGTAGTGTTGACATTTCCTAAACACAAACAAAGCATTGATCTTACCATGAAGCCATTTTTCATTTGGTTTTGTTCTAATTAACCAGTGGACGCCAATCAGTGGGATTGGAATCATTACTCTGCTTCAATCTCTTTAAAACAAGAACAGCAAATACTTATGTGATTTATAGTAATACTTCATTATTCTCTTTACTATCATTTATCTAAACAAGATTAGCCCACAGCAACAATTGTGATGTTAAAAGGTTTTCAAAATGCTCAAATGGAAAATGCAATCGAGCTTGAAGAATCCTTGTAACATAACGATTCCATCATATTTGTGTTAGAACAGAAAGACATATGTGCGAGGTAAGAGTCTTCATCACAAGTATGCTATAGATAGTATAAATGAAAGTACTGAAACTGCTAGTGTCTAGCTGTAAGATAACCCTCTCTTAAGGAGTTAAATCTTCTGCCTTGTACACAGAATGTTAATAATATTCATTGAATTTATGATAACAAATTGAAACTGTTTGGTAAAGTGCAGATACAGTCGCGCTTGATACACATCCTTGAAAACATCCTGGAACCTATTGAAGCAGCGTGGATATGTTTATTATATATGAATGATAGCCATATGTGGTAATCAATAGCTAGATGTTTCCTTTAACTTGATTGGGTAACCTTAATTCTTTCACTTTCAAGTATAGATAAGACCAGTTACTTGGAACTGATTAACAATGTTTACTTCAGCACACTGCATTGCAATGTCAGATCTATCTTCCATTATGGTTGTCTCCACACTTAGTATAATGGGGTGATGGTATGGTGAGGGGTAACTTTATCTGATATAGGCAACTAATGTAGAGAATCTTTGTATGGATAGTTTTGGTTTTATTCAAGGGTGGGTTGACCTTTGGTTTCTCCCTCTTTTTTGGTTTCCTGACATGGAAACCAACTGAGTCACTTTCAGCTTCCTAGCAAACTTTTGAGGGGGACTGTGGATATATAAAGAGGATTGCAAAGTCAGTAAATACTATTACGGTTTGATTCCTCTAACACGCAACAAACAGAAACACTGTACTCAAAGCCAAAGACTCTGTTGTTTGGCCAGCGTAGTCTTTGCATGCTTAAGTTCTTTCAGAGAGATTAACTATAGACTTCTGATCCTGGATTATTTTAAAGAGGCCATGACACGAAAAATCCAACTCATCGAGAGTAACTTCCTCTGAATCTATGAGAAAATCTATGTTCAAAACTATCCTCAACACCTTGAAAACCTCAAGGACTAATTAGTAATTAACGTTTTAATATTCGCATCCGAAAATAGATATCTGAGAATGCGATTTCACAACAAGACAATGATGACGTCATGTTAGGAACACACGTGCAAAGCCCAGGCATGTATCGGATGCGCGACGATCATACCGTTCCATATACAGTACACGCACATTTACACTGAGAGAACAACCACTGTATTACGCTATATCGTTAGAAATTTCAAGTTTGTTTTACAACTGTTGTAAACTATCCGAGAGAAATGCCGGTCCGTTGTGTTGTTGGGGGCTGCATTAATATCATTACCCATGCAATTAGCCTTCATCCATGGCTGAAGGACGAAAAAAACACGGCGATTATGACCAAGTTAGTGCACAACACCATCGCCGATTTCACTGGGCCTAGCCAGTATGCAGCTCCGAATGAAGCGAACACTTCACGGAAGCATACTACGATCCCTCCTTTTTGTTATGAAATAAAACAAATGGACTTTAACGGTTCGACATAAAAGAGTCATTCTTCTGTCAAGTAATCCACAAAAAACTACTCTGAAGACCAGATCGGGGAACAGGAAACCTCCAATGGGGCAAGTGGCGATCCTTAGGAGGTAGCGCGCCGAGCACTAGTAGTACTATAGTATTAGCGTTACTACACTGAAGTCGCAATAGACGAAGAGATTTTACTGTATCATCTAAATTAACACCCCCTTCATTGCTCTATTGTATACTAATAAGCTATGAGGTTAGCTTCAGAAGCGGTGGGTTACATCTTCTTGTGAACAAATCTCAGTGCCCCAATTTATTTCTGGAATATGCTGGATCAGTTAGTTATAGCAATAATTTCTTATTCCTATTCCAGGAAAACCATTTTTTATGTTGTGGAGGGAGTGGGGGTAATGGGGATGGGTCAAAGTAGGTAGGTAAAAAGATTTTATTCCAAAGGGTGTTTAATTAAATCTCAAAGCGATTTATTTTAAAGTCACAGAGCCAAAATTTCACACCACATAGTTCAAGTGTTAAATCATTGAACAAAAGTTATTCAATATCAGTTCTAGACAGTCATTCTGGACAATCTGAACTAACATTAACAACAATCATTGTATTATATGACATAAAAGTAAAACTGTACTTTCCATAAACATTATCATTCTTAAATTACACTAATGTAATTTGTGACATCAAAGGAGGTTAAAAGAAAACAACTTACATGAATTTTTTGGCTTTAAGCCTACAAAGCAGTTGCATGTCCATCGCTATCAATCGTTGTTATGACAAATTAATTAGAATAATCCAGAAGCAAATACAATAAAGGGTTATTTAAACCAAGAAACACTGCACGAAGTAACTCACATGCAAAAATGTTACACAAGCACGACGACACGTACAACACTGATGGGCAATATGAAACACAGCATCACACGCATTAAAACAATCGAAGACCATTAACAGGGTGTACAGCTGAGTTTTTGAAGAAAGACTACAAAACAAACCAACTGCTGCTGAAGAAACAAAGTCTAAACATTCAAGAGTTCTGCTGCCTCCATTGGTCTTTATTATGACTTTTCTGTCAAATATCATTGGTGATATGGATATTTTGGCTTCCAGATTAAAGGTACGAATCAAACGTCTGGGAGGTAAATGCCCCTAAAAAGGTCAATGCCTGTTCCCTTATGCACATATTATATGACATCACGGTCACACCAATACTTGTGTCCAAATGCTTCAAAACATGCCTTTTCTTTCATTGTTGATGTTGGGTCTGGAAAATAACCTTTTCATCCTGAATTAAAAGTCTTGAATTTCAATATATCAACACTGAGGGAACCCTGACGGATTGGTAATCCAACACAATCGTAGTTTAGAAAAGGTGTTTCTGGAGGAATTTCTCAACCAAGGCTTCCTATACAATGAGTTTTCTCCTGGCAACTTGAATCCAGTGTAATGACCATTGGCTGGAAAATCACTTCTGATCCTTTGGACTGCACATGATGGTAGCACAACCCTGACGTGTCTTGCTAGGAACCCCAAGTATCATTGAACCTGTTGACCGTAGGCTATGTATCTGTACTGCCTGGGAAAAAATGTATGAAAGTTCAAAATGTATTAATGTTGGCCATGATGTCCACAATATCAAGCAGGCATACAATGTACAGTTATGGTTACATGTGTTGTGATTTTACACCTTCCATGTATCATGAAACATTCTTTTGTTTCAGAAAATTGATTTGCAAAACTCCAGGCCAAAGTACTAGCCAAGTAATAATGAGTATGAAATAACACATATGCCTACCTAGCATGGCTGCATAATGCAACTTACATCCCCGAGCCAAACTTTCAGTATGCAACCAAC
Organism: Apostichopus japonicus; assembly: GCF_037975245.1. Classification (NCBI taxonomy): domain Eukaryota; kingdom Metazoa; phylum Echinodermata; class Holothuroidea; order Aspidochirotida; family Stichopodidae; genus Apostichopus; species Apostichopus japonicus. The sequence continues at coordinate 484,029 of NC_092578.1, forward strand.
CCTACTAGTACTACACACTCTACATATGGGTTGTAAGTTACCGTAACACAACGCACAATACGGTTTAGGGTGTTCCGCGAATTCCAACAACACATGCACAAAATGGACTGGATTTTGTTTTTAAATGCTTCGTTAATAAATTCTTACCACGTTGTATGTTCCTTGCAATGGTTTCGAACGGATTTCTTCTTCGATATGTTGTGGAGCTTCAATTTCGGCTCGTTTAACAGGCTCGAACTGATACGGTTCTAACACCTCCGCTCCACCCTCAACGTTCGGTTCAATATTGGAATGATCATCGCCTTCACTCTCTGCTTCGAATATGAGAAAGGGCACTCTAATTATAGCCCAATTTCACTGCCTAGTGAAGAACCATTATCACTTTGAACTTCGGTTGCCGCAATTGGTTCTGGATCCGCCATTTCACAGGAAATTTTGATTTGATATCGCACTTGTGATCGGTGTTTTGTTTAGTAACCACTAGTGGTATGTGTACTTGTCTACTGTGTACGTGAACGGTATTGTAAGCAGCGACAACAAATGTGTTCAAAACGTGACGTCACATGACGTCATGCGAATCGGAAAATTTTCGAGTAAACAAAGTTTCAAACGCCGAAAAGGGTAAATTCATTCTCAATTTTCGACTTGAAAAATCAAGTTTTAAACTGGCAGATTGGTTGATACATGTTCTAGAGAACATTCTTTGATGGATCCCAAAAATATAGGACTTTGAAATTTTCGTGTCATGGCCACTTTAAGGTTACTGAAATGGCCAAATTTTTGTGAACCTTTTTCATCCTTTATGCTTTGAGTAACCGTACACTTGATGAACTGCTGAGTGCAGCATTCATTAATAACATAGCAGAAGTGTATCAGGAAATGGCATTCAATTAAAAACATGCTCAATTAAAAACATGCTCAGTTGTTAGTTGCTTTCATTCTTTCAGTTTTCCTACCTGAATTTTTGGCTCAATCATTATCTTTGATAGACAAAAATAATGATGTACATCTACAGTTCTACACACTATTAACCTTGTTTTAAAAGAGGGTTTGAGGTTATTTTTTGGTATATGGGTGAGATTATCCAATCAGGTTCATGAAATGAGTGAGACAAACAATTTCAGGTCAGTTGCCATGGCGATGTCTCCTTTTGCTAGTGCCTAATAGTTTCAGCAAAATTCACCAACCTCTACAAAACAAATTTGCTAACAGGATGTTGTTCTGTGAATCATAAAATATTTTTTTTTTTTCCCCAGGCATCTTCTAGCATCTGGAGTAGCTCAAGTTACCCTCAATCGATATCTTATTTTTTCTATTCATATTTTTGTGGTCAAACTAAGCTGTTGGTATAAAATTGCCAGTATTATGTTTGTCAAAAGCACTTCCATGTTTGACAACATATAGACAAATACCACCTAGATATATATATATATATCTCATAGTAAGTGTAAAGAATAAAGTAATACTAAAATAGAAGTCCTAGTTACCCTGTAAACATTTGACTTACTCAAGTCTTCAGTCTATTTCTGTATAAACATTTTCTTTGTGTCAATTGTGTATTACATCTGTATCATTTAGGTTTCAAGTGTTGGCTGAATCTCATTTTGCTTGAAAGTAGATAGCTATATATCCAGAAGTACCAAATTACCAATATTCCTCATAATCGACAAATCAACCATAGTCTGTTTTGACCATCTTGTACAGTAAGAATGTCAGCAGTGTTACTGTATCTAACACTGTTACATGAATTAACTTACAGTGAGTCAGTGATTTCCATTGTACATTCTTGACAACACAACATTCTAGTTCATTTGATGGCAATCATAGCATGCTAACTCTACTTTCTATGTGTAAAGGTTTAACTTTGTTCTTTGTCAAGTATATATTGGAATTCAAGCACTTCATGTCAAAATGTTACTTATTTATAAAAGACAAGGAGATTTAGTTTTGTAACATTTAAACAAGTTCAAAATTTAAATTAACCAGGAAATATTGGTCAATCAAGTGAGCTTCCGTTGGCTTCTCGATTGAAACAGAATGTCAATCATGGATGATGCGCTGCAGTATCAACATACTTTGCTATACCTCTGAGTTAATATGACAGACTCTTCTCCTGAGGAGATAGAATATGAAAAGAGAAATTTCAATTTTACTGCACAGTGAAAGTAAAAATGTCTGAACTCCCTGGTCTGAGGAATTGCAAACCTGATAACATTATTACCCTGGATTTAGGCTGAAAGCTTTGGAGAATGAAATTGGTTGGGCTTAATTTAGGTATACCTCTGTCGTCGAATGCAGGAGTAACTCCATCACATTTTGCAGCTGCCCAGCATAGTTTTTATGATTTTATTATCGAGATGTCTTTTGGTCTAGTGATCACATGGCTGAAATGATTTGGATCAAACCCTATGATTCATATAGAAACAACTTTAGAGGAAGGAGTTGGTAGTTCTGACATGAACTCATCAAGGAAAGTGCATTGCTTCTATTGATATTATTTATTCACAAGTCATAGTCTTAACTATATGAGTCACACATGGCTGAATACCTAGTGCTTCAACACTCAACTTTTATTTATGGACTGTGATTGTTTTGGTTTTGATGTGTGATATTGTTTGAATATTGGTATTCTGTGATCCAGGAAGAATAAAAGACACGATTAAGTGATGGGTGTATCTTGCTGTAGTAAAGTCATTGAAGCATACTTGTAGAATTCCATTTGTTGTGGAAACAGTATTTGTTTTGTGGGGGTGTCAATGGTAGTAAAGTACAAAATTCAAGTTACTTAAAGCATTACGCGTGTGTGGGATACAGAAAGCCTCTTATTGCTTGTTGGAATTTGAACACATTGAAACGTTGTACACAGAGAAGAACAGAAGTGCTCGTGAGGAATACAGATATATGCCACAGTACACACTAGTCGGGAGATCTTGAAAGTTGAAACACCTTCAATAATTGAATATTTTACTCTTCAGGAATTAAAGTTTGAAACATTTCAGAGCTTCTGTTCCAAGACATTTTAGGATTTTGATTTGGTTGTTTTAGAATGCCCGAACTTGAAGCACTTCTAATGGAATGCCGTGTGAGTCCCTTGTACATGCGCAGTTTCTCCTTGACAAACTTCTCTACTTTTAATTTCTCTCCTGAAAAGTCTCCCGAACATGAACCACCAGGGTATCCAAGTGGTGACCCATCAAGTGGGGAGTGGAAAGAACTAACCGATCAGCAGGGGAGAAAATATTACTTCAACCAGAACACCAGGCAGACACAATGGGAAGCACCAAGAGGGTACAGGCCTACACCGATGGTTAGGGTAAGTTGCATCCTTTACATTTGGCTTTCTTAGTTGGATCATGGTAGGGTTTAGATATAATGTAGGGTAGAGCTAGAGACTGATAGCCCCACCAGACATGTTATAAATAATAATAATGTAAGATCTAGCTATGGGTTGGTTGATAACATTGGACTAAGTTGTAACACTTTCAGGTTAGTAATGGAAGTACAGTGTTTGGTATATATGTTATCAGTGTTCACAGTTCTGTGTTCTGTTGCGAAGACTGTTGCATGATATTTACCAACAGGAAAATTTTAATTTCAACAGTTCCAGTATGATTGATGAATTGTGCACAACTGGAAGTGTCAGTGTACAACTGTTTCAAGGATCATGCTGAGAATTATACTCTATAATTATGACAGTTAATTAAATCAAAGAATATCTTATGTCATTTAAACTCAATCTGACCGCTTACCATTTGACCAAACAAACTGTATAGTCTGCCATTCATCTTTCTTGTTTTATTTATTGTATTTACTTTGTTTCCTTGCTTACCTGTCTCCACACAAACTCAACACTCTGGCTGTACATACACTCTCTATGACCAGTTTCCACATTCAATGGCCTCTCTTCTCTGCCATCTTTCTTTCTCCTGTTACGACCCACATTGTTACATATTTAGGTGTTCACTATGGATTTTTACTAATCTTACACAAACATCCAGGAGTTAAGATACTGTGCAGCTTGATATAGAAAGCTTCAGTGAAAATTCAAATTCTATATTACCAGAAAGAATAAATGAATTATAAACCTTCACTGATCTGATCATTCTTGTCCTTATGCTTTGCCACTCTCTTCAATATACAGTGTGTCATTGATCATTTTATTGATAATTTTGTCTGCAATTGAATATATTTTTTTACTAGTGTTTGGGAAGTAAACTCTGTCATGTAGTGCACTTTTTCACAGAATTGCACAAAAACATATAATAAAAACATAATGTCAGGACTGCATTGAATGTAATCTTGACTATGTCATATATTGTGGTAAACAGAATATTTTTGTAAAATGAAGAATTTCTGTGAAAATACTACTTATGTAAACTGTAACATCTGCAGAGAGTGATGGTTTATGGGTAATATCATTATTTGACTAATGGGCGTCATTCCCTTAGCTAAGTATATTTATTCTTCATATAAATCAGTCCAACCACAACCCTAGCAATCATACATATTAGATAAGAGGTTATATAGCTGTACTTTAAATGACTTCACATACATGTGGTTCTTACTTCCTTTAAGTGTTACCTACCCCCAACTTTACACTATATGTTCATTTCATATTGAAAGGAAACATGAAGACTTGATAAGAATATTCCATGGAGACCATACTTTAAGATAAATCAGACAATTCAGAATAATGGAAGTTGTTCTTCTTTAGTTTTTCCCAGATTTGATTCCAAAGTTAAGCTTTCTCTGATTCGAATGGCTTACAGGGATTAGGTTATTCACATAACCAGAGTCAGTAAGTTTTAGCACCAGTGGGATGATGATAATAAAGTTAATACAGAGTATACCAGAGTCTGTCATCTAGCATGGTCACATGATTTGTGTTTTCTAGTAGTGATCATCTCTCTGTTAATGAGAACCTGTCTCTGGTTATGCTCATTTCAGACATAGACCATAAGATCATTAATGGGGAGATATGGGCTTGTTATCCATGTTCCTTATTTTTATTAACCCCTCAGATGTCTACTGTAATTGCATGGTCCGTATATCATCTGATGCTCGGATTGCAAATATCTCCCCTTAACCTTGCAATTCTTCAGAAAGTAAATTAAGGAGACCATAGATTATGATTATAAGACTGTGTTTTGAGATATACAGTGAGAGTTTCTTCTGTGTCTTTGGGAGATGAAGCTTTTTATGTTGGAGGTGAGAAGTCTTAAATCTGAGTGTTTACTGGTGCCTTGTACTCTGTAGGTAGGGACTGATAAGTATCACTCCTTCAAGACCCTAAATATCTTATTGTTTCAAATTCTCCAGGGTGGCAATTAATTAGACATTGCAAGAATGACCATTATGTGAATTTAACCTTGACTTTCCAGCTTACTGCTCTAAAAGCTCAGTGAAAATAACACCGTTCTATGCAATTGTCATATTAATAATTATTATTTGAGTTATCTGTCGTTAAACATTTTGAGCTGAATAAAAATTGCCAGATTTTTTAACGAGTCCATAGATTCTACAAACTTCAGTCAAAATTTGCAAGCCCCGTCCAACAGATCATGCGCCAATCAAATCTCTCTGATGACCGTTAGGCATAGGACTTCCGAGTATACAATACCAGTATATATAGGTTACATTTTTATGTAATGATATGGGCAGTCGCAGTGATTTTACGGTAAATCGTTCGCACCATAAGGGCAACAAAAAATAAATGTCTTTCTTTCGGTTGCGACAGCTTTTCTCCATTAAACCCACCTGGTCAGAGTGCATTTAGAATAAGAAACATTGAATCTGTTTCGGAAGTTTGTTTTCCGAAATTCATCACCAGACACGTAATGAGACTTAAAATATTTTAAAGTTCCTCGTTGCTTTGACCTTCAGCTAGAAAACTGTTAAAATCTTCTTAAAATTGCCAGAAAACGTTTTAACCTGATTAACCTTGATAGTTGGAGTGCAGATAGTGTTTGGGAAGTAAACAAAAGTGCACAAATTTTAAAATCAAATATTATTGTTGAATTTTGGAGATAAGTTTGATACACTGACTGCAGATGGTTTGCAGATCTATTGTATGTGTGACTCTAGTACAACTTTAGTCTATCCAGTAACAACAACCTCTTGATGTAGTACAGTGCCTCTAATTGTGTATAGTGAAGCATGAATTCACATCCATCTTCCAACTAAATTATTCCTACCACTCTTGAGATACTTAAATGTATGGCAGTCACAAAAGAGCTTGCATTGTATCTGAAACTGTAAAATATGTTGCTTGTAGAATGACCAGACATGGCTGATTTAGGAATTAAAAAGGTAGCTTGCTGGATAAGTCTACTGCTGGTCAGCATATGTAGTCTTTGTGAGACATCATAGATAGAGTATACATGTGTGGAACAGTTACAAACAGTACCACTACAATACAATTGTATATATGATACATAAACATTCACAGCATCATCAAAATGTACATTGTAAGTTTGGCCAAAAAAAATGACCGGTGAAAACCTGGTTTTCATATATATACAGACGGACATCTTTATCTAAGATTTGTGAAATGACCAAGATGTTGGTATTCACTATTCAGCAATATCTAAAATTAAAACACAAAATTAAAATATGTAGTAATTATGCAAATCAAGATTGAACAATGACTGGGAATTGTAAATAGTTGAAGGAAGAAAGAACTTATTGACAACAAAGAGATTTCAAAGTAGTGACCAGACAGGGGATCTGTTTGTACCAGATTATGAAATAATCAATTAATTTCATAAGCAATGCCCTGTTATCATTTGAGATTCAAACTCTGGTCTCTACATAAATATTGTGTAATATAGTGAAGTATGTTGTTTTGTGTAATATTTGCTCAGATACTAGTGGAGAAAGTTACATTCCTATTCAATAGCTACTGGTATACCCAGGTTTAAGCTGTGATTGTAGCTTCAACCAACTGTTATTCACCCACCCCTTCTTCATTGTTTAGACAACAATGACATTTATCATTTTGTTGGAAGTGCCTTTCCTGGTTACCTTAGCTACAGCACCCTTTCAAAGGTAGGCATTGCCTTCACTTTACAACAATGCTTTCATAGAACACTGATTTCAAATCAAAAATTCAAATTTTGTTTTTCTTTATCTTCTGTCCTTTCATTCCTAATTTTATGAAACTTGACATGGAAGTTCTAAGGTGTGTGTCTATTCTTTTCCTTTAAGATTTGATTCCGATTGATAACTTGATAAGGTAAACAGAAACAGTGTTATTTACATGTTGTATTGTTGATCTCACCAAACCCCTTAATTATCAGAAATACCAACTGTAAATCATTCATGTTGGCCTTGAGGTAACTAAATTGTTATGATAAACAACTAAGGTTACCTATTGCAGCTGAAAGCCTCTTCTATTCTGAGAAATGCTTCAAACTTTAGTGTATTTACACTGTTATTGATGTCAGCCTCCTCTATTCTGAGAAATGCTTCAAACTTTAGTCTATTTACACTGTTATTAATGTCATGGTTATTTTCTGTTCTTTGAATAGTCACCAACGTCAATGCGTCGTGGTTCGGAAGGATCTGTACCTACTGGCTGGAAGGAGGAGCGTGGAAGTAATGGGGAGAAGGTCTTTACCCATCTTGCCACCAATGCAATAGTAATTATTTCTTTTGATAACTTCAGATATTTTCGGATTATCCAGTTATGTGGGATGAGAATACTTTTGGCATACAGTAGTGTGATTCTTGGAAGTATTGGCTAATCAAGTAAGAGGAAAATGCCACATTTGCCCTGCATGATCTTCTGAATTTACAAAGACCGAAGTCCAAATATTGACTGTAAGCAGTCTGTGGATATTGTGGGGTGGGTTGGAGGAGGGAAGGATGAAGTTGGAAGCAGTCTGTGGAGATGGTGGGGTGGGTTAGAGATGAGGTGAGGTGAGTTGTTGCGTGCTACCTTGCATATGTAAGTTACTTGTGTCACACAGCACAGAGGAGCTGTACATACCAGTACCTTTCATACCTACCTCTTGCTACTAACCCTCTTAGCACTGCCCTTCCACAGACCCCTTCCAAAGACCCTTTCCACAGACCCCTTCCACAGACCCCTTCCACAGACCCCTTCCACAGACCCCTTCCACAGACCCCTTCCACAGACCCCTTCCACAGACCCCTTCCACATACCCCTTCCACAGACCCCTTCCAAAGACCCCTTCCACATACCCCTTCCACAGACCCCTTCCACAGACCCCTTCCACAGACCCCTTCCACAGACCCCTTCCACAGACCCCTTCCACAGACCCCTTCCACAGACCCCTTCCAGGTCACAGCCCTTCCTCTTCCCTTTCAGACCTGCTATTTATATATACAGTCAAACTGGACATTCATGCCAGGTACCGCAGTAGTCTCTCATTACTAGTATTATCCTGACAGGTAGCAATCCAGGAAAAACAAACTCATATTACAAGAACAAGCAGTGATTATTAATTAAGTTTTGCCTTATGCAAAGTACAGGATCAGAATAATTTGACAAAGAAAAGCTGGACAAACAAAGCTGAACAAACAGTGAAACTTTGATATTTGTTTTTTTGCTTTGCTAAAGTGAAATTACTTTATATATTCCTAAATTTAACAATCAAATTTCATGACATTTCTAGCAAACTTATTGGTTGTCAGATGCTGACATTATTTGATGTGTTGTGTCATGAATTAAAGCTGGCTGCTAAGTTAATTAGGTTAAAGTAACACCAGTATATAGATGAAGAATTGATATAAATCAAATTGATTGATTGATTAGTTGCAAACAATTGATCAAAACCAGTTAATGCAAATTTCAGTGTGTGTGTTCCAGTTTCTCCCAACCATCTGCAGACTGGTCTGTCCTCTTGTCTCTGTATGTTTGTAAGAACAGAAAAATAAAATGAAAAAGCTGGGTAGAAGATAGTAAAGTCCCATTGAGAATTGTGCAGTATACATGTGGTTATGCATTGTCCTTGTACATAAATGCCAGGATTTGCTATGAAGAGAAAATGTTACATAACTAGAAAAGTTGTAGGTACATTGTCTCTCATTGAGAAGATATGGTTATAATGCTAATGCTAGCATTTAACTTGAATATTATGTGATCTGTTGTTATAGTAACCTGACATAGATACCCATTAACACTAGTATCATATCGGTTTTAACAGTAATTAGATTCCCTGCATATACTAGTCAAAGAGCATACATGTCTATGGACACCCTTAACACTATCAGCAAAATGATTAGCTTTCTATATCATTGTGTTAAAACTAAAAACATCCAGGTGTTGCATTATCTAGCAACCTGTCCTTTTAGTTAGACATACATATCAGGCTTTAAGCATTGTTCCATGTATTTCTCAACTTTAGTCTTGGGGTGGTACCACTGATACTTGTCACCAATACCACTCACCCCTAATAATTTGACATGCTTTAATAGTTTTCAGCGTGTATTGTACTTTACATCCTTAAATTTCTCTGTCAGAGTTGTATTGTTAAGAAATATTTAATCTGTTATGTGTTTGACGTACAGCAGAGATGTGACGTGTATAAATGTTGTCACAATATCTAAGGAAGCAGGAAATGCTTTAAATATGTGGGAATTCTGCTTCATTTTATTGTTGTGTAGGTATAGTTTACCTGAGTTTGTGAAATTGCAACAATACTCAAACCTCAAGTATGTTGCCTAGGAAGTAAATGAAATTGAACATAGTAAAAAAAAGATTTTTCTTTTTCATTCCTATTTTAACATCTAATATATAATTGACGTTGGAATTATGCTTTTAAGTACCATAGAATATGAGAATTTGGAGTGGAAACCAACTGGTTCTGTTCACGGAAGTCATAAAGTGTACATAGTGAAGAGCAACTGTTTGGATAATGAACAGAAGTGCCAATTGTTGGCAAACTAGTACTGACAAAAGTAGCAAACTCTTCAATTTAAGTTTCAATTGCACAGTTTTGAATTACTTGTCATAGTGTTGCTCTGTTTAATACTGTTTAAACTCGCTGGCTCGTCCGCTAGGAGCTGGATAACTTTTGCCCGAACCGGGGTCAGCGGGGCCACTATGATGGCTGACCATGCCAAGAGGGGGAAGATGTAAGCTTCCGGTCCGTTTCGCGACAGGGACCTGGCGTTATGTGGAAGGCCTGCGGGTGGGCCGCCTGAACAAAGATGAGCAGCCCATTGTTACCCTGTGTCGCAATCAGGTCTATCAGAGGTCTGCTGAACATGTGGAAAAACCTACTTCATGTTCGTTGCAAAAGGGTCCACTCGTCAGGGTGGAGCTGTCCCCTGGGCAGAGCATCGGCCATCACATTCTCCTTTCTGGCTATCTGAGAGACTTGTAGGGCCATGCCAGATTCTGTAGCTGTGGTGAGGGTCTCCCTTGCCAGACGGCAATATCTCTCTGACCTGGTGCCACCATGTCTGTTGACGTAGCTACAGTATGTTACCACCGTCGTGTTGTCTGAGAGGATGGTAGTCAAAAGCCCCGTACCTGGGCGCCGGAGGGCTCCAGAGAGCCCAACCCTGTGTATCTGCTGCTAAAGAAGTCAAGGACAGCGGCCTGCTTGGTGACCTTGTTAGCGCTTGCAGGACAGCCGCACTCGCAGTACTGATTCAGTACCACAGTACCGTTGATGACTCCTTCAGTTATCAACCCGTTGCAATCAGAAAACTCTGAAGAAAAGGAATGTCCTGATGATGCTAAGCTGTACCCTGTAGGGAGGTTTAATGGAGGTTCTTTCCATGCTAAAAAATATTAATCATAATATTGGGGAAAGAAAAGGCGTAGACCTATTGAAAGATAATGATGCCTGAGGCGCCTAACAATATTACTCCGGTCAACGAAAACCTGTCAAGCATAGAGACAAGTATCTTCTGGATGGGAAGCTGCACTGACGAAAAAGTGCCTTGCCCAAGGAAACAACTGAATGATCCGGCCAGGACTCAAACCTGCAAGCCTTAGATCACCAGTCCACTGCCTTCACCACTTGACCACAGTACTCTCTAAAAATGAGTACTGAAGGTACAGAATCTCACTCTGCTGAGTGAGTACAGAATCTTAAACAATGCTACCCTGCTACAAAAAATGAGACTGAGTACTGAATGGATAGTTTGCTTCATCAGAATCTTAAACAAAGCTACAATGCTACTGTTTATGTGACTCCTACAATTATATGTATGTATTTAAGAACGTATTTAGGATCATCCTGCAAGTAGGAACATGAGAAGAAGCCTCACTGGCTTAACCAAGCTGCAAGCTGACTGAAGTCAGTCTCTTACATACAAATTTAACGTCCATGATTATGAAAGGTCAACAACTCTGTAGCTGGACAACATACATTAATCTTGGGGTGGCCTGAATCGGGGACCTTATGACTGAAAGGCTTTAACCCTGAGCTAACTGAGCTATAGACCTACTCATCAGAAACAAACTCCCAACAGGGGCTGTGAAGATGGTGAGAGGGTGGGTTTGTAGAAAATCCACCTCATAAATCCCTGGCTGCTTAACGGAGCCCGGGGAGTTACTCAGCAAACACAAAAGCGTTACTAAGCATGTAGTGTTTTGTTATGACAACGTTATCAGTGGTGTAAGAGGTATGTCACCGAAAACGTTTTCAGGCTCATATTTCAAAACGATTTACGTTAAGACATTAATATAACATTAATACAACATTAATATCTCATAGAAACGTTATGTCTACGTTTTTACCACACCACATTTAACGTAATAAACACGTAATAAATGTTATGATAACGTACCCGTTACTCCTCAAATCTCTCCATGTCGAGACGTGTCCATTTCGTAGTGTAGTACAGTAGAAGTATCCAACTTCCTATTGAAACCACCTAGCGCATAGCCACGACTAGGCTATCAGGTGCTACGAAATGCAACTGTGCTTAAAATGTCGGAACATCGAACATTATTCACGAAGCGCATACTGTATGCTCGGAGCGCGTTAGCGCTTGTACCTTTGTTGGGGTTTTATCCTACCCCTTTTCCAACTTACTACTAACGCGTTTGTCTTGGAAATTCACCCAAAAAATAGAGAGAGAGGTTTATTCCATGGGATCGCTCACGTAGTCAACAGCTCGTTGCAGCAAACGTTGAGCTTACACGTGTCAATCCAGGTGACTGCTTGGCCCCCCTCCTCTCATAACAAATACACAGCGCGGGAATATTGTCTTGGCAGTTTGCCAAGACTCTTGGAAGGCTTCGTTTTCCTGGCACTTTGCCAAGCTTCGAGAACGTTCTCTTCTTGGCAGGTTGCCAAGGTACTAAGTAACGAGACTGTACTAGAATCGCTTCAGTTTGCGCCTTTTAACATGCTCTGGAGGGGGTTCCACCAGCGTTTTAAACAACAAAACATAAGCAAGGTTTCAAACCTAGACATATGGCGATGAATTATAACGAGAGAGAAATATAATTAGCGAGGAGAATATGACCCATGAATGCACAGGAATCTATGTCATGTCCTGGTTTCTGCTGGTACTCATTAAACACACATTCGGGATGTGTAATGATAAATGGTGTAGCGATTGCAGTGACTTTCCGCAATTGATTCGAACCTGTCGTCGCAGCTCAAGCTGCTAGTTCCGGGGGGCAACACTCCCCTGATGAAAGAGACTCTTCCCCCTCTTGGAGGCGGGATTAACTTTGAGGCTGGGGATAAGTATATCTCCGTTTCCCGTGGGGACCTCGCTCCAGCCGGCTTTCCTTTCGGATTGGGCGTTTGCCCTTACTACCCCATTCTGGGGGCCCAGCAGTTGTTGAACTCATCGGTTCCCGGCTCCGGGACCGACTCCTGGGATCCGGAGTGGAACCTCGGTTCCGCACTCCCTGTGAGGTCTCGCTGGACCCGTGGTCTCGTCGGACCCGGGCCCCCGGAGCCCATCTCCGGGTACCACTCCTCTCGACCCGGACATTCTGTCCATTCCGGTCGGAATTTCAAATGGGCTATTTATTGGCCTTGAGCCTTGCCCTTGCCTTCCCCCTTGGTCATAGAATCCGGACGGTGCCGGGACCTTGGGGGGCAAAATCTCTTTCTCCTCTCTCTCTCTCCTCCGGCCTCTCTCGCCGGACTCGGGCTCCCGGAGCCTATCTCTGTGTGCGTACCACGCCGGGTACCACTCTCCTCGACCCGGACATTCCGTCCGTTCCGGTCGGAACTTCTAAAGGGCTTTTATTGGCCTTGAGCCTAGCCTTCCTTGGGTCGGAGGGGAACGTCTGTTCCGGGCTCCTTCTGAGGTCTCGCCGGACCCTGGCTCTCCGGAGCCCCTCTCTTTGCGCGCACCACAACGGGTGCCGCTCTCTGCGACCCGGACGGACTGTCCGCTCTGGCCGTCTTTGTCATGGGCTTTTGGTTGGCCTTGAGCCTTGCCCTTGCCCTAGCCCTTGGTGATACATCCGGACAACGCCGGCACCTTGGGTGGCAAATCTCCATCTCTCTCTCTCTCTCTCTTCTCCGGCCCTCTCCTGGCCTCTCTCCATCTCAACTCCCACCAACTCTCTCACTTCCTCTTCATCTCCTGTCTCTCCTCCGATTCCCTCCAGGGGAACTGTGGGTTCGGTGATAGATCTAACCTGTCCCGGCCTGCTAGCCAGGTGTCGATGTGCTGCCACTGTCTGGTGTGAAAACAAAACAGACTAGACAGAGGTCTCGGAACAGCTCACACATTTAAGGTGGCTTCGAGACATGTCTGAGAAACCCACGTTAAGGAGAGACTAACGGCAAATAGTCTAACGTATCAAACGGAACGACTATAAGGAGGAAGTAGGGTGGGAGTATGCTAACAGAGAGTAAAGTTACGTGACAAAAACAACGCGCCCCGCTAGAGGCTCGCGGCTTACAAGGTACGCTACAATAGTGAAAAACTTCCCACACTTAGAAGCGAACACGTAACTAGAATACATGAAGGAAAAGGACGAAGCATGTAAACAAGGGAGAGAACCCCTCTATCCGCGTACAGAGCGGGAAGGGAGGAACAAGGCTACGAGATACGCCCCAAGTGAAAACTCCCGACACTTAGGAGGTGCACGAGTAGCGAAACCCATGGAGAACATGAAAATATGTACAAATATATGAAGGTTCAAACAAGAACAACAACAACGTAATCGAACCGCCTAGTATTGGATAGGAGTTCGCGGCATACAAGATACGTTACAAGGAGAAACACTTCCGACATATGGAAGCAACGTAACTAAACATATATGCATCGAAAACTTGTAAAAGGACGAAACATGTAAATAAGGGAGAGAACCCCCTAACCGCGAACCAGCGGAGGGGGGAACAAGGCTACGAGGTACACCCCAAGTCATGAGACTCAGGGAGCGCACGTAGCAACAACTGGAGGAAACATGAAAATATACAACAATATATGAAATCAAGGATACTCCCGTCTTAACATGAAAAACAACGAAACGAGCCGACTATCTCGACTAATTAGGAGATATCGGAACGTGGCTACAACTACGCTACAAAAGTGAAAACCCACACTGAAAGCGTAAAAATTAACGAAGTACATGAAAGCAAACATCTTATGCTAAGTAAGAAAAGCTGAAACACATGTACATACGGAAAAACATGCCTATCCGCGTAAACAAGGCGGTATAGGCAACGCTACAAATTACGCTACAAGGGGAAAACCCACACAAAAGCGTAAGAAGTAACGAAGGTACATGAAACAAGCAAAACATATAATCTTTTAAAGTAAGAAAAGCTGAAACATGTACATACGAAAATATATGCCTATCCGCGTAAACATGGCGGTATAGGCAACGAACGAAGTAGTCTCGCAGAGCTACTACCTGTTACCCTAAAAACGTTACGTAAGAAAAAACGAACGCATGGGCGAGAGTGTACACTAAAAACAGCCCCCAAAAACACCCTTCCCTACAAGAAAAGGATACTTATCAGGCTGGAAAAGATCCTTGGAAGTGCAGAAGTCCTGATAGGAAACTTCTAGAGTATAAATCCAAGGTAATCCGGGCGAATTTCGCGAAAATTTTCCTAACTCCGAAAAACACATTGAGACACTTTGTGGGTAGAAAAATGAAGGAAGGCCATTTGGGCCAGTGAGGGTGTACAGTGTTAAAAGATTACCAGGGCATTCTAGACACGGTAGAATGCGGTGCATAGGTTGTGGGGAGACAGGTAAGTGGGTCACTCGTAAATATATAAACCAGTAAGTTTTATAATTTTAAGTTTCAATTGCACAGTTTTGAATTACTTGTCATAGTGTTGCTCTGTTTAATACTGTATGTGTCCTACTTAAACCACTATATCCCATCCCCCACCCCTGATCATGAATTTGTGACCCCCCAGGCAGGACTAGTATCACTTTGCGAGGAAGAAATGCTTGAGTAACACTAAAGATATTTATGAAGGATTTCCAGTCTAAAGCATCATGAAATGTTTGGTACAGGTGTTCCTTGCTTTGTAATTCAGTAATTGGTATGTTCCATACAAGTGTTCATTGTTATGTGTGGCAAGCAATACCAGTGGCAATCTGTTATGCACTTTGAAATACCCTTGTTTAGGTCTGTAATATTTAAACCATATCACAAGAGACCCCTTGTACATATTTGGGCCTCTTGTAGCACATAAAGTCAAGCTTGTCTCCTGCATAAGAACCATCCCTTAACCATCGGCAGCTTCGTTACCAAGATACAGTAATATTCAGAATGCTAGAATCAATGTCACGCTTGACTTAGATAAGGCAATACAGCTTTCGTCATTTATTGATACAACCGGCTTTTGGCAAATATGACTAAAATTAGTTTCAGACAAGTTTATATCTACAGAAAGTGTAATAGAAAAGTGCAATAAAATTAGCCATACTTGCTGTGTGTAGTACTATAGGTATGCAGTTTTGTTTGACTACAACCCCATTACCTTTAGTATTGTTTTGTGTGATGGGAGGCACCTGATCACAAGCAAAGAATTAATGATTTGGATAAACAATGTTAGTTATCTATATACTTTGTACCAAAGAATATCATTCATCATGAAAATATAGCTTTGAATTAGAATTTAACAATCATTTGTTACACTGAATTATAGGTCAAAGGTCATCAGTTGGCAGACAAGTAAAATATTTGATGAACATTCTCCTTTTATGGACTTCATAATTTGCACATCTTTGATTGAGAAGTGATTATTACTACTGAATAATAAAGCTCAGTCTGAGAGGTTTGATCTGCAGTGCTTACAAGTACAGATATTCTTGTATATTTGTCTATTCATTTATTTGATGTTTATTTGTTTCTTCCATTGCAGTGGTACTCATCACTGGATATGTCTCAGGGAGACGGCAAGAGATATTACTACAGCAATGATAACCCAGACGATGTAAGATGGCAGCTCCCCGAGGTATGGCCTCCTATTACAATATTAAGTCTTTATATTACTCATACTTTCATATCTCTACACATATACCATACTCTAATGTACTAAGTAATCATGCTCACTCTGAGAGTAGGGAGGATACATAGGATGGTTATGAACTGACTGTGAGGGGGATAGAAAGGAATGGTGCTTGCATATTGCCAAACCAGGCAAGTTTAGCATCCCTTATCCCTGAGGTGGGTGGACAACCTGAGATGGGTGGACACCCTGAGGTGGGTGGACACCAACCTGAACACACAAGATAACTTGATAGAGATGAATCTCTCTTGTCTTGGAAGGTACGTTATTGGCTGATGAGAATAAGTCATGCATGTATCGGTGTTTTTGACCAAGACTAGTCTTAGGGAATGATAGTACAAATACCTTTCATTACTGTTATTTGGCAAGGATTAAGTAATTCTTTGCTGAGGGTTAGCATTTTAGTTAGCTAATGACAGGTCACATGGTATCGATGTGTTTTATAACATCAATCCCTATATCACAAAACTACTGCACTCATACATGCTTTGATCTAACATCTATAGCACTGCTATGCTCTATCTTGATGAGAGCCATCAGGTAATATTCTACCACTGTCCATCATGTGATGTATTCTGTTCTAACCCCCCCCATCCCCCTCCCCCTGATGAGAGCTATAAGGTAATATTCTAACACTGTCCATCATGTGATGTATTCTGTTCTATCTCCCCACCCCCCCCCCCGAGGAGAGCCATTAGGTAATATTCTAACACTGTCCATCATGTGATGTATTCTGTTCTATCTCCCCACCCCCCCTGATGAGAGCCATCAGGTAAGATTCTAACACTGTCCTTAATGTGATGTATTCTGTTCTAACCCACCCCCTCCCCCTGATGAGAGCCATCAGGTAATATCCTAACACTGTCCATCTTGTGATGTATTTTCTTCTAACCCCCCCCATCCCCCTTCCCCTGATAAGAGCCATCAGGTAATATTCTAACACTGTCCATAATGTGATGTATTCTGTTCTCCACCCCCCCCCCCCCTGATGAGAGCCATCAGGTAATATTCTAAATATGTCCATAATGTGATGTATTCTGTTCTAACCCCCCACCCTGATGAGAGCCATCAGGTAATATTATAACAATGTCCTTAATGTGATGTATTCTGTTCTATCCCCTCCCCCCCTTCTTTCCATCATAGTATCTAGGAGTGTCTTTGTTTTTAACACAAAGGTTGGTATGTTTGTATACTTGGTACCTCAAAGTGCCTTAGTTATGTTTAGAGAGGTAAGTAGAGGTGTTGGTTAACATCCTAGCAGGTGTGTTGTGGGATATTTTTCCATACCCTATCATGTCCTATGTTCCATTGGTACAAGTACGTTATCATGCATTGGTTTTTTGTGTCATTTCCTCGACCATCAGATGCGCTCACCTGGATCAAGGTTAAGCTATCCTTCCTTCTCGGTAAGGTTGAAAAAAGACACCACAAACAAATGCAAAGTACTCATCAAAATGTTGGCAATGCTGCCAGTTCACCTCAAAATATATATCTTTTAATAATTTGCTAGTCTTTCATAGTGTATAAATGGATATTGGTTTTGGGTCTATTAATTTGGTTTACTCAGCTGTAGACAGGTGTGGTCATTATTATCATCACTCACTGTCGGGGCTGCTTCACCATAAAAAAAAGATATTTATTTACAATATTAGCTTTTGGCTTAACTTGAACAGGACCAATTATGTTAGCTGTTCAAAGTTATTTTGTAAAACATGACATATAGAAGGCCCTTTCTGATTTCTTGCCAAAGGCAAAAGAAATTTATGCCATTTATACGGTGATGGGGTGTTGGTGTGTGAGGGAGTGCATGTGTATACACATAATGAATGGTTATGAGTGCAATAGTGCAAATATTTCATGAGTTGAAAGATGGAATGTTCCATTTAACGAGGCGCAGCCGAGTTGAATTGAACAAACTACATCTTTCAACGAATGAAATATTTGCACTATTGCACGAATGGAAACCATTCATTATTTGTTTTATAGAACACCTTCAAATTTGAATATAATTGGATGTAAAATGCACTCATGCAACAGATTGTTTTGAACAGACATGTTTCTCTGCTCTCTTACCATTGAAAAAAGTGCTATCAAAAAAGTATAACCCATGGTTCTATTTCATAGAGTGCAATAGAGCGGATTTTGCATGCAATCGACGAGCAATTGACCAATCAAATGGCTGGAATATAATTAGGTGTTGTATAATACCTAATAGCTTTACTTGTAAACACAATACTTAAAATAGTACATGGTAGTTCAGCTTTATACCTGATATGGATCCACTTAACCAATAATAACGATATGCTGAACTTCATACTCACAATGTGGAATCGCCTTACAGAGTTAAGGAATGTTATAGTTGAGAAGAGATAAAAAGGTCCTCTTTCAAGATCTGAAAGACCTAGGAACTACAAACTCCAAAAGTTAAAAGATAAATTTGAGATATGCAGATCCACCTCAGTTTTTACGAAAACCCTATAGTTTTCTATGGAATTCACAGGTCATTGAAGTCAATAGAGGTCAAAGTTTAACACCTTGTCAACTGTGAAAATCTATGCAGTATTTAAACATGATATCTCCTATGAAACATTCAAGTTAGTAAGTTTTGTGGTTGGAGTTTCTTACCACACACACCTTTTACTTCCACTGTTATGAAGCTTATAATATTTATTGGGTCAGGGGAACCATGTGCAATCAATTGTGTAATAATGTAACCATGTAAAACATAATGTGTCAATCTCCTACAGGTTATATAATACTTCTAGCAACAGCCCACATGCGAGTGTAAAACGTGGGTAATATAGTTACTTTCTGCAAAGTTTGACCTCAAAAGAAGCATTCTAAGTTTGTCACCCAGGATGACTGCCATTAATGATTGGCATTCTAATTTTCATTCTAAGCATGGTAATTAGCAATAGAGTCTTTCTGCAAACACTACCTTAAAGTGAACCACAGTGTACCAATAAGAACAAGCAAGCTTGCCTGATAAAAATGTAAATATGTATGAATGAAATATAGCTGTATACATTTCTTGTTGTAGTTTGTTGTTGCCTTCTCTTTCACCTACTTCCTGAAAATGGAACAAAGTTTTCACTTGCTATATCAGAAGTAGTTAGTTAGCTTTATTTAAATGACTTTACAGTACACCATTGATTTTACTTGCACTGTTATTCTGCCCTACAAGGTCTTCTGACCCTTTGCACATTTTCATGCCTCATATTTAATCAAACAATAATTTGTCTGCTTCCTTTGTACATATATTTCGTACAAAAGTACTTATCTTTGAGCTAGAACAAAAGTCAACTGCTATGAGATTTACCTGTCATGTAAAATAATCATGAATTACTTCATTGCACCTGACCAATGCAAAATGTAGCGCTGCACATATGCTAGAATATTAGTAGGTGTTTAAGGTCTGATAAATTACTGCAAGATTTATAAGGAATGTTGTTTCCTTTCTATATGTGAACATTTACTAAGTGAACTGATCATACACTTAGGAGCATGACTTCAAACTTCCAATACAAAGAAAACCTGTGTGGCCATATCATGGTTGTTGCACAGTTTGCTGTATGGTTACCTACTCTTGTATGAGAGATGCTATTGTATGAAACGTAGAAGCGAGCTTTTCCATCAGACACCAATGTTCCCTTCATATGGACGCAAACAAGAACCTCACCAACGAATGTAAATGAATGTATGCATGCCTAGTGGCCCGTTTGAACTGGATAGCTTCTGCACTAAATTAATTTGTGAGTATTACTCACAGGTGTCAGAAAGAGTTGAGAGTTTGTAAATATGCTGTGACCTTTCTACACCTCTAAGTATACAGTAGTGTGTGCAGATAGCCTGTTTCATCTGCGGATTTGCCCAAAATATTGTTGTGCTTCCTGTATAGCAAATAAATCTTTTTTAACTCAGGAAGATGAACTCTTGCTATATTGCTAGCTAATCATACACATACATTTAGATGAAACCAAGTGTATAAACCTAACCATGTATATTATTAAAACAAGTATAGCATCAGACCAAGTGTATTACCTATTAACAAAGTGTAACCTAACCATGTGTATTACCAACCAAAGACATGGCCAGATCAAGTGCATTATCAAACCAAGTGCATAATCCAATCAAGTGTATTACCTAGCTAAGTGTATTATTGAAACAAGTATAGCATCAGACCAAGTGTATTACCTATTAACAAAGTGTAACCTAACCATGTGTATTACCAACCAAAGACATGGCCAGATCAAGTGCATTATCAAACCAAGTGCAAAATCCAATCAAGTGTATTACCTAGCTAAGTGTATTATTGAAACAAGTATAGCATCAGATCAAGTGTATTACCTATTAACAAAGTGTAACCTAACCATGTGTATTACCAACCAAAGACATGGCCAGATCAAGTGCATTATCAAACCAAGTGCAAAATCCAATCAAGTGTATTACCTAGCTAAGTGTATTATTGAAACAAGTATAGCATCAGATCAAGTGTATTACCTATTAACAAAGTGTAACCTAACCATGTGTATTACCAACCAAAGACATGGCCAGATCAAGTGCATTATCAAACCAAGTGCATGATCCAATCAAGTGCATTACCTAACCAAGTGTATTATTGAAACAAGTATAGCATCAGACCAAGTGTATTACCTGTTAACAAAGTTTATAACCATTAATGCCCTATCGCAGTAAATGGTTACCTTTCTACTCATGAACCAAGAATAATTCCAAGTATTTTTACTTTGTTATATAATAAATATAAATTGATATTATATAGTACCTGAATGTATCATAAATCAAGCTCTTCAATCCATAGTATTCATTGGTTAATGGTTTTAATCAACTGGGTAAAGGGAACTTCCTCCACTCCATGCCAAAATATGGCCTTTTTGCCTGATAATGCAAAAGAAATGCCTCCCAAATGAAGAGCCTTCCTGAGCGTGCACACTGTGCTGATCTGTAACCTCAGGGGATAATGTAGTAAATGATTCCTAGTTAACACGTTTACGTTTTCTGATATAATCGTTAATTATAGACTATTAACATGTATGTATAATGCCAACAATAACACCCACTCAGTTCACAAAGTATGAAAGAAAACAAGCCAGAATACCTTTCTTAAGAAAATGAAAGTAGATTCATAACACAAAGCTATAGGGTTGAATGTGGTTGAATGTAGTTGATGCTGTTACTTTCATAGTTTTACTGGTTATTCTTCTGCTAGTTAAACGATTTGGCTGATTGAAGCTCAAAGGTTGATTATAACTCTGATTCACAGGTAAAGAGAGAGATAGGGAGAGCACACTTTGGTTACAGTACTGAGAGTAGGTAGTGGAATGCATGTAAGCCAGTAAAAAGAGATAGTTTAACTAAGAAGAAAAACAGGACCATCAGTCAACAACTAAAGGAAAAAATATATAAGGATTATTAAAAACGATAGAAGTATTAGATTAGGTATTAAGTAAATAATTGTTCCAGGTGTGTAGCTGGAGCATGAGTTAATAACAAGGAAGTAAGACGAAGCTGCACCTATCAAGGTTTCATGTGCTACTAACATTTGCTTCAACTCTCGACTCTGGAGGTTCTTTTCATAATTCAGGGACAAAGCAGCTTCATTATTTGTGAAGGATCGTAGCAAACTTGTTAGTAAGCTGAGACGACTAGTGGAGTTGGAGGGTTTGAATTGGTAAAGTATGACTGTTGTTGCTTGGCATTGCTTTGCTATAAGAGTATGTTTTGTAACATTAGAATTGATATGTGAGTACAAGGATCTAAGTGAGAGGACTAATAATTCATCTTCCACTAGTATCTCGAATAGATTTCAAAACATCCTCAAGTTGAAGTTCAAATCCACAAGAGTGCGTACAAGTATTAAAAGGCAGTGATGCTAAAATATATGGGATCAAGTCTGGGTAAGGTACCTCAGGGATTATATTAGTTCCTTCTTAATCTACTAATCACTGCATCAATAAAACTTTTTACTAAGCAGTTGTTTAGGATGGCTGTGGTAATTTGAAGTAATTAATTGCTGTACATTAGTTAAACTATGTTTCATTATCAGTGTTAAACTATGTTTCATTATCATTAACTATGTTTCATTATCAGTAATGAAGTTTCAGTTCAATCCAATTGCGTCTCTTATATTTATAAAAATGTATATAAAATGTATATTTTTAATAGAGTTTGGGAGATGCAGAAACAGTTTTTCATAATCAAATGGAAACTGTAAGTAGTGAATTATAACTCATTAAGTTATTAATACTCATTGACATGATGCCTTAATTATTAATAATAGTGAGCAGGTGTGTCAAAATTGCTATCTAAAATAGTCAACCAAGTGCAAACAACTGGTCATGAATGTTTTGATATAATGTATTGTGTGTATTGTAATGGCTGAATAGTGCAATATGTGTTGTATGTTTTACTATGCATTCTTTGGGTAGCAATGTACTATAGCAATATAGCATAGTACATGTAATAGCAGCAATGGCTTACATTACTGACATAGTACCTACTGTTTATACTGCTTTTAATTGCACATGTTATCTTAAATCATGATGCAGTTTGTAGGATTACATCGAGGGGGAGGGGTGGGGGAATAGAAGGGAATCCTTCCAGATATATCTATGTCACTCTTGGGAAGGTTATTTTATTGGATTTAGTCCAAGGTTGGTGTAGACACTTCATCTTGTGTGTGTACAGTAAGTCCATATGACAGATTCTGTGTATTGATAGGCCTAGCTGGAAGGAGGAGCCCCTCAAACAGACCTACTAATACTAGTACTTGCTGATTAAGATATAAATACATCAAAGGTTATGTTTATTAGGTTCTGGAACATTCAGTATGTTAAATTACCATTGGCAAGCAGAAACCTCTACCCCTTCAATGTTTTTTTTTATCTTTTCATGTTCATTAAATATCATCAAATTCAAACTCGGTAGTCTATGGTCACACTTTACCTGTAATATATATCACAATATTGAAAAATTAGAAAAAGAATAAATAGTTTAGTCTTTTGTACTTTGCATGGTTGTCTTTGCATGCAATCACCTTGCATGAAGACAGACACTATTCCATAGCAACTGCTGTAATCCAGCATAGGACTTGCATGAAGACAGACACTATTCCATAGCAACTAATCGAGCATAGGACTTGCATGCAGACTGACACTATTCCATAGCAACACATCCAGCATAGGACTTGCATACAGACAGACACTATTCCATAGCAACACATCCAGCATAGGACTTGCATAAAGACAGACACTATTCCATAGCAACACATCCAGCATAGGACTTGCATAAAGACAGACACTATTCCATAGCAACTGCTGTAATCCAGCATAGGACTTGCATGAAGACAGACACTATTCCATAGCAACTAATCCAGCATAGGACTTGCATGAAGACCGACACTATTCCATAGCAACTAATCGAGCGTAGGACTTGCATGAAGACAGACACTATTCCATAGCAACTAATCCTGCATAGGACTTGCAAAAAGACAGACACTATTCCATAGCAACTTATCCAGCATAGAACTTGCATGAAGACAGACACTATTCCATAGCAACTAATTGAGCGTAGGACATGAGTAAGATATCCGCAGTGCAAAATACTGAAATAGTCCTGTCTGGTGTCCCTGCGGCATTTCTAAGTATTTTCAGACCTCGCCAGAGAGTGTGTTTTCATTTGCAGGCAGTCAAGTTAGGGGGAAATTGTGTTTGTATAGGAAAATGAAGGAATTAACCGTGAATGGACTGGGAATGTAGCTTAACGCTCCAGAGTTTGAAATGGATGGTAGGTGAACAGAATTAATATTTGAGAAAAAGGTGAGATGAAGCCATATGCAAGATAATTAATTTCATCATCATTATAGTACTCTATGAGAAGAGGATGCCAAGCTGAAGATTAAGTCTGCTTGGCAATTGGGTGATTGAAGCATAGTTGATAAAATGTTTTGTTTGATTCTGAAGGAAACAATAATATTTAGGGTAAAGAACAATGCTTTGGTGGTGTAAGTTTTCATATCCCTCTGAATTCTTTACAGTAAAATGCAGAAAACCTGTCAGATCTTACTAATCTTAAACAGTAATAATGTATTGATTGATCATTTATTCATTCAGAGGACATTATACTTCAATAACATATCAGTTGTAAGTGATGTTTCTAGTAACACACAAGACACAGTGCAAAGAGAAGAATAGAGTTGCTCACACTGTATGTGATTAATCACCCATTTCATTCCTAACAATAATTTGTAATGATTGTTGTATTCATTACAAGGTTGATGAAGGGTGCTGGGGGGTTTTGGAAAGAGTGGGAGGGGAATGGCAGGCAGATGGGTATGGGGGTGGTGAAGGGAGAAAGGATGATGAAGGAGTATGAAGTGATGTAAATTGTATTTGAAGTATAGACATGTCAGAATATGTCACTGCATTTTAAGCTCACACGGTTCGTTTCAAAATCTGCATAACTTTTTATGATAGTAAACCTAAAAACATGCAGACAAGTATATATGTGAGTTGCCTATTGATACATTAAAGTGCATTTCCCTCTCTAGGATCTTAACGACAAACAGACACACCAAGTGAATAATTTAATCTGTTGTAGATAGAGAGATGATGTCGTTGATGAGTAAGACCGATAGATGCTAGAGGAGATTGCTTCCTGGTTTACTACAGCCATTATGATACTCCTTATGTATCTGTATATGTATGTACAGTATTAAGTACCACACAGGGAAGTCTCATAGGCCTAGGGAAGTATCACCTCATAACATCTGTAATGATAACAAATTATTGCTAAAGGCTGCAATTCAAAAGATGCAAAGGCTGTACTGATATAATGTATACCTATATTGTGTATGAACATTGTATTCAAAGTCTAAAGTTGTTGATACGTATTTCCAATAGAAATATGTGTGGAAGAAGGCAGATTGGGAGAGGGGGTTTGGGATGGGGATTGCTTTTTAATACTTAAAAAGCAGGTGACTAGTTTGGTAATGGTGTTAAACTAACGATAAACAGATAAATTTTGTATCATTTAACATTAATTACATAATCTCTGAATTCCATATCATTTGCTATACCAATGTATAAAGATTCATCTCTGACATAGCGTACCCCAGACTGACATAGCGTACCCCAGACTGACATAGCGTACCCCAGACTGACATAGCGTACCCCAGACTGACATAGCGTACCCCAGACTGACATAGCGTACCCCAGACTGACATAGCGTACCCCAGACTGACATAGCGTACCCCAGACTGACATAGCGTACCCCAGACTGACATAGTGTACCCCAGACTGACATAGCGTACCCCAGACTGACATAGTTTTAGGTCATTAACTGTACTTTATACTAGTGTCAGTTATCATAGCTGTTGTGAGCTCTCCTTGCATAAGATGCATGTCACATACAGAGTCAGGATAAACAGGAAAAGGGCACTAATTATGAACTAATTAGTAAATTGGTGGCTGTATATATGTAAACACAGCTATAGATATTTGTCCTGACTACCATATATGGTAAACAGCATATCATGATAATGTCTGTGTTAAAATATGACACACCTCCTCATTTCAAAACTTAGCCCACTTAGCAAACAAGGAAGTGTTCAGCTTTGAAAAGGGCTGCTTGTTTAAACACATACAGAAACACAAACAGGAAAACATAATTCTAATGTATTTAGATTTTTGAAATGTTGCCAATTTTATAGGACAGTGTGACTCCCTAAAATATCACATTCAAGTGTGGGCGGTATAAACAAAATTTAAAATTGCAGCCACAAGAAATTGGAAGAGATGGATATTAAAAACCAGAGTTTGTGCCGTATGTACTGAATACATTAATATCTTGTTACAACCTTTACAAGTATACCCCATCAGCAGAGAATAATCAAGGTACAAGCAATAACACTTGAAGTGTTAATTATTGATAGAACTGAAAATTTCTAGTTGACATTTATGAAATTATGACAAAACTCTTCATGTGATGTGTTAACTTGGATATGATGTAAATCTGACAGTTTTGTGCAACAAAGAAGGTCGTGTAACGGAATTGCTGATATTTCTGTAAGCGGTAGTCATGGAGATCATATACCAGCATTCTTAGTGTTGCTATTGATTGGTAATGGTGTATAAACGTATTCATTACTAACACTATCCATCACATGGGATATAACCAACAACCATACCACATACTATGAATGGAAATTGTTTTGCAGTATTAAACATTTATTGTAGTTAAATACCCTGTATGTAATATGAGAATGCAAACTTCAGAAAATCTATTTACAAATATTTGCCATAACATGATGCAATGGATGGTGATTTCATTCAATTTGAATGTCAGCCAACATGAGTAGGGTAGGTTAGTATTCATTACAACACTATAATGGCCCCTATGATACTGGATACTAGACTAGTATACTGGATAGTGTTGTATACTAGATACTGGACAAGTATATAGTACTGTTGTCTTCTTTCTTGTCTCTACAACTTCATTTTTTATTGGACTGATGTTGATAACTTTGAAGAATCATATTGATCTTGCCTTACATTGATCATCAAAAAGGAGGAGGGGGGGGGTGTGGGGAGTTTAAGGAATATAGGCTCTTGTGTCAGAACACTGGCAAATGCTTTTGTGAAAGCTGACCATGTTTTGGATATGTTGATATTATTAGAAGCAGAGATTTAGTTTCTCTTCTTCTCACTGAATCCATTCTCTGCCAGTATCGTCCGTCTGTCTGAACACTCATCCGTGTGGAGGGAGCTGTATATAATGATGAGACTACCATATGGCTGGCAGATCCATCTTATTAATGAAAATAGGCTGTATTCTTTCAATTGAAAACAGCTAAATGAAATTGATACACCTGCTTTGAAGATTATATTCAGAAATTCAACTATCACCATTGCTTGGTTTACTCATCCATAGTAAAATTGATTGCATGTAAAACATTGAGCAGATGAAGTAGATTTGGTGTAGTACTTACCATATATGAAACTACTGTGGTATCAAAGTTACTTAACAGACGTTTGAGACTTCATAAAGCCAAAGGGAAGCTTTATTTTGTATTATTATTAATGTGTGTTAGTATTGTTTGAGTTTAAGCTCTTACCAGGCTTACGGACAAGGAATCAAACATATTGAGTATTTTTTTCCTCTTCATATTGAGTTGTGTAGACTTGTATCTTTGAAATATCAAGTTGTGTAGTAAGTTATTCAGTTTGTGTTTTATTGACTTTTATTTTCAGGATCTCCCTCTCGGTCCAGGTCCGAACCGTAACGATTCAGGAAATATTCTGCATATGAAACCAAGGAGCCGAGGAATTGATTCAAACCGACCTTCATCTATGTACTCTGACCGTAGAGCCTCTAAACAAAAAGCATTTCAACGAGCATTTCCGGAGCAAAGCAATCTAGTCATGGTAACAAACTCTATAATTTATCAGTAGTCAGTAGAAAGGATAAATAATTGATTTAGGAACTAACTTTGACTGTTCTGCTTCTTCATCTGTAGTATCTAGTAACTATCTAGTTATTGAGCCAAAGTTATAAAGTTTGATTCTTCCACTAGGAGGTAGAGTTGTGATATATACCTGTATCCTTGCATGCAGATAGGCTTGGCTTAGGTGCACCCACTGCCACAAAGTCTTATCAGACTAGGCTTAGCTGGTACAACTGTCCAATCATCTCTTAAATGTACTTCAGTCCAAACTGTGTGCTGTAGTTGCATTGCTTTGATGATGTCATTTTACAAGTGTGTTTTAGTTGTATTGGCTTAAGCTTTATATTTATTTGTAGTTGGATAGCAGTTATTATTATATCTCTTATTCCATGTCTCCATTGGTCTCTTCTTGCTCGTCTCTGTGCACATTCCTATGCCTCCCACCTACCTTGGACTTCTCTGATCTTCACTTTTAGCATTAATGGGTGTTGCTTTCATCCCTGTATGTATTTACCTCTGTAGTGTGTAGTGCTTTCTAAGTTATGTTCATATTTTCGTGTTTATCATGCCAAAAAGAAAATTACTTCATATTGATGAGTTCTTTAACCATCTTTGCTATTTATTATGTGCCATTGACAAACGTACATTGCAGTAGCATAGTATTAATAAAGTTGTTCATTTTTAAGGCTTGTTTGATTGTACTGGTCATTTGACTATGTTGAATGTAGTGGTCATGTGATCATATTGAATGCATTGGTCATGTGAACATGTTGAGTATATTGTTGATGTTGATGTGAGTATTGAGCATAGTCGTCATGTGATAGAGTTGGATATAATGGTCATGTGGCCATTTTGAATATAGTGGTCACATGACAGTGTTGAGTGTAATGGTCATGTGACCACATTGAGTGCATTGGTCATTTGACCATGTTGAGTGCATTGGTCATTTGACCATGTTGAGTGTATTGGTCATGTGACCATGTTGAGTGCATTGGTCATGTGACCATGTTGAGTATAGTGTTGATGTGAGTATTGAGCATAGTGGTCATGTGATAGTGTTGGTTGTAATGGTCATGTGAACATTTTTGGTACTGTATAGTGGTCAAGCGACAGTGTTGAGTGTAGTGGTCACAGTGTTGTGTGTGGTAGTCATGTGACTATGTTAAGTTCAGGAATCATGTGTTGTGTTGATTGTACTGAGGATATAGTGTGACAGTGTTGAGTATGGAGTTGTGTAATAGACAGACCTGAGCTGTTTGTGATTTAGTTTATGACAGCTGTTTAGTCTGTTTAGTCTGGTTGATGGTGGTATATGTAGGTTGTAAAATCAATGTATTTATATAAAGGTCTGCATACCTATATATGAGATTAGAACAATCAGCACATCTGGTTGTTCTGAACTGATTGCAAAATATTGTTAAGAGGATTATCACATTGCTGTATTTGTAGGAAAATCAAGGAAGTTTAGTAGATAGGCATAAAAATATATTGTTGGTGCCACAAACTACTAATTTCACTATTACTACATGAACACTCTGCCTACCTGTAAGATTAAGACTTGATGTAAGTACAATGATCCTAGCCTTCCACTACCAACTCTACAAATTACTTTAATATGAGTTCTAACTTACCCTGAAATCAATTATAATATATGAGCTTAACTGCAGCCATGATTGAAGACTATGTTTGAATATAATCTGTTATTAGGGAAACGATTGTGTGATCAAGACTATTAATATTTAAATTGAAAACAGAATAGTAAATGCCATTAATATTGTTGAATTAAAAGTATGATTCAATAATCCTTAAGAAAACATTTCTAATTTTAGATTGATTTCCAAAATAAATTTGTGCTCCAAATGAGTGGTAGTTTTTAGATTAGAGTTTCATGGAAGACCTCAGGAATCTGTCAGCTGGATCATTGTGCCTAGTTTGAGTTTCTACGAAGAGCTACATCTGGGAAATATAGATGATTATTAGGTGTACATGTTCAGTGAGTCATCAGTCTTTGTGGATTGACATGAAATTAGCGAGTGTGCTGGCAATGACGGAGTACAATCTCAGGATCCAAGTTTGTTGCGTTCATTGACTCAGGACTTAGGTGTCGAGGTGTCTCTATCATGGAGGCTTCAGCATCCTCTTAAAGGAACATAATTGAAAGTAGATGTAAACAGTTAATTAGAAGCAATATTTATGATGTGTACTTCACCATGGTTGCATAAATATTATGATGATCAATACAGTGGTATTTTCATAATACATGAATGACATAATTTAGAGCATGAAAACAACATGTACTATAAACAAGGAAGGCCGGTTATTGAAACAAGGATGTACCATTTCTGTTGTCCTCTTTACACATCGTGTTTGTCTGTTAGTGGGAAATTTGAGTGCATGTTTTGAAATCCTAAACGTAATATCTGATGGTATTTTAATATTTAACATTACTTCTCTAGAACAAACAACTGACCCACTGAAGTTGAAGTAGATATTGCTTCTCTATTTGTTGTAGGGGCCAGCCTATACTTGTAATAGGAGCACAGAGTGAGATGTGTATGATTTGTTGCATGTTGTGACCCAATGGATCAGAGTGTGTTTAATGGTAATTGAATCAAATTAGCAGTAGGCTAGAATTAACTAACTACCAGGCAGTTTCGATTGTCTCATCTTCTGCAATCTTTATTATTCAATAGGCTGGCAGGCGATACAGGAATAAAAACGTAAGGACACATGTCTTTTGAATTAACCACCATCCCTCACTACCATTCTTAACCCATCCAGTTGTAACTCATTAAACAGAGACCTATGTAGTAATATTACTACACCCACCAGCTTCATTCAATCTTATTTATATTCATACTCAAGGAATCTATTTGCTGACCACTTTTAAAAGGAAGACCTTTTTTTTCATAGCCCTGTGGTTTCTAAAATTTGTTATACTATAATATATTTGTATATAATACATATGATATGTAAACTCTTCATAAATTTTGGTGAGTGGTGTTAAAGTTGTTGTCCATTTCTCTCCAACCCTCACAAATATCTTAACAATAAACTACACTATTGCAGAGGTTGGTGCATAGTCCAAGGCGAAGGCTTTCTCGTATATGCCGTCTCTTTTCTTTGTGGAAATTTCCTTCAATGGCATTTTTCAATTTACAACTTGTGCAATGTTAAAACACTTGCCAATCTACTTTACCACAAATCCAAGTGATTTGAAAGTTCCTGTTATAAAGACTATTTGCATATATCTCAATTTGGATAGAGGGAAGCAGCTTCCAGGAGTTTTCTGCTTGTATTTTCAATTGCGCATGAAGTATTTACAAGTTCATCCAAGCTTTCAATTGAGACATTGTTGTATGTGGTATTTCACTTTGCTGTGAATTATAACAAACTTTGTGAGATTGTTAGTGAGCTGTTAATCACAGCATGTTATTTCTACTAACCAAACTCACATTATGAAATGTTGTTCCCTTACAGCTAATATTGAGAAATTGACAATTTGATGTGGCAATTATATCTTTCAATAACTCCCTTAATGTGTGTTTTAACATAGAGAGTAGTGTGTTGTAGTGTGTATATTTTAATATATTTTAATTTGTCTTTAAATTTCTGTGGATCATATCACTATAAACAGCATCTAATAGCCAACAGTTAACTATAGCCGTATTGTTGGAACACAATATGATAGTACTTAATGTGTTAATATCATTCAAATCATTAATGGCATTCATGTACAGTACCTTCATATGTAAAGTCAGTTCAAAATGTGTTACATGTAATGTACTCATGAAACAAGGACTTATTAATAAGGACTAATTAATCATTTTTTCTTAGTTTGATATTAATGCACGTAGCAGGTTTGAAGTGAAAATGGTCAATTTAATTATTTTGGGCATAATTCTGGTGCTATCTGCATCATGTTGGTAGAGTGAGATAGGTGAGTGTGACGATATATTTGTTACTTTATCTCATTTGCTTTAATGAGATATAGGTCATGTTTGTTTATGGTACATACAGTCAGACGCAGGGATGTAGCCAGAAATTTGAAAGGGGTGGGGGGGGGGGGTGGAGGAGCAGAATTTTACAAGGGGCACTTCTCACAAAGGGAACATTATTACACTTAAGAGCGCCATGATATACAAAGAAAATTTTTGCCCAAAATGCCTCCCACGTTGCAGGAAATAAACAGTAATGATAGTATTGTATTACGTAGGTACGGTGGCTTAATAGGGACATAGGAAAGAAAAAAGTGTCCCCAAATCTCAAAATTTTGACATTTAATCTCAAAATGTCAGGGAAAAAAAAGTCAAAATGTTGACTTTTAAAGTCAAACTTTTGACTTTTCATCTAAAAAATTTGATTTAAAAGGTCCAAAAATAAATCAAAAGTCAAAATTTTGATATCAAAAGTCAAAAGTTTTAGATTTGAGGACACCTTTGTCCTCCTATTAAGCCCTCGTACGTAGCACTTTCAGGGATAAGATTGAGAAGGGTTACTTAGCTTCCTTCAACCTGAAAAGAGGGCTTAAATGATATTTCCTGGCCTTACTTAAATTTTATTTTTCGGGGTACGCAAAGGGGTGGGGGGTCTCTCCCCCCCCCTCAACCAGCTGTGTCCCTGGTCATGTGTACTGTTCATACAATCAGGTATTAGTCAGCTACATCTGCTGTGTGGTGCGATTGCTGATTTGGTCACTTTCAACCACCACTCTAAATATGCTGCTTATATGTCTGTGAGGTGCTTTAGGTTACAAATGAATATAGCAAATATGTTTCTTTGATATTAAATATATTTAAATGTGCTTTTTAATGTTTTTGTGTAATGCCTCTACTGCAACTTGCTTTAATTGGTAGCTGGTATTTCATTTCATTTGACGGTGGTTTGATTAGTGATTAAAGGAGCTACATGTTCATCTCAAATTTATCTAAAATTAATTTTAAAGCTTGTCGAAAAGTCAGAGGGATTAATTTTCCAAGAAAGCCAAATGTAGTCATCTCAAACCAAATGACATCCCTTATCAGCTCTATTTTGGGAAAAATAATTGTCATAACTTAACAACTTACTATATAATTGTTATCTCAGAACCTCATCTTTGTATCTTTTGACAAGTACATGGAGCTCCTTTAACTATGATATAGCTTGCTTTAACATATCATTCTGCTCTGTCTATTTTTCTCTCTGTGTGTTCAATTGTTGTTTCATGTTGTACAGGAAACGGTTCCAGAGTCTGACTTGATATCTCCTACTTCATCATGTTCCTCCTCTTCTTCCTCCTCGCATCCTCCTCATCCTCATATGATTGCCATCCATTCTCCTTCCTCACCCATTCTTCCATTGCCTCCTATGCCTCCTGTTCGGGTACGTTCTTCCTACATTCTATTAAACTAACAATCCTTTCTCATGTTTTTGCTTTTTCCTTCATGTTATTAAAATGAGCTTTTCCACTTCTAAGAAAAAACCTGGTGACATTAATTTTTTGTACTTGAAAAGAAAAGAAAAAGAGAGATTAATTTGTAAATACACTTAGACATGTCTGTTCTGTTTTGTTTATAGCCAAATCAGGCTTAACAATATCCCAGACATTGTACTTTACAGTCTCTGTACGTTACTTGCGGATTCTTCTCAAATTTGATGTTGCCATTAGTGATGACATATGCATTACCCAAAAGAAATTGTAGGACTCTTATGAGTTAATAGTTTAATTTCTTGTAAATACTTATTAAGCACAGAGTAAGTATAAAGGATATTGTAACCAAAGTTAAAAAATTTATCTTATGAGTTAATGACTGTACAATATGCCTTTCTGAGTTTAATGAACAAGTTTACTTTCATTTTTAACCAATTAAACAATTGAAGTATCAAGTATTGAGCTATAAAGTTACTAAACACAGTGATCTAATAATCACCTTTGTAATTTAATCCATTGCCTTGATAAACTATGTTTTTACCTGGAACAATTTGCACTTTATGTATGATTGCTGATACCGCAAAAGCCTGACATTTCCTTTAAGGAAATGAACGTTGGCGGGCAAACATCTCAGCATCATTTCCTCACAGTATAGTTTTACTATGTTTGTTTGAATTCTAATAAGTCTAAATATAAATTATTGGAAAGGGTTTAAGTTCTCCTTCTTTCCTGGTTTTCACTTTCCATCAGGAAGAACTGTTCTTTTCTTTAAATAATTCAGAGACAATGGTGTATGACACAGAACCAGACATGAGAGCTCATCATAAATGTGTAATAATGGACTATTGTTTAGTGATGCTTATGACTATGCAGGTTCTGTTGTGTTCTTGAAAATCAACTGCAGGTGTGACTCAAACAAGTCCTATGCACCCAGCTGAGCAAAGTATGGCCTGCAAGATTCTCCAAACAATGCCACCTCCTCTTCCTTACCCCACCCCCACCAGCAAACATTTTATTAACTTATTTATAAAACAGATGAGTACTTGTAAATTTAAAAGCTGTATGCCTGATTGGACATTGACCTAATATTTGACATCATGGAAAGAAAAAATGTTTCACATTATGCTGAGAGAATCTGTTCCATTTATAATGACTTTACTTTCCCTAGAAATTGTAATCTTGAGATGAGAAGTTTATGATTCAGTGAAGACAATAAAGTTACATTTTGTTTTACCCGTGGGATGTAATCAGTGCTGATAGTACCATGCACACTGTATGACTCATGCCTGTAACACAGTCATTAAACTAGTTTATGAGGCACAAGGTATTAAAGCAGAGTGTGTTAATGTTGGCAGCATTAAGAACATGTGCTGGTAGATGATCTTCATATGTGTATAGAGTATCTAAATAACATATCATGTATACCTGCCATTAGGTTCCCCTCTACTTGTTAAGTAGCAGAGTCAAACAGGACCCCAGGGAATCAATTCATACACCAAATATTAAGAGTCTCACAAGTAGTCTAGTAGCAAGAAATTACAGGACAATAGAGTCATATGTGATGGCTAATGTTGTTACCTATCATATGTACAGTATTAGGGAGAACTGTGAACTGCATATTGAGGTTTTAATGAATAATCAAGATGGGGGGGATGGGGGATGGGGGGAGGTAGTTCCATTCAGCTTTATCATCTTTGATATTATTCAGAAAGTTGTGAGACAACTATAAAAGAGACAACTATAAAAGAATATGCTTCATTTATTATTAGTTATTTATCCCAATTGTGGAGTTCAGACCGTCTCAGCCTTTATAGAGGGGAGAATGGTGATATAGATAAGTGCAGTAGTGATTTAGTCAACCAATGAGAACAGAGAGAATATGAATAGTTTTGTAAAATTTATTCAAGAAAGTGCAGAAAAGTTACTTTTGTGGCATGGAATTGCCATCAACTTGTAGTTTCACAAAATTGTTTTTATTGTGATTCTCCAGTAGTCAGAATGAATAGATTGTATAAGAACAGACTTTGCTAAATCTCATCGGTATAATTATTTCCTGTTGTGTACATAAAACCGTTTCCATCATATTTCTGCTGTTTCTGTGGGCTAGCTAACTGTTTTGTATATCTTTAATTTTTGTTTTGGAACTTGTTCTAATATTGTCTAACACTGTAAATCAATATTAGAACACCAGACCTGCCGTACCAATAAATCTTCAAAGCCTTGAGAAATTTCAGCACTATACTGGGTGTCCCAGGAAATATGAAAGGAAGGGAAAATGTTGACATTTATTCCTGGACATGAAATGTGGAGTACATTAACTAGGAACAGTATACCTACTCAAACCAATTTCAGTCATCCTGTTTAAGAGGAATGAGTCAAGTATTAGAGAACCAAACAGTCACGTTTTGACATGTTAAGTATGCAGAACAATGCAATCCCTACTAAGGCAGAGTTTCAGTTCATAAATTGTTTTCATGGTTTTGTGTATTAAAATCCAATGCCAGTGCAGTTCTCTAATATTGATTAGTTAAAGTTGATTTCAAATACCGATGTAATTTGGAAACAATTGAAAGTTTTCAAATTAGCCATTTTCAATTAGATAATACATGTACTAATATGAAAACAGATCTTGAGCCTTACATTAGATCCATTGACTGCTCTATACTCAACTATCACAATAAATATGGGAGAGTGTCTTATTTGATCAATTTTAATATTACTCTGAGTTATACTTGGTAGATTCCCAATCACTGTTGTCCAAAGAAGTGGCCTCTTGATCTCCTTTCAGTTGTTCTAGTTGTACTGTCTGTATCCATTGATCGATGGATAGCAAAATATACCAAACTTTACTCTTTCACTTCCAATAATTTATGCAAATCAATCGATTTATTGACTAAATACACATGCACAGACTGTGAATTTGAAAACACAATAATCCTTGACTGAGTTAGGAAAGTTAATGTTAAAAGTAAGCAATGTTTACAATGTTGATTGGCCCAATTGGTCAACTTAAATATATACGGCTACTGTACACTAGACTTGGATAATCTCTTATATACAGCTACTGTACACTAGACTTGGATATTCTCTTATATACGGCTACTGTACACTAGACTTGGATATTCTCTTATATACGGCTACTGTACACTAGACTTGGATATTCTCTTATATACGGCTACTGTACACTAGACTTGGATAATCTCTTATATACGGCTACTGTACACTAGACTTGGATATTCTCTTATATACGGCTACTGTACACTAGACTTGGATAATCTCTTATATACGGCTACTGTACACTAGACTTGGATATTCTCTTATATACGGCTACTGTACACTAGACTTGGATAATCTCTTATATACCGCTACTGTACACTAGACTTGGATATTCTCTTATATACGGCTACTGTACACTAGACTTGGATAATCTCTTATATACGGCTACTGTACACTAGACTTGGATATTCTCTTATATACGGCTACTGTACACTAGACTTGGATAATCTCTTATATACGGCTACTGTACACTAGACTTGGATATTCTCTTATATACGGCTACTGTACACTAGACTTGGATAATCTCTTATATACGGCTACTGTACACTAGACTTGGATAATCTCTTATATACGGCTACTGTACACTAGACTTGGATATTCTCTTATATACGGCTACTGTACACTAGACTTGGATATTCTCTTATATACGGCTACTGTACACTAGACTTGGATATTCTCTTATATACGGCTACTGTACACTAGACTTGGATATTCTCTTATATACGGCTACTGTACACTAGACTTGGATATTCTCTTATATACGGCTACTGTACACTAGACTTGGATATTCTCTTATATACGGCTACTGTACACTAGACTTGGATATTCTCTTATATACGGCTACTGTACACTAGACTTGGATATTCTCTTATATACGGCTACTGTACACTAGACTTGGATATTCTCTTATATACGGCTACTGTACACTAGACTTGGATATTCTCTTATATACGGCTACTGTACACTAGACTTGGATATTCTCTTATATACGGCTACTGTACACTAGACTTGGATATTCTCTTCAAACTTTCTCCTCTTTGCCAAGGTAATCTGTGTACATCATTCTACTGCTTCTCTTTGATCAAACTTATCTTTCCTTGGAGTTTATGCCTAGTTATAGGTATACTTGCATATCACTACAGTCTTCCTCATTATTTCCATTATCCATCATTTAGCTACACTGAGAGCTCCGGTCCTCCATCTAATCAGGTCTAAATGTTATTTTATCATCCAGACTTTGTTTATGTACAGAGGTACATAGAGGTGAATATATTGCTACACCTGTGTTGATTACAGCATGACTCACAATGCATTGACTTTGTAGTTTGGTAGATGAAATTTAAGGACAGTTGTACCTGTCACCCATGATAGCAGGAAGCAGAGATTTATACAATCTGTTAGTAATCGCTGAAAGACTAACTCTATCATTTCTGTCATTGAATAAGAATAATACAACAACAAGTTCATGTATTGGTTGAATGTCACACAGGCTTTGGCCTAGCTTGTCTGTTAACATTATATCCTAAGTTGAACCTTTCTATGATTAAGTCTGTCCATATGACTGTTACTTAACAGATCTCAATTGCAGCTAGGCAACATAGTAATGTTTTGGCAGTTTGACTTTAACAAATAACTGTCCACAAAGACTATTTTTCATTTATGAGTTGAAAAATCCAGAACAGTGAATTAACTTCCAACCTTAAGAATTTGATCCGGGGTGTCCCGCTTCATATGCGGACACCCTAACCAACTACGCTATAGACGCTGATACATGTTCGTATGTATGCATTTTTGTATGTATGTATTCAAGCAAACAATTACACACAGTGACTGTATCACTTTCTTAACACATTCTCCTGTTTAGTTGAGCTCAGGTCATGTGACCTGGATACACCTAGCATTATAAGCTACTAGTATTTCTTGCTAATAACCTTGTTGAGATAATGACATGAAGCAAACAATATATAACATAAGAAATGAGTATCATTGCCACTCATGGAGAAACAAAACACAATCACATCAATCACAGTTTCAAAGTCCTTGTAAACAAACAAAGCCACATTAAAATTCAATGACATACTGCTTCAACCTGTGTTCATGGGCTCTGTCATTACTCATTTACTAGGATATATGCCATGCAATCGGAAGAAGATGTCTGCTAATTATTTGCTGTATTCAAGTGGGTACTTAAAAAAAAAGTCAACATAAAAAGTCACATGACTAAAACAAAGCTTCTTCTTTCCAAACCATTATGTATGAATTGTGGTTTCCAATAGTGATTTTCTCACACCTTCTTTAATTGTTAAATGTTGTAGTGAGTGTAATATTGTAGATGACTATATATCATGTACTGACTTAAAGGTAGACAAACTCCAGTATAATTTATTACATGGTTTAATAATCACAAATCTACTGTTGTTAGGGACTAGACCATATGTCATTGTAGATCCTGTAGATTTTAATAATCTATATTGTATGTGCAGGTTTGGTGCTCATGAATAAATACTTAACTTATTACTTGGGATCCACATTTATGTTTATAAAATAGGCGGATCTATCTCCATTTGCCTAAATATTGTAAGTCATTAAATAATTCTTCCGTCTCCTCATCTTGTTCTATGTATTACAGCTCCTCTCTCTTCCCTCTTGCTCGTTCCACTTTCCATTCCCCTCCTTCCATCTCCTTTGTCCTCTTTTACTTGAAAACTATACAGGAATTCCATGACTAACCATTGAGCAGTCTCCATTGCATTGCAGTAATCAACCACAGGTTACATTACCCTCCCCACTCCCCCTCCAACCCTCTCACCTATAATCCTGACAGTTCATGTTAGAATGTCATTACATCATGTCTCCCCTATACTTTAAGTGCTAGAAGCTATTAACATGCATTATTCTACAGATAAACAGGTAACAATAAAAAGCTTTGTCAGTATGATATGTACTGCAAGAGTAATGTACTCCAAGATTACTGTACTCCAAGAGTCACTCCAAGATTAATGTATGTTGTCCAGTTCCAGAGTAGTTGACAATTCATAATCATGAATGTTAGAGACTGACTTCAGTCGGCTTGCGGCTTTGATAAGCCAATGAGGCTTCTTCGCGAGTTCCTGCTTGAAGGATCTAAAATACATGGATCTAATATACATACATGCACATACATACTATATAGTGCTCTGTATGGTATGTTCTATATAGTTTACATTTTGCTCTGTATGGTATGTACTATATAGTTTACAACGTGCTCTGTATGGTATGTACTATATAGTTTACATAGTGCTCTGTATGGTATGTACTATATAGTTTACATAGTGCTCTGTATGGTATGTACTATATAGTTTACAACGTGCTCTGTATGGTATGTACTATATAGTTTACAACATGCTCTCTATGGTATGTACTATATAGTTTACATAGTGCTCTGTATGGTATGTACTATATAGTTTACATTTTGCTCTGTATGGTATGTACTATATAGTTTACATAGTGCTCTGTATGGTATGTACTATATAGTATACATAGTGTTCTGTATGGTATGTACTATATAGTTTACATAGTGCTCTGTATGGTATGTACTATATAGTTTACAACGTGCTCTGTATGGTATGTACTATATAGTTTACAACGTGCTCTATATGGTATGTACTATATAGTTTACATAGTGCTCTCTATGGTATGTACTATATAGTTTACAACGTGCTCTGTATGGTATGTACTATATAGTTTACAACGTGCTCTGTATGGTATGTACTATATAGTTTACATTTTGCTCTGTATGGTATGTACTATATAGTTTACAATGTGCTCTGTATGGTATGTACTATATAGTTTACAACGTGCTCTGTATGGTATGTACTATATAGTTTACATTTTGCTCTGTATGGTATGTACTATATAGTTTACATAGTGCTCTGTATGGTATGTACTATATAGTTTACATTTTGCTCTGTATGGTATGTACTATATAGTTTACATTTTGCTCTGTATGGTATGTACTATATAGTTTACATAGTGCTCTGTATGGTATGTACTATATAGTATACATAGTGTTCTGTATGGTATGTACTATATAGTTTACATAGTGCTCTGTATGGTATGTACTATATAGTTTACAACGTGCTCTGTATGGTATGTACTATATAGTTTACAACGTGCTCTATATGGTATGTACTATATAGTTTACATAGTGCTCTCTATGGTATGTACTATATAGTTTACAACGTGCTCTGTATGGTATGTACTATATAGTTTACAACGTGCTCTGTATGGTATGTACTATATAGTTTACATTTTGCTCTGTATGGTATGTACTATATAGTTTACAATGTGCTCTGTATGGTATGTACTATATAGTTTACAACGTGCTCTGTATGGTATGTACTATATAGTTTACATTTTGCTCTGTATGGTATGTACTATATAGTTTACATAGTGCTCTGTATGGTATGTACTATATAGTTTACAACGTGCTCTGTATGGTATGTACTATATAGTTTACAACGTGCTCTGTATGGTATGTACTATATAGTTTACAATGTGCTCTCTATAGTATGTACTATATAGTTTACAATGTGCTCTCTATGGTATGTACTATATAGTTTACAATGTGCTCTCTATGGTATGTACTATATAGTATACATAGTGTTCTGTATGGTATGTACTATATAGTTTACATAGTGCTCTGTATGGTATGTACTATATAGTTTACATAGTGCTCTCTATGGTATGTACTATATAGTTTACATAGTGCTCTGTATGGTATGTACTATATAGTTTACAATGTGCTCTCTATGGTATGTACTATATAGTATACATAGTGTTCTGTATGGTATGTACTATATAGTTTACATAGTGCTCTGTATGGTATGTACTATATAGTTTACATAGTGCTCTGTATGGTATGTACTATATAGTTTACATAGTGCTCTCTATGGTATGTACTATATAGTTTACATAGTGCTCTCTATGGTATGTACTATATAGTTTACAATGTGCTCTCTATGGTATGTACTATATAGTATACATAGTGTTCTGTATGGTATGTACTATATAGTTTACATAGTGCTCTGTATGGTATGTACTATATAGTTTACATAGTGCTCTCTATGGTATGTACTATATAGTTTACATAGTGCTCTGTATGGTATGTACTATATAGTTTACATAGTGCTCTCTATGGTATGTACTATATAGTTTACATAGTGCTCTGTATGGTATGTACTATATAGTTTACATAGTGCTCTGTATGGTATATACTATATAGTTTACAACATGCTATGTACAATATGGTATGTACTATTTAGTTAACATAGTGTTCTGTATGGTATGTACTACAGTATATAGTTTACATAGTATCAGTTATCATGTTTACTTCCTTCACATGATTTAATTATTCTCTTAGAATTATTCCAGTTTAATAATTATCACATGATCCTTTCCATTATTGATGAACTAATTCTTGATTTGACATTCTCCACCCTGAACAGAATGTATCAAGCAGGAGGTATTCAGATTCAGTAGAAGACATCTCACCAGAGGCCATTCCTCTAGAGAAGGAAGGCATCCTTTCAAAGTTAAAACTGACAGAAAATGGCAAGAAGGTGAAGCCAAAGTGGGTTCCCTGTTACACAACCTTGATAGGATCCAAGCTCAGTTTTTACAAGGATATCAAAAATGTAGAGGTAAGTGTAGGTGATAAATGTGCTTGCAGCAAACAGATGAATTAAGATTACTAGAGGTTGAGAGGATGCAGATGGTTATCTCATACAGGGAAATAATGATTATTAACCTTCTACAATTCCTCCTTTAATTGTATCAGTTACTTATATCCTGGCAGAGGATGTGACGTTTTGTGTCTTGACTGTGTTAGGATGCGGACTGGTGATTGGTCAAAAGTTAATTGGTGGGATGATTGATGAAGTTTGGAGATACAATCTACCAGAAGACATGATCCATGACTGTTGTGCACAAGAAACTTAATATCTGCAATTGTTTCTTTAAACTAAAAATTGTAATTAACCTCCTCACCCTCCAACCTCCCCTCCCTCCTCCATTCTGTCCAGAAACAAGAAATAAATGTGTTAGTCCTTTTAATGGTCATCATAATATTATCACAAGTTATAGCATTTACCACAATGATTTTGAGTGGATTGAATCATGAAAAATGTCTCTAACGATGTGAAATTTTCAGAAGGGAAACAATGGTTCATCACCAACTGGTCCCCCAGACTACACATTTGAACTCTATGGTGCTGAACTGAAGTGGCCAAAGAATGAGAGAGCAAAGCTTGGACGGAAATTTGCTTTTGAGGTATGACCTCAATTCATTGGGTTTTATATTCAGTTCTGCATTTGGATTTGGGAAATTTGATGAAATAAAACCAGAAACTTCTTCCCAGTCTGAGGTGTGTCATAGCTTGCAGTCAAATGCTGGTTTGAACACAACAGTCATTATATTAAGCAGTGTGTGAACAAAATCAATAGCTTAGCAAAAGCTTGTTGCAGCATTAGGCACAAACCATAATATACAACATAAAATAAAAATGAATAAGCATGTCAAAAACCCTTTCAATATGTTTTTCTTCATTTGTCATTTGCGTTTCTTGATAACCATATTTACATTACATTTCAATTTTTCAGCTGGACCTACCAGCAAACGAGATTCTAGTACAGGGAGAGACAGAGGAGGATTGTTTACAGTGGTTCCAAGCAATTAATAACGGTATCAGAGCATTGGTAAGTCAAACTGAAACCAGCTCCATTCAGACAAATAC
Organism: Apostichopus japonicus; assembly: GCF_037975245.1. Classification (NCBI taxonomy): domain Eukaryota; kingdom Metazoa; phylum Echinodermata; class Holothuroidea; order Aspidochirotida; family Stichopodidae; genus Apostichopus; species Apostichopus japonicus. Next base: position 527,163 of record NC_092578.1, read on the forward strand.
TTCCTATTGCCCAAACTACTGCAGTCAGCTGGTAATTTGTGCAAATGACTGACCAAGACATTTTATTGGTGAATATTTGTAGACTTAGTCTCTGTTAGGTTTGCTTTAAAGTGTGGTAGGTGGAAACTTCCAAGCAAATAAACTGACTTTCATCAGGTAAAGTATGTCTTATGACACCTACGTATGCAACAAAGTTACTTTACAGTTCATATTCACATCTATCTAATAATACATGTTAGGTTACAGAAGCAACTGGCTGCTTGAAACCAGATAACAGTGAAAATGAAATCATTACCGGAGTAATAGTTGATTTAGAAGTAGGTTACTACCAGCCATCATGCCAGATAAAGTATGATGGCTGGATTGGTTACACATCACTGATTGATAATGAATGTTTATTATCTTATATTAATTTCAGTGCTTAATTGTGAACTCTTCTTTATTTCACTTTGTAGGGTCCAAATCAGCGTCTCTTTTCACAATCCAATAAAGGAGACATTTTCCCAGATAGTCCAGAGGGGAAGGGCAAAATACCAAAATCACCTATCAGGGAAAATGCTGAGACAGGTGAGTTTAGAATTGAAAGCAAAATCAAAACCCTGTTCTTGGTAAATAATAATAAATAGCAAGATTTATATACCTGTGTGGTTTAATGTATCTTCTTTATTTGTTTCCTGCAATGTTGACTCCATAAATATTTATTAATTGGTGTCAAGAAAACAACAGATTCGCCTTCTTATGTTTTGATGATCTATACTATCAGCTATCTCTTTATTATATGTTAGCTATCTCTATATGAAGTTAGCTATTGCTATTTTATATTAGCTATCTCTATATGATGTTAGCTAGCTATATATTATGTTAGCTACAGTATCTATATATAATGTTAGCTATCACTATTTATATTAGCTATCTCTATTTAATATTAGCTATCTCTATATTATGTAAGCTAGCTATATATTATGTTAGCTACAGTATCTATATATTACGTTAGCTATCTCTATTTCATATTAACTATCTCTATGTTATGTTAGCTATCTCTATATTATCTTAGCTATCTCTATATTATCTTAGCTACAGTATCTCTATATTATGTTAGCTATCTCTATTTTATATTAGCTATCTCATCCTTTGTTAGCCAGCTAATATCATCAGCAGTTTGCTTTGGAGTGAGAAACATGCATTAATTATTCTAAGTTCTATTGCTGCTCTCGACTTCCAACAGACTTCTTAAAGAGTATCAGCAAATCCAAGATCAAAGACAAGCTGAAAAGTTTTATTACTAAGAGACCAAACCCCGAATATCTGAAGGAGAAAGGAATCCTGAAAGGTACGTTTCATTAACACTATACGATGTCAAACTTTACAATACGTTGGGACGTTGCCATGGTGATTGTGGTGTAACTTAATAGTGATTGGTAGCTTGTGTCCACTTACAATGTGTGTCTGGAGTTGCAGACATCCAAACATAAATTAATGCCATGTGAAATGGCACTGTTGAGTGAGTCTTCATCAGAGCAACCGGTGGAATTGAATTTGGATGATCTTTTTGATGATATTCCAAGTTGAAATTATAATTTCATATTGATTTTTTAAAACAGATGTAAACAGCTATTAATTTCTTTCAGTGTTTTTTTCAGAGTTGGAAACACTGAAACCTTTTTTCATTATGTTTTTGAGATTAAGAAAGATAGTAAATTGTATAAAATATGAATCAAAAATATACTCTTTTCTAAATGCACAAACAGAAATAGTTTGATTAAAAGTCACCATCTTTTTGTTATGAATGTCAGTCGAGTTCCTCAATTCATACTCAGTCCTTAAAATTTCACTGTTCTACTTTTCTCTGCTTTTCACAATGTATTATTTTTGTTCTCCTCAGAGGAAAATGTGTTTGGAAAAAGATTAGTGGAGCTATGTCATAAAGAAAAAAGCACAGTACCAAGTTTTATTCTTAGCTGTATCGAAGCAATTGATAACCGAGGATTAGAAGTTGATGGCATTTATCGTGTCAGCGGTAACCTGTCAATGATTCAGAAGTTACGGTTGGAGGTGGACCAGGGTAAGTGGACTAAATAGAGGTTGCAGTAATATGCTAAGTTACGGTTGGAGGTGGACCAGGGTAAGTGGATTACATAGAGGTTGCAGTAATATGTTAAGTTACGGTTGGAGGTGGACCAGGGTAAGTGGACTACATAGAGGTTGCAGTAATATGCTAAGTTACGGTTGGAGGTGGACCAGGGTAAGTGGACTGCATAGAGGTTGCAGTAATATGCTAAGTTACGGTTGGAGGTGGACCAGGGTAAGTGGACTAAATAGAGGTTGCAGTAATATGCTAAGTTACGGTTGGAGGTGGACCAGGGTAAGTGGACTACATAGAGGTTGCAGTAATATGCTAAGTTACGGTTGGAGGTGGACCAGGGTAAGTGGACTACATAGAGGTTGCAGTAATATGCTAAGTTACGGTTGGAGGTGGACCAGGGTAAGTGGACTGCATAGAGGTTGCAGTAATATGCTAAGTTACGGTTGGAGGTGGACCAGGGTAAGTGGACTAAATAGAGGTTGCAGTAATATGCTAAGTTACGGTTGGAGGTGGACCAGGGTAAGTGGACTACATAGAGGTTGCAGTAATATGCTAAGTTACGGTTGGAGGTGGACCAGGGTAAGTGGACTACATAGAGGTTGCAGTAATATGCTAAGTTACGGTTGGAGGTGGACCAGGGTAAGTGGACTAAATAGAGGTTGCAGTAATATGCTAAGTTACGGTTGGAGGTGGACCAGGGTAAGTGGACTACATAGAGGTTGCAGTAATATGCTAAGTTACGGTTGGAGGTGGACCAGGGTAAGTGGACTACATAGAGGTTGCAGTAATATGCTAAGTTACGGTTGGAGGTGGACCAGGGTAAGTGGAATTACAGTGTGGGGACAAAATTCTAACTATGGCATTGCATGCCAAAGCAACTTCACATGTTAGTAGACATATTTGAACTTTTATTTTAATTTTTTAATTCATTATAGTAAACGCTACCCTTGAATAGAAAGCAAAACTCTCAGCAACTGTTCACCTTAATTATAAACATAGCAATTATATACAATCAGCCATTTCCTTCAAAAGCTATGTTGGTTTATTTTCAAGTTTAACATGTTCACTTGAGAGATGAAAAAGAATTGTAAAAATAGAACAACTGGAAAGGACACCTAAAGTATGCAAAGTTGTATGTAACTAACTCCTGTATTTAAATAGGGGACAAAATAATACTCTGCATGCCAAAGCATCTTCACATGTTAGAAGACATATTTTGAACCTATTCTGATATCCTATGTTAGTGGTTTATTTGGAATGTTTTATATGTAGAGAAAGGTTTCATATCTGTCTACTGTAGTGTGTATGGTACATACCTTCATTATGCTTTGTTTTGTTTCTGTCATAAAATGTCAATACAAGAATGTCATAATAGGATATAATAAATAGGATGTAATAATATTAAGACAGTTTTCTCTTTCAATTCATTATATTATACCCTACCCTTGAATAGAAAGTGAAACTCTTAGCAACTGAAGTGTAAAAACATAAGGAATCATAGGTAATCAAGGAGGATTACTACTATGATTATCTTCATTGATATAATTGTAAAACCTATAAAATGGAGCTTTTTAAATTTTTATTCTGTATCAATCTTGCTTACAGAGAAACCAGTCAACCTGAACAATTCACCTTGGAGTGACATTCATGTCATCGCTGGTTCCCTCAAACTCTTTTTCCGGGAGTTGCCGGAACCTTTATTCACCTATGATGCCTATGATAGGTTCATCCAGTGTTCCAGTAAGTCCAATAACTACCTATAACATTCACCTTTGATGCCTATGATAGGTTCATCCAATGTTCCAGTAAGTCCAATAAGTACCTATAACATTCACCTATGATGCCTATGATAGGTCCAACCAATGTTCCAGTAAGTCCAATAACTACCTATAACATTCACCTTTGATGCCTATGATAAGTTCATCCAATGTTCCATTAAGTCCAATAACTACCTATAACATTCACCTTTGATGCCTATGATAGGTTCATCCAATGTTCCAGTAAGTCTAATAACTACCTATAACATTCACCTATGATGCCTATGATAGGTTCATCCAATGTTCCAGTAAGTCCAATAACTACCTATAACATTCACCTATGATGCCTATGATAGGTTCATCCAATGTTCCAGTAAGTCCAATAACTACCTATTACATTCACCTATTTTGTCTATGATAGGTTCAACAGGCATCTTACAAACATAAATAAAGTGTCAGCAGTTCCATTAAGTACAATATTGGCAAGGAATGAAGTGTGCAGGGAGAAAGTAACAAAGGCGATGTTTGTGGGAATAGTACAAGTTAAATATATAACCTTGCTAGTAAGACTAGACATGTTCCTGTGGATCACAAATACCCCCATCTCCCTCCCTAGTGTAACAACCATGTGTAACACACTTTACTGGTTTGTTATGATGTATGTACACGACAACGAGCTGTAACATACTGTACTGGTTAGTTATTATGTATGTACACAACGACTATAACATATTGCACTGGTAAGTTACTTTATATGTACACAATGACTATAACATATTGCATCGGTTAGTTATTATGTATGTACACAAGGACTTTAACATATTGCACTGGTTAGTTATTTTGTATGTACACAACGACTATAACATATTGCACTGGTTAGTTATTATGTATGTACATATCAACCAGTGGTAAGATACTCTGCTGGTTTGTTATATGGTATACTATATAGCATGAATACTTGTTATAGCATATTGTGTTATACTACTAGCCAAATGTGATACAACATTATTACATGTTTTTAAGTTATTTATTGCATATTTTGATGTCTGGTTGGATAGTACAGGTGATCCTTCCAGCCGTAAGTGACAACACTCAACCAATGATACTATTTATGTATTAATTTATCAGTGATTATGTCTTCCTGTACCCAATAGCAAACAATGACACCAAATCTAGGATCAAGAGATTACGAGAGCTGTTACATGGGCTGCCCAAAGAACACAAGGACACAATCTACACACTCTTCGCTCACTTTCAAAGGTAACCATTTTCATTGCATATTATGACAACCAAAACTTGTCAAAAAACGTGCATAAATACTGCAATTATTCTCTAGCCATGCCATACAAGCAGCTCTTGGATGGGCCTTTGTGACAGGTCTATGACTAACTTTGGCTTTGCCTTCATTTAAGCAGGGAATTGCTCATAGTTAACCTGAATTCATTCATTTAATTCTTTGTAATTCATGTCAATTCCATCATTGCTTTTTTATTTGTGAGCTACCAAGGAATGAAGTCCATTTGGCCAGTGTCATGGTGATTGAAAGTCCTTCAGTTTTTTTTTCTTCATTAAAGCTTCAAAAGCCATGAAAAGTGTATTTCCAGGCTAAGTAGTTGATGTTTTGCTTTCCATAGGAAAATTAAAACTTTATTTAAATTATTATAGAACTTGCATGTAAGTTAAATATTAAAAGATGTTAATTTTCTTTACAGAGTCATAGAACAAGGAGAAAAGAATAGAATGAAAGCCCAGAACATTGCCATTGTGTTTGGCCCAACACTCATGTGGTCCAAGAATGAGTCTTTCAACCTAGCTACCAATTTAGTTCTTCAAAATCGCCTAATAGAGCTTATCTTAACGGACCATGAACAGATATTTCGATGATGGAAACATTCTTCATTCCTGTGATTCAATTATAAGTTTTTCAGAGACTGGTAAAAATTATGTCAAAGACCTGAGACAGTGAATTCAGTTCATGCAAGGGTTATAGAGGACAGACAAGGGTTATAGAGGACAGACAAGGGATATAGAGGACAGCCAAGGGATATAGAGGACAGACAAGGGATATAGAGGACAGACAGCACTTAGGGTGTTGCTTCGTCTTTAGACTGGACATCCGTAAATAGTGGAAGGACAACAGAGGGTGTTGCTTGTTCTCCAGGACGACATCCGTAAATAGTGGAAGGACAGCACAGAGGGTGGACATCCATAAATAGTGGAAGGACAACACAGGGGGTGTTGCTTCGTCTCCAGAAGCTCTTCCATAAATAGTGGAAGGACAGCACAGAGGGTGTTGTTTTGTCTCTAGAAGGACATCCATAAATAGTGCCTGATGTTTTACAAGTACTGTATCCATTCCTGGACATTCAAAGACAGATTTGTTGTCGTTAGAGGTGACATCCTCTCTCCTTGCAGACTTTGTTAGGTTTGTTTCCGGTCAGGCAGGGTTGCCTTGAAATGACAGTGTAATGTGTGTGGTTGGGTAAAGATGACAAAATCTGCCATCATCTTTTGTAGGTATAAACTTGTAAATATTTCTTGCATGCACAATACTGATTATCTCCATGTGTAAATATTTCTTGGTACGAGCGGCTTCATTATCTGTGGGCTCCTGGCATGTTTGCTTCTGGATATTAAGCAGTACTTCTGGCTCCCTGTTTCTGGTCGATCCTAATGTGCCTTTGACTGGTTTACATTATCAAATTAAGGATGCAGTGTCTGTTGATCCTTTCTTGGCTTGGTGAAAACACAAGGTTATATCATAAAGATATTGCCCCCAGATAGGAAGTAATCTTTCTAACAATAACTGTTGCAATGGAAGAGAGATCTGCAGGGTGATTTCAAGTCATGAAATCTTGTTGAAAGATAAATAATGTTATCATCCACTGGCACGATCAAAGAAAATGTTAACTTTGTGAGAATATGTCAGATTGTGAATGTTTTATATACTTCTGTTATTTGTGTTTTTGTAGTCAAACATGGGAGGGGTTCTGATTGTAGAAATATTCCAACCTCATGAGCAGCTGATGGCAGTTTTTATACTTGTGTGAAAAATGTGACGAGAGAGAGAATGGAAAGATTTGTATTGATAAGAGTATTGGTTCTAGTGTGATTGAACAGTGGAATTTATATACTTTATGTCTTCTTATTCTGTTCATGGTCTTGCAGAGATTGGGAGAAATGAATGAACTTGGATAAAAAAAAAATGGTTTATACTAAAATAGAGCAATTTTGAATGTCAAAACAAAGATTGATGAATCTACATTACAAACATCGTTTTGAATGTTTGTATCTTAAATAAGAATGTAAGAAATCAATTGTTTCTTTTGATTCTATAGAAGACATTTGAGAAATCAGACTCATTTATGCCAGTGGAATGTGGGGAAATTTACCAAAATTGTAACATTTGATAGGGCCAATAATGTAAACTTTGTGTGGGACTAGAATCTATTGGCAGACCAAATAATAAAGGCTTTGTTAGCTTTGTGAGATTTATCTGTAGTACACATCTTTCATTAAACTGACTGCATGATACATTTGGATGAAAGTGGTTAATGGTCAGGTAGATCTGACAATTTAAAAAATACATTTGCTGGCTGCAATATTTATGAAGTTATAAGAATGTAAAGTAACCATAAAAGAACAAACTTTAGTTGTTAAGAATAGGGAATGCAGCTGCATTTTCAAAAACATGAAAATATAAGTCATGACCTTAAATGCATCAAACATGATCAGGTGAATTACTAAGGGTCTTAGCATAGAGTTGTATTGGTTTTTACTAAGGGTCTTAGCATGGGGTTGTATTGGCTTCTGACTCAATTGTTTGGGATATATCATCATAAGTAGCAAATTTTTCAGGCATATGTTAGTACTTTCTTTCTTTTAACTCTGGACCAAGAATGAGTCTAAAAGTAGCATCCTCTACCTCAGCAGAACTCAAATGCACACTTTGGAAAGATTTTTAATCGTTTCTAGAAGAGAGACACTCTCTCTCCCTCTCTTTGTAGCTATAGAGGATTCTGGGAATAATTTAAATTTGAAGATAATAGGGAGAGATGCTCTCCAAACAAAGCAGATCCTGAAACTTGGAAATGTTATTTGTTATGTTTGTATTTCTGTTTTTATCTGAAAGAAGTCTTTAGGATTCTTACCTCTACATGACAGTTTTGGCATCACCTTTGTAAGGTTAATTAACCGTTTGATTGAAGCCAACCCTTGGTGTTGCAGGGTATCTTCTGTATAGTGAGACATTCCTACAGTCAGGGAATAACTTCAGCTAGTTAATTTTCCTATTGCTAAATAAGGTCCATGTCTGTATGACAAATCTACCCATGGACCCTAAGGGCTCATCCACCCTAACACCCCCCCCCCTCTTTTTCCCACCCTCCAAGACTTTCTCCCGGTCAGCTGAATTAAATGAAGAGCAAGAGAGGAAACTGTTTATATTCACTGCTTGAGAGAGTGGTCTGTTGGGAGATGATATTACAAGTTAAGCTATGGTAAGCAATAAGATAGCTTGTTGGTGATAAATCATATTTAAGTGGCAATCATGAATTTCTATTGAATTTGTTAAAAATTATTTTCTATTTTGATATACGTAACAGTAGCACAAAATATTTGTTTAATTTTATCTTCTTTTATTTGAAGTAACTTGAATATTATTATTTCTGAAGATTCATTTGGTATATGCGATTTTCATTTATATTTTTATATATCAGAGGAACAAGAATAATGTTTGTAGAGCTGATTATAAGATCAGTGAGCTTCCTCAGTTTTAGTTCAAGTAAATATCTGGAACAAGTTTGATGGAGATTGTAATTTAATCTTTCAAATAATTCCTGTAGCTTGTTATGATTACTACTTTTGAAGGGAAATTTAATAAAAATTAAACCCATTTTACTTGTAGGAAGTATGACTGAGATAGTCTTTAGTGGCTTACAAAAGAACACAAAAATGTTCTTAAAGGGGTTTGTTGGATGGGGGTTGGAGAGGGAAGGGTGTTTGGAGAGGGGAAGGAGTTCAAGCTAACGTGATCGTTGTGTTAGTGGATGATTCAAAAGAGTAACCAAGTCTATCATTCCTAATTAACAATTACATTCTGTGCAATTCTGGACCAAGATTACCTGTGTAAAACTGACCAATACTTGTTTTGTCTAAGATTCATGATAGGGGATTATATCAGCAGTCCAGCTGTGCCCCCCCCCCCCCCAAAGGTCTACCCTCAGTGACAATCTTGATTTTGTTAGAGGTAAACTATGAGTTTGCTTGGATAAGTGTCTCAACTATTTGTCATTTTCAAGGTTCTGTACTTACATGTTTGGTTTTGAACAACATATGAAAATATCTTCCACATTGTAGTATAAAGATTTGAGTGTAAAGTGAGATAAAGGATAAAAAGAAAATTGTGCCAAATTTTCATGTGTTTCTGTGTGTAGATTTGTGTTGTAGTAATTTAATATGGTACTGGTGGGTGCTGTTATATTATTCTCATATACCAGCAGAGAAACATGTTTGACTCCCTGGGTGGATTTCATCCGTTTTATATATCACCATCTAGTCCTAATCTACAACCTGAATAAGATGAAACTATGAAGGAAGGACTTATCATATTTCCGGGAAATATAAGTTGAAATTGATTTAATTTGGTTTGATGATACAGATGGTTAATATTTTTTACATGACTGAGGCTTGACATATCACAAGTACTTCTGAAGGAAAGTCACCTAAATATAAAGCTTGGCGACTAAAAACCAAGTGTTAGTTAATAAATTAGTAGTAGCCACATAAACAGTAATATCAAACTCTTTTTGAGAATGATTGTATATCAATTTATATTTTAGGTCATGTACAAGATGTATTATTTACAAGGTCAGTTTTACAAGATCAAAAGTAAACGATTAATTTGAATCTGACAAGGAAATGAACAAACAAACTGTTTGTAGCAGCAAAGAAATTTGAAAAGTAAAACAAAATAAGAGGGATATTAGATCTGGTGCTATAAATGTTACAACTAATAGATGTTTTGTACATGAAGTATGGCCAAAACAGAATATTAGCTTTGTAGCCTCCTGAGTAATATGTATTTACTTAGGTTAGTTTGTAAACGAGTTTTCAATATTCATGGTGATATGGTCTGTGTTAAACATGTCATGAAAGGTTACATTACTGCTATGATGTATTTGATGTTTATTCATGTTGCTTAATTAATGCATATTCGTGATACATGGATTGCACAGATCCGTCACGCAACTTGTTCTGGTGATGCTGGTATTTTTCGTTAGTCAACTGGACTCTAAAAATATTGTAAATCTTACGTACATAACTACAGTGAAGTCTTATAGTTGTGATAACTTGTATGTCCATTGCTAAGGCTGGGTTATTATTAAGTTTTGTGGCAGACAGTGCAGGTGAACAAGCCTGTTTATACAAATGTGGAAAATAAAAATGTGTTGTTGAAAAGTACTTTAATTATATGTTTTTTATGACTTGAAAGCCATCGCAGGTGGTATAGTCAGTTGTTACTCATAAAACTATTATGATATTATTCTAGTTATAGTGGAATGGTGTTTGGGCAAATACACTGAGCGTAGGGTATGAGATGAGATTATATGGTGATGTGTGTATTAAGGGTAGTGATTAATGTGTGTGTTGTCACATATGGTATGGCTAGTGAATATGCATGAGGGCTTATGATTATTTAAAGTAAGGGAGCAATATATTACTTATTTGTTTATTTCTAATACACAAATTTATTTCATATTTTGATAAAACCGAGTCCTTGTTTTGAAGGGTTTTTGTGTTTTGTCTCTTTCATGTTTTATACTCGTGGCTATGCTTTCATAATGACTCGAGATTGTATATTTGCATTCATGAATATTAATGAATTATTAAAGAAATATCACCGTTGGATGGACAGAGGCCTGTAAATACATTGCTAAAGAACATCAATTATTTCTTGCTCCTTAATTTCCCGCCCCCCCCCCTCCTCTTTACGTAACTGATTTGTTAATATCCCACACTTAATTTGCATAATGCACAAAAATTAGTGAGAATTCAAGAGGTTCTGTACTACGCCAAACTGACAGAAATAGCGGGAGCTGATTCTAGAATTACAAGCAAAGAGATAAAGAAGAGTCTGTTCAGTCGATGGTGTTTTATATTACTACAATATAATAATTTCAATATCTGAAAATCTATGCATATATGTTAAGTTAAAACACATTCTGTAATAGTTGTCATACCCAGTGGAATATTAAATTGATAAGTTTTTATTCTATTAAACATTTCAAAATTTCATTGACATTATTATTATGAAGAAATTAACCCATAAACTATTCTAAGGCTATAAATTACAGCTGGGTTTAACACTGCATTACAAACACCTTAATCCCATATATCTGACATCATTCACATTTATTAATTCTAATATATTTATTCAGTTCAGAACAGATTTGGGATGTTTAGTCCCACAACCTCCCACCAACCGTAACTTTTTAATATGTTGAATGTGTTCCCTCTATCTTAGAATATCGACACCATTCCATAAGAACAGAGTTGTAACAAGTCAGTTTACAATCGAGTTAAGTCATTACTAGTCCCTATTCTTTAGCCACTTGACTCACTTTTAAAAATTAGTGACTTGAGTCATGTGACTTGTTACAACACTGCCTAAGAAAACAAGTATCAACATGGCAGCATTGGTCAAGTTTATATGAAACTTTACATCATGTTTCAGCCCAGAAAATACATCTTAAAATGGTTAATCAACAAAATAGAATGTCTGTTACCTCCCCAGCATAAGTGTCACCAACAGATGACATTCAGCAAGTATTTAAAGAAAAAGTAATCATCAATCAACTTCTGTTGTCACAAAACTCTCTTGAATCAAAAGTGGTTCTTGAGTAGTTGTACTATTGCAAATGACATCAACAGTTATGCTACAGTTATACCTACTGAATTCCTGCTTCCCATACGATTTCTGAGCTGTGACTCATATTGTGGCTTTCCAAGGCTAGCAGCAATTAATAAAATGCTAAAGCCAAAAACTACACAATATATATACTCCCTGGTGATTGTACTGCACATTGCTAGGTTTGACTGCAATAAGTCTGTGAAACACATCACACATACACATATACCAAAAGTTGGGGGATATCCTGGAGGCTGGAATTTAAGAGCCATAATGCTGAGGAGCACTTAAATATGGCAACAGACCACCCATTAAATTTCTAGTTTTACTTTTAAATTAACTTGCTATATGTTAACATGTCATACATACTGTACTTCATATATTTAAAATTGTTGTGCCATTTGCAACTAAGCCACGTAAGCTCATTAGTTGACACGCTGATCATATTTTATATTGAAATCAGTGAATTATGCTAATTCTATGGAATATTATGTATCCTAAAGGATTTGTCCCAAAATCAATAGAAATATCAAAAACATGAGTAATTTTATTTTCGTATGAGGGCTTTTCTGGCTCCAATCCTTGTCTGACCATGTTACATCTTCTTACTCAGAATGGACCTTCCCCTGACTGTTGGCCTGCTGGGGCTGGAAAATTCTGTAACTTCAGTGATGAGGTTGTTTGTCCATCTTAGATGCGGCCTGTCTGAAGAAACAAACACAAACAATGTAAGCACTGTACATACCATATACGTACTGTACATACAATATAAGCACTACATATACAATATAAGCACTGCACATACAATATATTCACTGTACATACAATATAATCACTGCACATACAATATAAGCACTGCACATACAAATTAAGCACTGTACATACAATATAAGCACTGCACATACAAATTAAGCACTGCACATACAATATAAGCACTGCACATACAATATAAGCACTGCATATACAATATAAGCACTGTACATACAATTTAAGCACTGCACATTCAATATAAGCGCTGCACATACAATATAAGCACTGCACATATACTAAGCATGATGTGTAACATATGTTATATGTTAAATAGGACTGAGACAAGCCATTAAGCTACTATCTGATATAAATCTATTAACAAAATAATAGCATCTTTTTGTATAACACATTTCAATGTTAACATATTTAATATTATTAAATAAGTAATAATATTATTAAATAAGTAATTAAACATTATCACAATTAAAATATTACAAGTCAGCAAGGCCATTTAATAGAAAAAAAAATGTCTGCACCACTTCCCTGGTGTGTTACCAACGATGTGTAATTATATTTGCTAATGATTTCCTACCTTGGTTGACATTCGGTAAAGACTCTGGAGAACTGCAAGTATAACTCTCCTCTGTTAACAACTGAGCATTCTTCCAGGTATAAAATCTGGTCAATTCATCAAAACTGTTGTCATCCTGAGGACAAGAAATGTGGAAGGAGATTGTTAGTGCAAGCCTTTTACTATAGGTTGACTTCAATCTATAAGCATTTACTGGAGCTAGTATTATTATTTCCAAGATGGCACCCATCATGCTGCATCATGTCAGCAAAGAGAAACAAGCATTGGTACCATTGTACTCCTTAGATAACTTATCCAACTAATATGTATTTACCAAGGTTTCTGTGGGTGAAGCTTCAATTCTGTTTATTGTAGCTGCTGCAGGTCTCAATGCCTCCAAATCAGCCACATTACTCTGTAAAGCCAGTGCGTTCTCCACCCGCTGGTTAAATTGCTATCGAATCAAAAGATTGATAAAGAAAGAAAAGAACAAACATCAAGTAATGATTGAATGAATTACTGGTTGAACTGAGAAGCAAAAGAGCAGACTTATATTCAACATGGAAACATGTAGAACCTCTCTTCAAGCTGGATTTAGGAGAGTCTTAATGTTGACAAACTGTGATCGACATCTGTCTGTAATAGTCTTTGTAATTTTTCTTTGACAAAAAATTGCTTTTAAAGGATAGCAACATAATTTTAGAATGTTGAAAATTTCTGATTTCTTATATTCCTTTTATGAGGATACAATTTTACACCTAGTAAACATTGTAGCAAAATGAAATTCTAATATTCTTGATGGTACAGTTGTGATAGAAATCTATTGTTTCATTTTTTATACAACTTTATGGTGGTTAAGTTTGAACAATTTCCCTATTTTTATTGACAATAAAAGTTCTAACAAGGTTCTTGTGATATGACTGAGATCACAAGCTTGTCTTACCCTTTTGTCTTCTTGTAACAGCCTGTGTTTCATTTCATCCTTAGCTTGTTTTAATCTCATCAGCTGAGCTTTCTTCTGCTCCAGAAGTTTCCTTCGTAGTGACATAGGAGAATCCACCTCGCCATTTGTGAAGTTACACATCTGTGGGCTGGTACCGATTGCATCAGTCCCAAGTGAACAGTTACTGTCAACGGGAGATCTGTTATGTACATTCATATTTTCAGAAGTGTGTTGTGACATCACTCTTGAGTTATCTCTCAGTGTGATTGGGCTATAACAAGGACTTGCAGTAAGCTGTCTACCTCCTGACAGTAAATTTGAACACTCACAAAGAGCCGGTGATGAACTTGACATTCCCCTTGCTTGGATATTCAGACCAAAATCCCTCACCTCTGTAGCAGTATCTACAAGAGCATCCTCATCCTTGCAGGAAACCGCATCTATGATTTCATCACTGGCAATCTTTTGGAACTCTGGTTGTTGAAATATGATGACTGAATTTTCTTTGTTATGAATATTCAGATCTTTACTAAGAGGAGATGATTGGTTAGCTGACTCTTCAGTATTTCTAGGAGTATAACCTATAAGACTGGGAACATTTGTATGTGACTGATCGCAATTATTTAATTTACCTGCATTTGATCCAGCTTTTACTTGGGCAAAGACAGATAGCTTCGAAGGCTGTAAAGTATCAACCTTGTGTTCACTAGAAGATTGCTCATCCTTACACAATCCTGAACAATCTTGCAAACACGCATCACATTTAGTCTCATCATTGATTTCAATTCCAGACAATGTTTCCTTGGTTTGACATGGCTTTAAATTCTGTTCTTCAGATTCACATTCTATTTCTTTCACATCCTCACTTTCTACCTGTTCATTGTCAGAAATTGAATTTTGGACTTCAGTGAAAGAGAGATTTATTGAACATTCTTCATTTGGTGTACCTTCAGACAGTTTTTCAACAACATTTGAATTTCGTTCCTCACAATGTGAATCATTAATGTCAGTGACTTCTGCTTGATTTTGCACTTTACATTGAGTATCTCTTTCCTTTTCTTCTGTTAGAATATTTCCATTTTTAACATCCTCATCACCCTTGTGCAGGATACCATCAACTTTTGAGGAAACTTTAGGTACCTTATACAATAAAGGAGATGCATGGTTGGCCAAAGGTGTGGAAATATGTTTCCGTTTGAACGGCGACCTTGTTTCACTTTCAGATATGCTAACAGATGAAGGACTGCGAGTGGGGGAACTCCACTCTTCCCTAGTTTTATGAATTAAATCCATCAATGCTTTGGATTTCTTCTGAAAAGGAGACTCCTTTTTCTCATTTGAATCATTTTCATTCTTGGTTAGCTCCAAAATTTTTGGAAGAGGAGAGTCCTTAGTTGGACTGTCCCCTTTTAGCTTTTTCAAGACTTTTTGAGGTGTCTGGATATTCCCTTGACTTGGCTCTGTTACACTTGCAGCATCTGTGTCATTTTCAGTTTGATTAGTTGTTAGATTTTCAAAGCAATCTCTATCTATGACATCAGTTTCTGACATGACATCATCAAACACTTCATCGGATAAGGAGTCCTCACCTTCTTGTTCACACTGAGAAGAACTGCTTGACGATGCATTCAGGTCCTTCCTAAAAGACGGCATGAAAACTTGTGTAGCTCTTCTCAACTTTGATGCTTTCTTAGCTTCTTTGGCCAAAATAGGGCCAAAGAAGACTTCATCGTCACTGCTGATGCTGGGATCCATTAGACTACCTAAATTACAACATAAGAGTAATGGGTGAGTTATGTGAGTTTATGACATTGTTAATTTGTAAACCTACAAGACTGTTCATGCTGCCTTCCCTTAAACTGAGGTTATACTGAAATTACTCATTTTAATCATATAGCATGATTTCTTCGTGCATACTCCTAACAGTCACAGACCTTCTAAAACAGAATCTCAAAATTGTTGCCTTCTCACAGGCACTCCCAACATATTCTACACAATAATTAGCCTAGGCCCAGAAAAGAAGCTGACAGTGCCTCTTTCTCTAGATCTCATAGTCATACAATCATCATTGAACTTGAAGATAGGAAATGAATATCAACCATATTTTTCAAACAATGTTTACATAACTATCTTTCAACTTTTTTAATAATTTATTTCTATTCTCATTTTGTTTGTTTCGCCTAGCGTGACTCAGTCACGGTATTTCGGTCATTCAACAAGCCTAATGTCTGGGCAGAGGCTATATGACTAGTAAACCTAGAGGTACCGTAGTACTAGAGGTGTAATTAATAACAATCTAGCCTATGCCTATATAATATAAGTAGTTAGAACAACAATGTATCACAACGATTTCTACATTCTCTTCGTTAAAGGAAGCTTGAAAAGGAGTTGATTCCAAGTTAATAAACACAGTACTGACTTCGGTTAATAGTTTTTAGTAATTATTAAGTTATGCTTAGGCCTCATACTAGGCTTACTGTACGTGAAACTGCACGGTAAGTGTATGCGACTGTAACTGATACCAGTTCCACGACAATGAACATTGGCCGGTATTGGTTCGAGTTGAGAACTATTTCGTGGCTAAATTCAAACAGAAGATACTAACTAGTTCAATTGGTACCTTTAAGACGTTTCTAAACAATATTCACTGAATATTTCTTGTATTTTTTTCGAGATAAATTCTCAATTCCGCGTATACATGAAAACTTTGTTACACTGTAACAAAATTTAAAGTACGCGGCTGTGTCTCTTGATTGGCTATCGTTTCTACTAAACAATCACAACCAATGGGAAAGCGTTATCCAAAGTCTGCACGAAGCTAATAGTAACTGCGAGGGTGCAACAGTGGCATTCGCTTTCAACTATAAGCATAAGTACAGGATACCATGCCTGCATTTTTATATTAATAACACAATTTAAAAAAAAACCTGTTGAATCATCACCGATTTTATATTTTTCATGTCACAAAAAGAGGTATGCTGTATAGGCCCCAAATATGCTAGATATTCAAATATGGTCACATTTGGTCAAAATTCTTAAACTGTTTTTATTACAACCTGCAAGGAAATTTTCCTAACTGGGACATTCAGTCATCTTGTGTGTTCCTTAAAAATGTCCAAGAACAATTTGGACAGTAAATACCTCCAAGAAAGTACCTTTTGAAAACTTCTAGCAAGTATAGCGTGCTATAATTTGGGGCCTATACTGTACCTTTAAGTCCGAAACACTATGTATGAGGCAGGCACTGAAGACTCCTGAACGAAAAAAATATAATACATGACACACAAAAACATACTCCTTTGCCCATGTATCCCACACCCCTTCCTATTATCCTACCCACGGCACTGTGCCTGCATGATGCACCTTCTTCTGTTAATGCGAAACTTTGATTACGAGACACAGAAGGACCCGGAACACAGTGCTGCCAAGTCACCCGCTTTGGGCGGGTGTCACCCGCATTTTCGGGTCGTCTCCCGCTCACCCGCCCACCTGTCCGAATCTCCCGCATTTTCCAAAAAACTCCCGCATTTTTGAAGAATCTCCCGCATTGTAGGCCCACAGAGTTTTTCATGTGAAAGTGTATCATTGCTAGCGTGAAATTCATTTCATCACACCAAAATGCGAATTATCTCAGAACCGCCAGGATCGGAAATTACTCAAAGCCGATCGTGCTAAATATGCCCGGCTGAAAGCAACGTTACCTATACGATTCGTGAAAAATAATACCGTTACGACACACGTGAACGCTACAGCGTCCGCAAAATTTCAGAGATTTTTTTTATTTCAAGATATTTTTTCCTCTGGAATGAAAAAAAAAATTGACACAATACAAATATGGAGACAGTATAGATTCAGCTTAGATGACCCGGGAAGTGATGTTTCCGGCCATCTGAGGGGCCGTAAGATCCCAAAATTTTCTTGTACGCTTCGCGCCAACTCATGGTGGCGCTCCGCTTAGATGGTGTACGTAACCAACAGCACCAGGCAATTTTCACCCGCCTAAAAAACAACTGACCTTGGCATCTCTGGGAACAGGTCATCTCCTAGGTTAGAGATGGTCACGTGGGGATTGATCACAAACAAAGGAGTTATAGTATTGAAATGAGAAATTAAAGTCAAGATGAAAGTAAAATCAAATGAAATTATAATGATGTTTGGAAGATTTTCAATATGTCTTGACAGTTTGACTAATTACATCTAACGAAGTGACTTGACTGTTAAGCAGCGTGGTTATTATAATTTTCGATAGTAACTGAGCTTTTGTCTTGATTCATGAGTTGTTTATTGTTCTTTAAGTACATTTCAAGACAGGAATAAATTACGTCGATAAAATGTTTCATTGATCATTAATTTATTGATGAAATTGATGAAATCACATAAGTAGGTCTACTTCTTTCGACATACTACATGCCATTTACTATATTAACTGTAATTCATATGCAGGCGCGGCGGAACGGAAAAATTATTGGGGGGGCTAATGTGTGGAGACTATCTAAGCGGAGCGCCACCATCGGTTGGCGCGGAGCGTACAAGAAGAAAATTTTGGGTTTTTTCAAACCCCCAGATGGCCGGAAACGGCCCTTCCCGAGTGTTTTATGCTGCGAATACCTAGCCCTAAAATATGGGTCTCAAGCCTGCAATTTCTCAGATTGCACGTAAAAGTCTGTAAAATCATTGTAATTTGTATATTCGATGGTGTTTTAAGAGAGTAGCTATTACTCGTAGTGTACTCGCAAAGACGTTTTTGAGTGTGGTAAGGGCAGTGGCGGGGCTAGGGGTATTGGTCAGGGGGGGCAAGAATGGTCTGTAGGGGCGCTTTCGACACTATCTAAGCGGAGCGCCACCACAGGTTGGCGCGGAGCGTACAGAAAATTTTTGAGTAAAGATACTCCCTAGATTGCGGGAAATTACCCTTTCCGGGCCTTGCTAATTTGCAGATAAACGGAGAATAAAAAGGTGTCGTCGCCATTTTGTCGGAAAATTACACCAACAGAATATGACAAATGTCAATAGGTATATGAGAGCGCAATAAAATAGTCAATAATCGCGAATAAGTAAAAAGTAGTGAAAAGCTGAAAAGGGCGCCAGCAGTCCATTTGAGTCCGTCAGGTAGCATACGCCCATTACAAGCCCCATTGACTTACACACTAAATCACAAAAGTAATGTGGTCTCTAAGTCTAGATAGAAGTTTTCACTAGCTTAACGCTACCCATCACCGGATAGCTGACAAGTTGGCCTTTCATGGCACCATCAATTTTCCGTACCATGACCGTGAAAATTTTTTGCTATCCGAGCCGGAAGTTTTCGTCACTTGTAAACAAACCTCTTCACTCAGTGGTAAACAAATTTCCTACGCTGCTCCTGGGAAGCCTAAAGGGGTCTAAAATTGCCTCAATTGACCCAATTTTTTCACCACATGTACTTCCATTCATGCTCTTCAACATGAAAGCCACAAAAACTAGATTGTGATTGATAACAGGTCACAAAAGATGTTCTCCTGTTGCTTTTTGGCACTTTTCCTGAAGGAGAACAATCGAGCGGATTGATATAGACTCTAATAGGAGTATGCCACCTTAAGTGAGAGTCGAATTTTTTTTTTTTTTCCAAAATGATACTTTTCATAGTCGTCACAATATAAACCACAACAGAATTATATGCAATTATCATTTTAGGTCCATAAAGATGTATTTTCAGAGATTTCAGTATGCACGGTGCAGTGTGTAAATACACATATGAGCAATACTGTGTAAGCAGTAACCAGGTCTATGTCTGCAACAACACTTCCAGCCACCAATTTTGATAAGCTTGACCAATTTGGGTGCATCTATGATTCTTGCAGGTATTATTGGTATCCCTGATCACAATCCACTTGGTCTGGCTTGCCCTACCTGCAGAAACATGATCCATAGAAGGGTCAGCGGTGAGGGCTTTTTCGTCTCTGGCTCTGAAAAGTGATGAAAACTACTTTTGTTTAGCTCAGCAGATTCCTCACAAACTGACCCACAGGACATACCCCAATGTATTCCTGAACTGTTTGGAACATGTTAAACTGATATTGCATGTCACTCCAGTGCAACTGTTAAGTTACTAAGAATAAAAGAGGAGAATTGAAGGTGTTCTTTGCCAAAACTGGATCATCGGGATTTGTAAACAACAGCCTCACTGTAACAGTATTACAGCAGTCAAAAGGAAAGCTTACTGGAATGCTATCTAGATACACTGTTCACCTCAATAGCATATCCAGTCCATTTAAAGGTTTGTGCATAGGTTGTTACAATGTATTAAAGACAGTTATAAGAGAAGAGAGGTGGAAAGGGGGGCATATTTCATGATAAAACATTCAAATTTGTTGCTCGGCAGAGAACAACAACGTCAAATTACCTTATTCTCCATTGGTGGCAAGCACTGGTTCCTATAGTTACTACAGTAGATCTCCCATGGAAGCATCAGGATATCTCTTTCTGCTGTCAGAGTTGTTTGGTATTTGTTGTTACCTCATCTAACCAGTTGAGTCCATTGATACCACACCCATTCAATGTATATCGCTGTGCATGCTGAGGACTTAGCACGTCAACTTTCTCTGAAATTGACAAAACAACAGAAAACTAATGAGGAGTGAATAGGCTCAAAAACCCCTTGATGCACATTGGCAGAAGCAGAAAATGCATACCTTTGTGGATTATTTGCTAAATAAGACTCAAAACATTCTCTGTGCAAGGTATTAGCCCTCAGCAGCCACTCCACTTAGGATACAGACCTCATACAACATTGTGCTACAGCTGGTGTAGACTTGGTCTAGGATACTAACGTAGCGCCATTATGAACCTGAGGCCTAGGCCTAAGCTAACAACATTAGGGGTATTTCATGCATTGAAACTGAGTTTTTGTCCTTAGTTAAACACCAGGTACTTCCAGCTTTAGCAAAAATAACCTTAAGTATGATTACCATGTAATTTAGGTGCCCACAGATGTCAAATTTCACTGAACTTAGTCGTTCACGTCACACACACTGCAGGCTTTTTGGTCTGATTCTGAAGGATTTTGAATTTCGTGCATTTGGCACCTACTTAGCAGATTCAAGGCAGGAATCACACTACGGAAGCTTTGGTAGGTCAAGGCTTAATGACCCAATAGTTTATTGGGGAGGAAAACTGGTTAGAAATGCTCAGAAGGCTGTTCTAGTCTAATGTATGGACACGCACATGCTCTTTGTGGCACTTTAAGGCTGTAATACTAATTTATGCGTAAAAATCACCCAAGCGTGAAATTTTCTGACGTTTGCTTGAAAACCATTTTTACACACCATAGCAACTACTTTGATCCAAAATTGGGACTTCTAGCACTTAAAATGAAAAATTTGGCATTTTTGCTTAAGGTAGCATACGCCCATTACAAGCCCCATTGACTTACACACTAAATCACAAAAGTAATGTGGTCTCTAAGTCTAGATAGAAGTTTTCACTAGCTTAACGCTACCCATCACCGGATAGCTGACAAGTTGGCCTTTCATGGCACCATCAATTTTCCGTACCATGACCGTGAAAATTTTTTGCTATCCGAGCCGGAAGTTTTCGTCACTTGTAAACAAACCTCTTCACTCAGTGGTAAACAAATTTCCTACGCTGCTCCTGGGAAGCCTAAAGGGGTCTAAAATTGCCTCAATTGACCCAATTTTTTCACCACATGTACTTCCATTCATGCTCTTCAACATGAAAGCCACAAAAACTAGATTGTGATTGATAACAGGTCACAAAAGATGTTCTCCTGTTGCTTTTTGGCACTTTTCCTGAAGGAGAACAATCGAGCGGATTGATATAGACTCTAATAGGAGTATGCCACCTTAAGTGAGAGTCGAATTTTTTTTTTTTTTCCAAAATGATACTTTTCATAGTCGTCACAATATAAACCACAACAGAATTATATGCAATTATCATTTTAGGTCCATAAAGATGTATTTTCAGAGATTTCAGTATGCACGGTGCAGTGTGTAAATACACATATGAGCAATACTGTGTAAGCAGTAACCAGGTCTATGTCTGCAACAACACTTCCAGCCACCAATTTTGATAAGCTTGACCAATTTGGGTGCATCTATGATTCTTGCAGGTATTATTGGTATCCCTGATCACAATCCACTTGGTCTGGCTTGCCCTACCTGCAGAAACATGATCCATAGAAGGGTCAGCGGTGAGGGCTTTTTCGTCTCTGGCTCTGAAAAGTGATGAAAACTACTTTTGTTTAGCTCAGCAGATTCCTCACAAACTGACCCACAGGACATACCCCAATGTATTCCTGAACTGTTTGGAACATGTTAAACTGATATTGCATGTCACTCCAGTGCAACTGTTAAGTTACTAAGAATAAAAGAGGAGAATTGAAGGTGTTCTTTGCCAAAACTGGATCATCGGGATTTGTAAACAACAGCCTCACTGTAACAGTATTACAGCAGTCAAAAGGAAAGCTTACTGGAATGCTATCTAGATACACTGTTCACCTCAATAGCATATCCAGTCCATTTAAAGGTTTGTGCATAGGTTGTTACAATGTATTAAAGACAGTTATAAGAGAAGAGAGGTGGAAAGGGGGGCATATTTCATGATAAAACATTCAAATTTGTTGCTCGGCAGAGAACAACAACGTCAAATTACCTTATTCTCCATTGGTGGCAAGCACTGGTTCCTATAGTTACTACAGTAGATCTCCCATGGAAGCATCAGGATATCTCTTTCTGCTGTCAGAGTTGTTTGGTATTTGTTGTTACCTCATCTAACCAGTTGAGTCCATTGATACCACACCCATTCAATGTATATCGCTGTGCATGCTGAGGACTTAGCACGTCAACTTTCTCTGAAATTGACAAAACAACAGAAAACTAATGAGGAGTGAATAGGCTCAAAAACCCCTTGATGCACATTGGCAGAAGCAGAAAATGCATACCTTTGTGGATTATTTGCTAAATAAGACTCAAAACATTCTCTGTGCAAGGTATTAGCCCTCAGCAGCCACTCCACTTAGGATACAGACCTCATACAACATTGTGCTACAGCTGGTGTAGACTTGGTCTAGGATACTAACGTAGCGCCATTATGAACCTGAGGCCTAGGCCTAAGCTAACAACATTAGGGGTATTTCATGCATTGAAACTGAGTTTTTGTCCTTAGTTAAACACCAGGTACTTCCAGCTTTAGCAAAAATAACCTTAAGTATGATTACCATGTAATTTAGGTGCCCACAGATGTCAAATTTCACTGAACTTAGTCGTTCACGTCACACACACTGCAGGCTTTTTGGTCTGATTCTGAAGGATTTTGAATTTCGTGCATTTGGCACCTACTTAGCAGATTCAAGGCAGGAATCACACTACGGAAGCTTTGGTAGGTCAAGGCTTAATGACCCAATAGTTTATTGGGGAGGAAAACTGGTTAGAAATGCTCAGAAGGCTGTTCTAGTCTAATGTATGGACACGCACATGCTCTTTGTGGCACTTTAAGGCTGTAATACTAATTTATGCGTAAAAATCACCCAAGCGTGAAATTTTCTGACGTTTGCTTGAAAACCATTTTTACACACCATAGCAACTACTTTGATCCAAAATTGGGACTTCTAGCACTTAAAATGAAAAATTTGGCATTTTTGCTTAAGGTAGCATACGCCCATTACAAGCCCCATTGACTTACACACTAAATCACAAAAGTAATGTGGTCTCTAAGTCTAGATAGAAGTTTTCACTAGCTTAACGCTACCCATCACCGGATAGCTGACAAGTTGGCCTTTCATGGCACCATCAATTTTCCGTACCATGACCGTGAAAATTTTTTGCTATCCGAGCCGGAAGTTTTCGTCACTTGTAAACAAACCTCTTCACTCAGTGGTAAACAAATTTCCTACGCTGCTCCTGGGAAGCCTAAAGGGGTCTAAAATTGCCTCAA
Organism: Apostichopus japonicus; assembly: GCF_037975245.1. Classification (NCBI taxonomy): domain Eukaryota; kingdom Metazoa; phylum Echinodermata; class Holothuroidea; order Aspidochirotida; family Stichopodidae; genus Apostichopus; species Apostichopus japonicus. Next base: position 551,106 of record NC_092578.1, read on the forward strand.
TTGACCCAATTTTTTCACCACATGTACTTCCATTCATGCTCTTCAACATGAAAGCCACAAAAACTAGATTGTGATTGATAACAGGTCACAAAAGATGTTCTCCTGTTGCTTTTTGGCACTTTTCCTGAAGGAGAACAATCGAGCGGATTGATATAGACTCTAATAGGAGTATGCCACCGTCAGGGGGGGGGGGGCATCCGCCCCCTGACTGTATATATGGACGCTCCGCCACTAAGTAAGGGGATGTTGGAGAACTGGCTGAAATGAGGCAAGTCATTGGCCTAAGACGAAGTTGTGTTACGCTTACCGGTACTCACACTCACTGCTTCCACTTTTCACGGGGCGTGAAGACGCGGTTGGGGTGACAATGTGGTCTATAGCCAGGGGACGGGCCGAGGGTCCCCCAGCAATTACTAAAATTATTACACCTATATAGTATACGTGTGCATCGGACAGATCGACAAGTATGCATTGAAAAATGGGCAGATGCACGTTTCGGAGCCTTGGTAAATATTGGGGGGGCTTATCATGCATTTGCCCCCTCAACTTTTTCATTGGGGGGGCTGAGCCCCCCAAGCCCCCCCGGTTCCGCCGCCACTGTTCATATGTATGGGAATATCTACGAAATGATTTCACTGACAGCTTTGAGTCCGCTTCCCGCAAAACAAACTTTTCATGTCAAAGATACGTTAATGGGATTGCACTCCTAGCTTAGTGTGCCGGCCTTCAGCCATTTGGCTGAGTGAGGTAACAACGGCCTTCTACACAAACCGTTTTAATTCTAACAAAAATACTATAATATCTGTTTCATTTGCAAAAATAAAATAACTGCAGTTTTCATGTCTCCGTGTGTGGTATTGGTAGAGGCTACAGTGACAGTGATCTCGAGCTTATACTTTATGATCCAGGCGCGGTACCACCAGATCACGCACGTGATGTAATATGCAGAACACAAACGTACAGTTACTTCACACCCCATAAAACTGTGGAAAAGTTTTATGTTAGTAGTCTTAATGTTTGAAACGCAGAGAGGTTTTCGATACATTAAGTTTACTGTGCACTCATTCAAGCCGATATATTGAAACCTTTCATGTCATTACGTAATCATGCGGCGCTCTCTGCCTCTCTGTCTTCATTTGCATTTTATGTTAATTCTAAATACCTCACACACATGGCTCCTTAATTTTGTATAGAGAAAACTTTACATGTTATGTATACGGAAGGTATACGAATTGGTGTGCACTGAGACAGGCTGTTGTAGTTAATGTCGAGAGGAGTTACCAAAGAAATACCAAACTTTCTCTTTTTGAAAAGTCCTATTTCATCCAATGGATGCACTCTCAACCCCAGTCCCGTGTATCATCGTGGCTGTTAGCATGATAACAAAATCTATCAACGGTTTGTCAGGTGGGAACACGGAATTGCATGGTCAGGAATATAGGCATTTACAGTTTAAATCTGAAATCAAATATTGGGTTGTATTTTGTTGTTTTTCAGTTTCATTGAAGCTCAACAGAATCACATTTACTGCTATCTACGAAACACATTTATATTTAAGTGAGAAATGTTGCTATTCTTTTGTAAAAAACTCCAATGCAGTTTTTGATTGTCTTGTTACTGACATCGAAGCAGAGCTGTTGATTACCACGTGTACGCTCAACATGGCGTATAGGCTATAAAGTGAGCGCCATTCCTTCTTGATGCCAAACAAAGACAGGCCAATTTAATATGACTTACATATTTATTCTAACATGTTGTCAGGAAACGGAACACAATCAAATATGTCAGGAAAAAACTTTGTGTAGTTACTTCATTATTCTGTTAAGTGTCGATATTCTTTAACTTGATTGAGTTGCATAAATCATCACTGTTAGAATGATTCTGCTTAAAAAAACTGACTATCAATAAAAAAAAATTAAAAAAATTGGCTGAGTAATGCATGAAGGTATCAAAGGGAAATTGGGACATTTTTGAACAAATCGTAATAACTTAATAATAATAACTTAATATTCTTCATTGATGCTTGCAGTGTCACCAATCGTTTGGTTAAAAGTAACGGGACAAATATAGCAGCAGACAAGTTGGATCTTATCTCGAACAAATATACCCGGATATATAATGCGAGAGGAGAAAGCAAGGGCGGCGGAAGCACTTTTAATCTGGGGGGGGGGGGGCACCGACATCAAAGGGCACTTTGCAGAAATTCGATTGGACTGATGCAGCCTTATATTTAGTACCCTTTATAACTCTTATTGTATTATCTTATTTGCGTATACACAGCCAAAATGAGGTGAAATCATGCTAGTTGCTAATGTAGGAATCTTCCGAATTAGAGTTTATTTCCTGTCAATATCTTAACCAATTTTTTCCATTTGAAATTGCTTTGAGTGTGACCCACAGAACTTCATTAAAAGTCAGGGGCGTAGCCAGGATTTGCAAAGTTGCATGCACGACTATCTGAGCGGAGCGCCACCATCGGTTGGCGCGGAGCGTACAAGAAATTTTTTGGTTTTACAAACCCCTCAGTTGGCTGGAAACGGCCCTTCCCGAGTGTTCATTCTGGTTGTCTGGCCTCTTGCTAACTTGAGACACCTCAATTTTTATGTAGAAAAAGGGCACATTTTTAACCTGAGGAAAAGTGGGGGGGCACGTGCCCCCTGTGCCCCCCGGTTCCGCCGCCCTTGGGAGAAAGGCCTCCGGTCCACCTTTCATGGAAACTAAACAATAGAGATTGATAAAAGGGAATATCCATGGGCAACGACGGGATGGCTACACGGACTTCAAAATGTATCTCGAAATGACGATAGTGTAGCAAGTGGAAAGAGCAAATACTGAACGCTGAGGCCTAGATTGAACACTTCATGTGAGTAATATCTTGTTTTTGGTACTGGGTGGGATTAACCTGGGGAATAAGCAGTATGCAGTTTCTCATAAAACAATTATTATTTTATATAGGCTATATAGCAGTATATCCGGCTTATAAATTTTAAGAATCTGATCAGTTGATGAGATTTTTAATTGATTTAATATAATTAAAGGGACATTCAAGTCGTTGAAAATGTACGTGTCAGTCATATTTGTAAGAAAATATATTCTATTTGTTGAAAACCCCATATATCAGCATCTGAAGTTGTTAATTCCTACATTTAAATATGACCATATGAATGTAATACATTTTACCAGATGAAGACAGAGGATCATATTACGGTAGGTGGTTCATCCTTGGATGTAATACTTTGGAATGTTTCTTTAGTTGTCATTGAAGTTCTCTGCATTTTGCAATATGCTGCAATATGTTTGTAAGAATATTAATTTCCTCAGTGAATAAATGAATTTTCCTAATGATGACGAGAAACAAGGCAATTTTGCCACACCAGCACTGAGAAAAATTTATCAAAATCTGAAAACGGCTCCCCATAGAGGCATGGCACAGCTTTCCATAGTAACAGAGAAGCTTCAACTTTCAAGAACTCGCAAGGCGGTGAATGAAAACAGTCTTAAAATTTCCATCATGCCATTCCAAAATGATGAAGTTGAGAATATTTGCTCCTCTCTCGTGCGAGAATACCTCAGTCGAAAGGTTTGTATGTTTCGCCTCAGACATAGTAGCAAACGCGCAGTAATGTTAGGCCTAGCCGCGCCTAGGGTCTGCCTCAACGTTAAACCCAACGTATCAGGAGTAGGCCTAGGCTAGACCAAGTAGAAACTAGCAGTAACACTAACAGTAACGTTAGCAGCTAATATTCGTGGAATAGGTTTCCAAAGATAAAACCATTGCCGGTTGTTCAACTAAAACTTGAAATTAAGGCCTACATGGCGTCTATATGCGCGTTTTGATTTAGGCCATTCCTAGCCTAAGATTGTTAAACATTAAGGGGGCTTGTTGTAAATTTCAAATGTGTTTTTCATTGACTAGGCTATAGCCTAGGCTAGGTCTAGTATAACTAGGCCTTAGACTGACATTACTTTAGGCTTTTGGTGAAGTGTTGTTTTGTATTTTGGGGGATAAGGTCTAGGTATCTGTCATTAATTTGAAAAGCCTCTGTACTATTTTCAAAGACAAATTATTTGTAACTTACAGGGATTAACTCAAACTTTGCAGTGTATGGATGATGAAATGCCAAGGACAGAGGCAAGTCTCAACAACAGGGCGACATTAGCCCGAGAAGCAAATCTTGACAAACTGCTGAAGAAAAACAAGGTAGGAGTGTGAACATTCATGTGTTAATGTCTAAAACTTCACATTGTATTAGAATATGCAGCATGCAATTTCATCTGAATGTGTTGGTTTGTATCATGCAAAGGAAATGTTAACAATCTGAGCAGGTGACAACTTTTGTTCTTGCCCTAGGAGATAAATATTACAAATAGCCAGCATGTGTACAAACAGCATAGAGACTCATAACATGAGATGTTCAGGATGATAGGTTAGTGTCTCCCTTCTCAAATGATGTTGCATTTAGGTTGAATTATTAGAGAATTAATTGCAGCATAATGATTGTCTATGTTTGCTCCAGGAGCAAGATGTACCGCTACGTACCATGCTAGAAGTATTATTAAAACATCACAAAGACAGAATGACCAAGAAAGAAAGGGTACCATCAATCACATCGGAAGTAACAAGTACCTCATCAACTCCTCAGTCTCCACAAGACCAGGGAAGCTTGAGAAAGAGTGAAGAACGGAAAAAGAAAGCCAAAGCCAAAAAGATGGAGACCAGAGGTAGGAGAATTAGCTTAGCTATCAGATTGTTGTGTATGGTAGTATATTATGCTTCCCTCATCAAATCTGGCACAGTATAATAGTTATGATTTCTTTGGGGATGGGGTGGCACGGGGCGGGGGGAGGCACGGGGGGAGGGGGAGGTGTTAGATGGATGCAGGATGAGAGTTGGCTTACTTCATCAGTTCAAAGGTTTAATCAAAATGTGTTTCAAGTTCCCTTTGCAGGATGAGGAAAGGATACCAACCATACTCTTTTACTATTCAGTGATATAGATACCTTAGAAATGAACAATTCTCCCATTTAGAAAGTATCATGCTGCCTTCTTTGTCTACAAGACTTTTCTTATTCCTTGACCAGGTCTTGATGGTTTACCTCAGGAGGACACTGGGCTAACATACAAAAAAGAGGATACCATACATGTCACCATGAAAGATGAGAGTGAAGTCAAAAGAGTGGCTACCCCAATGCTACAGCATACAGAGAGATCATCAAGCGAACATGACATCAAACCTGTACACAGTGCAGGGATGAAGAAGGCTCGTCCAGGCAGTGGGATGCGGTCCAGGGGTGTAGGGGGACCTGTCACAAGCAGCATAGAGGTACGACAGAGTGCTCCTTAGTCTTGTTTGTTTTGTAGAGTTGTAGAAATTAAAATATTGGGTGCATGGACTGGCACTGTTAATTTGGTTATAGAAGGTGGGGTAGAAGCTCTGGGAGGGGGTCTAACACATCTTTAATTGTCAACAGCAATGATTTGCAATCTCCAATTTCACAACGTATTGTGATGAGTTATAATATTTGGAGAGATAATTAAACATACATGTAAAGTGACATATATTCAGTGCTCTGGTAAGTTTATCAATCAACATTCAATGACCAAATTGTCATTAATTGTGTATTTGTTATCAGTCTCTTCTAGTTTGTCAGTATTTTGGTGGATTTGACAAATTAAACAATAGTTTTTTTATTTTGTGTTACAAGCGAGCAGTTGGTGTTGACTGATCAGGTTGACCAATTGCTTTTTACCATTCGGTGTTTACCAGTAAATGTAAACCAGTAAGTGTTGACCGATTAATGTATTCAACCAGTAAGTGTTGACCGGTAAGTGATTAAACCAGTAAGTGTCGACCGGTAAGTGTATTAAACCAGTTAGTGTTGATCGGTAAGTGAATTAAACCCGTTAGTGTGAACAGGTAAGTTTATTAAACCAGTTCCTGTTGACTGGTTAGTGTTATTACACCAGTTAGTGTTGATCGGTAAGTGTATTAAACCTGTTAGTGTTGACCGGTAAGTGTATAAACCAGTGAGTGTCGACCGTTTTAAACGAGTTAGTGTTGACTGGTAAGTGTATTAAACCTGTTAGTGTTGACCGGTAAGTGTATTAAACCAGTGAGTGTCGACCAGTAACTTCCCGGTAAGTGTATTAAACCAGTTATTGTTGACCGGTAAGTGTATTAAACCTGTTAGTGTTGACCGGTAAGTGTATAAACCAGTGAGTGTTGACCGTTTTAAACGAGTTAGTGTTGACCGGTAAGTGTATTAAACCCGTTAGTTTTGACCGGTAAGTGTATTAAACCAGTGAGTGTCGACCAGTAACTTCCTGGTAAGTGTATTAAACCAGTTATTGTTGACCGGTAAGTGTATTAAACTTGTTATTGTTGACCGGTAAGTGTATTAAACACGTTAGTGTTGACGGGTAAGTGTATTAAACCAGTTAATGTTGACCGGTAAGTGTATTAAATCAGTTAGAGTTGACCGGTAAGTGTATTAAACTAGTTAGTGTTGAACCGTTAATGTATTAAACCAGGTTAGTGTTGACCGTGTGTATTATACCAGTTAGTGTTGACGGGTCCAGTAGGTTTTAGGAAGTTTAGGTAACAATAAAATGTTGCTGTTGCAATAGTTGGAATGTCCAGTAATGGAGAAATCAGTATCAAACCCTGGTAATGATGTTTCTGGTTAGTTTGTGAATAACTTGTCTTGTGGTCTTGGAATCTTAAGTTTGATAGGTTGTGTCATTTTTCATATGGTATGTTCAGTTCGCTAGTACTCAGAGTATCTATTCAGGCCTTTTCATATGGTATGTTCAGTTTGGTTCAGAGTAACTATTCAGGCCTTTTTGTTTGTTTTTACAGCCCAAGAAATCTTCAAAGAGGTCATCTAGAAAAAATCCAACAGGCTATTCTGTTTCACCTCCTGAGCAATCTTCAACAATCTCTTCATCTTTGAGTTCCCCTGGCAAATCATCCGACACCACCAAAAACAAGCTGAAAGACTTTGGCTTTAGCTTCAAAGAGGCTGACAGTGATCAACAGTTGTACCTCACCGAAGAACCCGACCTTCTAAACGATGTTCGTCAAACAAAGTCAAAATCAAATCTAACAGACCAGAAATCGCTTTCATCGCTCTCAGATAAAGATGATAATGTCTATCTAAATAACTCATTAGATAGATCATCGTCTAGAAGGTCTCGTTCCAATAGTGCAAAGCAGAAAGATTTAGCTGGGTCAAAGGTCATGGCAGATGCTCACAGGTCAGTCTTAAAATGTCAAATTAATTATATAAACATACTGAAGTGCTCTGAAGCTTTCAAGTAAACCTGACCAATAAAAACAATATTGATCTGCTACTTCGATATATTTCAATGGAGTCAAAACAACCATTCACAAAAGCCAGACTGTGAGTACAATAGTATGAGTATGAGTACAATTACAATTGTCCTTTGTATTACTATGAAAAGGAATGTAAGGCGTACTAAATAGGTCTTGCCCTAATTTCTATAATAGATTTACAAAATGCCTCAAATATTAGTACAAATGGAGGAGCACAAGTATGAAGGTGGGGAAGCATGCAAGAAGTAACAAGTCACTACAAGCCTGCCAATAGCTGTACCCTTTAAAATGTTGAGTTTGATCACATAATGTACTAACATTATATCACTTACTGTTAAGTAACACGTTTGATTGCTTCATTGCAAGCAACAATCTCTACTAACTCAGAGTACACTAACAATGCTGTTGTAATCGTAGTCAAAACAGTGACAATGATCGAGTAAATCTCCAAGCCTGCAGATGTTACAGCTTCTAGTCTGCTGCCCCTAAATACAATGTATTTTCAAAGCCAGCTATTTCCTGTGATTATGTGTTATAAACTACAGGTCCAGGAAAGACAGGTCTAGTTTATCTTCAAATATGTCAAGTTTTTCAATTTCCAATAACACCTCCTTGAGATTCACTACTGCTTAAATCATTTGAGATTTTCAAATCTTAGCTAATTTGGATGTTGGTCAAGATGTTTACCCAGAACATGGATTGTTTTATGAAGAGGTTTGCAAAAATAGATACATTTTTAAGCCAAAAGACCACTTGGCAGTGATTTTTATACTAAAAGAACAGACAGATCTTGCTCACATGTTAGCGCAAAGTAATTTAATTCCAATGTTTGTGCTGTGACAAGTCATGGCAGCACATTCTCTGGGCAAAAGCTGTCAGCTATCATGATCTAACATAACTCAAACACTAAGTGGTAACAATTTTGATGTTTTAGACTGAAAAGGTTAGCATCGGTACGTCTGAGGTAATGGATAGTATCCTGTAACTATTGTACTTTACTATAGCATTTTTGTTTTTTCCTTGATTTATATCTGTTCTCTGTGTTTATTCCGATCAGATCAACTTCACCAAAGAAAACCTTTGGTGATCTTGAGATGGATGATGTGGATGACCTAGAAGAAGACTTAGGAGAGATTCAGCTCGGCCCATCGTTCATGAAATCCATGAAATATGTTGACGCCAGACCTCTGACTCTCAAGAAGGCATCTGTAAATATAACATTTTAGATCCTTAAGTCTGACCAGTAATTCTGACTCAAGAAATGTATAAAATGAGAGTTATATTAACATAAGTTCATGAAGAGGTGCAAGGTATCAGTAAAAGATGATGGAGGTATCATAAACAAAATCAACAACACTGATGACTTTAAACACTTGTGACAAGTTTGGTATAGAAGAGTGATCTCCTCCTGGAATATGTGGTGGCCCTTAAAGGAACTTCTTGGTTTCAGAAATGAGAATTTGCTTACCTTCTACGGTGGTGCTACCTCTGACAGTTATCCTCTGAATGGTAGAGTAAACTTCCTGTCTGTCTCTGGTCTTATTTGGTGACTTCTCCAGCAATATTTCAAGAAGCAGCGTATTCTGCCTTGATGGTATTGGCTAGGTCTCTCTTGAGTCTTGACCTTCTTGCTCAGAAATTGTCTTGTCTTTTTGTGGGAGAAATACTACAATGTATATATATTGAGTCAAGTCTGAATTGAAAATAGACCACAATCTTTGAAAAAGCAAAACATTTAGGCTGTATCAGATGGTTTGCTATGAATCTTTTAATATATTTAGGTTTAATATGTTTCAAATACATGTATGGATGAGTATATATCTTATGTCAGATGTGAGCTGGAATATAGTTAATGTTAATAATATTGTATTTAATCATTTTTCAGGAGCTGAAGAGTCTTATATTTGGCTCTCCTTCTGGATGTTTCAATGAGGAGTGGATGAAACAAGGGTTTCCATTTAATGACAGACCGGACCTGGAGTTTGGAATTGTACAACACAAGGTATGATATTAAACACACTGGGTTTGGTGTAATATTGTTACATAACAAATCTGCTGTGTATAGTAAGAAGGCCAATTAGCAAAATCACATATCAACCTTATTACTAAAACATCTCTTAAAGTTGAAAAGAATTCAAATATCACAGTTGGGTTTATTGATATTAGTCAGGAATGGAAAAAGGATATTAAAGTTAGTGACAAGCAATGTTAAACTTATATATGAAGGAATAATATTCCACACTGTTAGTTGTAACCCCTGGCATCTGAATATCTTGTCCCTTACTTAATATATAGTTGATTATATGTAACCTATTTTGATGGCTAAATCCTCCCTTGAATGTTTGCATAGAGGTCACAGTTCTTCTCATCGGTTATTATTTTATGAAAGTGCCACTCTATTTTAGAAATGTTATTAATTATAAAGAAAAACAAAAGACATCGTCAGTTCTTATCCCTGATGACATCATTCACTCTGTTGTTGTCAAATGCATTGAAAAAATATGTTCTTTAATTAAAACTAAACTTTTCACTTTCATTGTGTGCAAGATGTTTATTTATCAGTTTTATGGTGACATAAATGTTGAGAAGGAAAAGGGAAGATAAAATACAGGAGTACTGAAAATATTAACAGTTTAAAAGCAAAGTGAATCACTAACACAGTCTTAACCCCCTCTGAATCAATCGTAACTATCACATTTTTGCAAAACATTTTTTGTTTTTTGATGTGAATTGATTTTAAGCAGTCTTTGAAGCAGCAGTTTTGATTTGGTTGTTATTTTCTAGCTATTTTACCAAATCTAAAGAGTACAACTCAAATTGAGATTGTAACAAAGCAAAGTGAAACATCCTCAAAGGAATTTTCACCAAACAACATCAATACTTTTGAGTGTTTCCACACTGTGCTTAACAAATTTTGTTTAGACACTTCATCCTAGTAGTATTAAATACTTGCAAAATCAAATCAGATAGTTTACTACAACTATTTACTTTGGTTTCTTCCAGATTTGCAATGAATTGTAGCTTGTCAAACTAATCAGATACTGTATATAGGTGGCAATTATGTATTGACTGCTATAAAGAGAAAATATTTATAGTCTTGAATTTCACTGTGGAACAAAATGTTATTGATGTCGTTGTATGTTGACAAAATAGTCCAAAAGGCAACTTTGGAATGTGCTATGGAAATATTACTTGTTATTTCACTATCCACTATCTAATATTACTCAATTGATGGAATGTTTGGTAGCCCCAGATCATTTGTGTAACCAATCAAGCTCTACTAGATCACTCATAAGTATATGACTTTACAATGCATGCTGGTCTACAGGAAGTAAAGCATACTTGTCTACAGGAAATAAAGCATTGCAGTGTCTTGATCTATGAAACCTGTGATTGTTTTGATATCTCATCTTTAGGGAGGATCCTGTGGAGTGCTGGCATCTGTTCAGGCTTGCTTCTTACAAAACTTACTTTTCATGGATGATAGGATCATCTCACCTGGTGACCTCCGACCTGGAAAGAGGGAGCAAAACAAGTGTCTCGCAAAAACCCTGGCTAAAATTCTTTGGCAGTGTGGAAGTGAAAAACGAGTCATTCTATCAATGTGAGTAAATCTAACAACATTTGACTGACAGAAGAGACTGTTGCTTGGAAAAGAAGCAGACTGTGTCGGTGTGCTTATGTGCAAGAACAAAATAGACGTTGTCATAATTTACTGAGCATAAAATGAAGTATTGCAATATCTTGGAACGTAGCACTGTAAAATGCAATAAATGTTTACAGCAAATAATTTGCAATGGTTGTGTGTTGATGAGTTAAGATTGCTATTTTCAGCGTGAATTTATTCCCAGTCTCAGTACCTCTTTACTGGTTCCAAGGTTAGGGCTATATGCAGTGTGAATCTATTCCCAGTCTTGGTACCTCTTCACTGGTTCCGAGGTTGTGAGCTATAGCTATATTCAGTGTGAATATATTCCCAGTCTCTGTACCTCTTTACTGGTTCCGAGGTTGTGAGCTATAGCTATATGCAGTGTGAATCTATTCCCAGTCTTGGTACCTCTTTACTGGTTCAAACAAAGAATTATTAAAGTACAAAGTATCGAGTGATTCAGTAAATTGCTAAACTGTAAAATGCATAAGCAGGAACACCTGTGCTAAATTTGTTTGTTACACACATTCTGTAGTTACATTAACATACTCAATTTCTATAGCAATTAATGCCTTACACTTATGAGAGGGACTTTGTTCTTTTATAAATATTTTATCATAAAACTCAATAATTAATCCTGTCCTCTCCATACACAATATCTTCTCATTTGTCTTTCCATTTTGAATAAGGACATCAGATGAAAATTTTGATTACATTTTTCATTTTTTCTTCTCAAAGGCCATCTGGTAAAGTGCAATTTACAACAGGAGGGAGATACAAGGGTGATAGCTTAACAGAAACTGTGAGTAGCTTTTTACTGTTGTGTTAGTTGCATACACTTGTGTTAGTTGCTTCTCAGTTAGGCAACTATAAGTGATGTCTCATAGTGTAACATTGACCTTGCAGTGTTTATTTAGTCAGTGCTTTGATTACAATTGGTGAACATCAATTGTGACTTTTACATGTGATCCACAGAGATGTGCAGCAGTAGCAAACTGCTCAACACGAGGTGGGGAAAGGACCTAATTGCAATTATCATGTTTCTGTGATATAATCGGCTACCAACATTAAAACTTTAAAACTGGTTTTTTATGTGTTTTGCTGCAGGGCGACAAATTTCCATATCTTATGGACGGAATAAATCTCTATCTATCTCTATCTATCTATCTATCTACATGGTGTGATATATAATTTACAGTGATTATGTTAGACCAATCACCTCTTTCCATGGGAATATCTCTGTATGTTAGAGTCGTGATCAATCTTATAAATGATCCCTTACAACATTGACTGCACTCACATATTTAGTAGGAAGGAGGTTGTGCCTGCTGGAGGTTGATAGCTACACTGGTTCTGTAGTTTCCCTAAAGGAGATATAAATGGACCTGTGGATATACTTTACTTACATAAAGTATAAAATAGGTTAGGTTTTGAGGAAGTTTCCTCTAGTGAACATATCCACTGAAACACTACTCTGCTCCATCTGTGGTGAATGAAGTAATTTCAGGAATAATAAAAAAAAAAAGATAAAAAAATTCACAAGTCACAAGCTACATATAACCAAATCCACAGACAATTGATCTGGTCAAGACTATAGAGGGCCAGTTTGCAGTTAGTCATGAGGTCATAAGAGGTCTGTGTAAGGTCTGTAACAGGAATGTTGTACAAATGAGACAGACACCGTAAGAATTGATGCACAAAGTCTTCTACTCTTTGTACTAACAGAAGAAATCATTTCAAAGTACTTCAGATGACAGTATTTCCATGGTAACTAATTAAATTATTGTTTTTTTTATATTTATAGTTGATGCTTTATCACTTTACAAGTTTACCTGACCTGGAAGAATATCTCAACGTAAATATTGGCTTCTTCATCAATCCTACGGGAAATGGCGTAGTAGTCTTCTTGTACTCTGTCATCTTCTCAAAGTCTCTGGAAGGGTAATTATCATTTCCTTTCATGTCGATATGACTCCAAGGTAAATTTTAACTGTATTTGTAGCAGACAAAACTTAATCAAGGAAGAAGAATGAAAGGACAATAAAAAAAAAGTAAATGAGAAAAATTGTGGAAAAATACATTGTGGCTGTTGCAACTTGTGTAGGTCACACAAATAATAGTTTTGTGCATGACTTTGTTCTGTAAAAATCTCTGGAAGTATATACCTTACCGTTAGCCATATCATAATATACGGAGGCACCACCTGTTGACTAATATATGACCTGTTGGCTATTTCAATGTTACATAATTCATTTATGTAAAACCGGTTGGTCTGGTGATAGCAGGCTGATTACTAAGTGGCTTTTTGCAAGGAGAAGCCTCTTACTAAGGATTTATCTTGTTCTGCCCTAAGGTTTAGGGATAATTGAACGAGTCATTTGAATATTTTAAGCTTAAAGTTAGTTTGAATAATTACAGTTAGGGGCAAATTCTTATGTCGTATTCCTTGCCTAAGGTTCAAATTCCCACTTGATTATACATTGCATAAATTGGCCTGTATACTTCAATTGTTGTTTATATAACCCTGTGGTGATAATCAACAATATTACCCATATGACTGTTATCTCTCCCAACTAAATAGCTAAAGCTGTGGGCTAAAGGTTTATTCTCACTTTAAAATATTACAGATGGACAATCAAATTAAAACTGAACATCTTGATCAGTGATGTTAATGACAATTAAGCAAACATTCTTTGCTACTGATGATTGGAATTAGTTCCTCATAACATACATTCTTATAATTTGGTCTGCATATGGAGGTAGCCATATACCTGTCATGTTTGACAACTTTGATATAAGCTGTAGGTGAACAGGTTATTCTCAACTAGAAACATCAAATAGGTTAAGTCACTCTACATAAATTCAAATCTTCATCAATGAGGTTAAGAAATTGTAAAAGGACAATCATTCACTAGCCATCATTGCCACAATGATAATAATACCACAAAGGACTTATATGTTCTATATCAATGGTTTATTAGTTGCCACCACATCCAATCTATAGGTTTGTCATGCTAGTTAAGAGTTTTTGTAAATTTCGTACATTTCTGTGCAATCTATATATTTGCCATGCTAGCTTGCTGTGAAACTCAGCTACCCTTAGATCATGTGAATGTTGTACATTTCTGTGCTTGACTTGGCATCAGAATAAGTCTTCAACATCGGTGTATATTTCTGTTGGTTATAAATGTATGTATTATTAAAGGAATTGTCTGGTGGAAGATTTTGATACATTGTCTTTGTAGTTATTATTTTTCTCTTTCTAACCATGTAAAAATTGTCCCCATTCGACGTTTTCTTCTTGTAGAAATCTGGTTTTCAAATTCACCAGTTTCTCACCAAAAGTACCGTTTGTTCGAACGCTTCAATATGGTGATTGACGTAGTGCTTGCAGATAGGCAAAACAGGCGACTTGAAGTTAGCACTCCCAATTCCGCAGCAAATAAACTCACGTGTAAGCACATTGGATTGCCTCATATATATAACGTACATACTCGCGAACGTATATACTACCATGCTCAGTTGGTGTACTTGTATAGCGTTACACATAGTACACTCACACTCAAACCACAGTTCATTAACTGTTCTTCGAAATCGCTGAAATAAAATTCACGGATCAAATTAACAGTAAAAGGAAACTTGTAAAGTATTCGTTAAACCGAAAGATGAAACTTGGCGGAATCGATGTCATCGCAGAACTGTCCGATTGTAAACGTTAGAGTAGGCTATACACGCGAACATTCTTCGCGCTGGAGCTGGATACCGCGATTTGTAAACAACGAAGAGCCTGCTGTTAAAACTTATCTTGTGTTTCACAAAGACCACGAAACCACCGATCTACTACATATATGGCGGCTTAAGGAGTTTTTTAAATCATATCTAATTTATAAGAAATTTCACCGGAAATTATTGAAGAAATTGATCGAATCGTTGTCAGAGCAGAATGTAGCACTAAGAAGCTTAGGCTTCGCAGAACTGTCCGATTGTCAACGTTTGAGTATAGCCTACATGCGAACATTTTTCGCGTTGGAGCTGGATAGCGCGATGTATAGCCTGAACAACTCAGAGTCTGCTGTTAAAATTTACCTTGTGTTACACAAAGACCACGGAACCACCGATCAAGTACATGGCGGCTTAAGGAGTTTTTGAAAACATATCTAATTTTAAAGAAATTTCACCGGAAATTAAGGAAGAAATTTATCTGTATACAAACGCTGTTTTTGTTGTGATTACTGTATAGGTACTGTGCGGAGGGTGGGTTATGACGCAATCTGCTATGGCAGAGCTGACGTCACGTATTGTACTGTTCAAATCATATTTGAAATGTCTATCCATAACGATTAAAAAATCGTTTCTCTGTCAAACGCAACATTAGCGTTCTCATACTTTGACAACATGTTTGGAAAATTATTTACTATTTTTTAAGCTAACTTCTTTGGGCCACCAGACAATCCTTTTAAGTTTGGTTTACATTTCTTGAAATCACCTTAGTTACCATCCAGTGTTTGTTTCTTCTTCAATCTGTTTGTAGAATAATTGATGAGATGGATGAACCTACCAATCAACTCATGGGCCATCATAATTACTGTACACAGGTAAAATATAAAAAAAACATGAAAATACATCCACAACCTGCTCCCCCTTTTAAAGAAAAAGAAAGTTAGAACATGGCTGCGGTGTTAAAGATGCACTTTTTCCTCTCTCACTGAAACATGTTTCCAAACATTTGTAGTAAAGTAAGTAATGATATGATCTTATTTTGAGCTTGTGGAGCAATTAATTCCAGTAAAACACACATTGAGCAGACCAACAAGGAATTGTTAAAATGATTTGTGACAGCAAAAGGTCATATTGATTAGCTCATTTTGATTAGTTAATTGGTTGATTAGTTATCTTCAGTGTTCTAGTTTTATAGCAAGCTGAATCTGTGTCACACCAGGTTTGTACTGATCAAAATCTTTTAATGACTGACATTTATGTTGGAAAAGGTGTATTCCCTCCAGGACAATCTTTGGTGAGTTCTTGGGTTAGTTAAGATTCAAATGATTCTAGATTAGCAGTTGTATATCATACATGTTGAATGTTAGAGGACAGTATCAAAGAACTGTGAAGATGTTTTATAGCAAAGAAGGGAGGGACAGAGGGAGGGACACAGGAAGGGATGGGAAAGATAAGATGAGGCACAGAGGAACGGACACAGGAAGGGGAAAGGTGAGATGAGGCACAGAGGGAGAACTTAACATGACTATTTATGGTAATATCTAATGCAAGCTGTGTCTTATCGGGCTGTGTTCAATGCATTCTGTGTTCCATTGCATTCTGTGTCTCACGCAGGCTGTGTCTTACGCAGGCTGTGTCTTATGCAGGCTGTCTAATGCAGGCTGTGTCTAATGCAGCCTGTGTCTAATGCAGCCTGTGTCTTATGCAGGCTGTCTCATGCAGGCTGTCTAATGCAGGCTGTGTCTAATGCAGCCTGTGTCTAATGCAGCCTGTGTCTTATGCAGGCTGTCTCATGCAGGCTGTCTCATGCAGGCTGTGTCTAATGCAGCCTGTGTCTAATGCAGACTGTGTCTTATGCAGGCTGTCTAATGCAGGCTGTGTCTAATGCAGGCTGTGTCTAATGCGGGCTGTGTCTAATGTAGGCTGTGTCTAATGTAGGCTGTGTCTTATGCAGGCTGTGTCTTATGTAGGCTGTGTCTTATGCAGGCTGTGTCTTATGCAGGCTGTCTAATGCAGGCTGTGTCTAATGCAGCCTGTGTCTAAATGCAATCCTATTTACACACTATATGTAATACACTGTTTGGTATTGTCTATAGCTATGTGTATCACTATCTGTGTTACTATTTACACTGTGATGTATTTAGTCATATTCAAACACTTCCACGACAACATTAAAAAGCTGTAAAACACATGTGGATATATCTCTTTGCAGGAAATGGTTAATCTAATATTGACTGGGAGGGCAGTGTCTAATGTCTTCAATGATATCATGGAACTGGACTCTGGGACAGGTCCTAAGTGCATTCTGAAAGGTCTCAATAAACGCAGCGATGTTGGCCTGCTGTCATTATTTGAACATTACGGTTCCTGTAAGGTATGAATAATTTGCCAGTATTTGTTATCATAATGACATAAATGTGTTTGTAATTTGAGGACTGGTCACATGATACTCGTTGAAGATGGCTTCAGTAGAATTGAGTGTGAAGGTGACATATTTGTGTTTGCAGAGTTTCTTTAGGATGAGCTGGGTGGGTTGTTTGTACCAGGTACTGCATCTTTACCTAGGCTGCAGCCTGACCAATCACTTGTTGAGATAAAGCCTGTTGGAGTAGTTGGCCCCTCTGTTGTGTCTTCATGAGTTTCAGGGGAGGCTTGGCCAAGGTGACAGTTACTGAACTGTTATTGATACATGTGAAAGGTAATACTTGATGCTAACAAACTGAGGACAATTTAAGGTTGATGTTTAGATTCTTTTGAGAAATGTCCTGCCTTGTGTTTACTGTATGTTTGAAATGAATGTGATAGTATATAATACTCTGTAATCAGCAGGTGGATGAGTAAGATTAGAGGTATGGAGGTGAATATCCTGCCAAAGGCCCTCAATGCTTTAGATACAACATTGTGTATGAGTAAAAACAGTAAAATACACAAAGTGGGATTTGAAAATGATAATATTCTGTACCTTTTTAGCAGTAACTTCATTGAAAGGTAAAAGATAACATAAGTAGGGAAGAGAGTAATAGGTGGAAATGTGTTATTTTTACCAGAATTGTTAGATCATTAAAGGCCTCATAAATCACCTGGGTATACCACCATATATTAGGAACCCATTAACTCACTCCAATTTGCATGTCTTCTTGAAATCAGGATAAAAAAGAAGAACAAGTCTATAAATGTTCAATATTGTTTATTAAGGGCTGCAACATGCTCAGTGATACTATTCATACAAGTGTCAATGTCAAATATAAGCAAAGCTGATTTAAGTTATTATGAATTTTACTTTACTTTTAAGATATGTTATGTGAATCTCTGATGAAGGTATTGTTGTTGGCTCAAGTTTTATTTATGTCTGATTAAGGACAATCATGATCTTTTGTTATTACTGATACTGAGTAAGAAACCAAATATTCAGTATTTTACTTAAAATCCTTCTCCACTGGAAACCTCTTAGGAGAGTAAGAAGGTAAATGGAAACAGTCAAACGGGAACAGTATCTTAAAACAGGGTATTTTAGTTTTCTCCTGTCAAACACTGGAGTAAACTTTAACTACACATAACCATGACAACCCCCTTTCCCTTTTGTCTACAGGTGGGAAGTTATTACAAAACTCCTCGCCTCCCTGTTTGGGTCATTTGCAGTGAGAGTCACTTCAGTGTCCTGTTTAGCCTCAAGAGAAATCTCTTGAGCGACTGGAAGGCGGAAAGAAACTTTGACCTCTACTACTATGATGGGTTATCCAATCAGGAAGAAGCAATCCGATTATCCGTCAGTAAGTTTGCATATGTGAAAAGTTGTTCTTCAGGAAAAGTTTTACACAGAAATAATTTCATAGCCTGCCATTCTTCAGTTACTAGAGATATTCATGATCCTGATTAATTGCAGCAACAAGTTGAACTTGTTGAACTTGTCCAGATTGAATTTTGAATCATTCTAAACAGTCAAACTTTTGTCATTACAACATACTCTTAATTAACCTGGAGTCTTAACTAGTTTTCTGTCAATGTTTTCATTTCCATTGTTAGTCTATAATATACCTAACTGTAACTTGTTGGAAGTTTTGTCACCATAACTTACTCTTCATTTAACTAGTCTTAAAAAGTTTTATAATAATCAGCATTGATTCCTTGAAATTACATTAAGAGGTATCCATTTGACCAGCATCAAGTACATCTCAATTTGTGAGAATATTTCTCAAGTTTTTACATTTGTAGGTACAATTCCTGACTGTTTATCGTTAGAGCTAACCCACCATGTCCTCAGTTTAATCAGCCATTATTTAATTAGCATTTCTGTTTCTTGTAGACACCATAGCATCATGTCCTCCTTCTGATGATGGTGATTTGGTGCCACCGTTGGAACATTGCATAAGAACCAAGTAAGTTCTTAATTTGTTAGATTCAGAATCTGCATGAGTCTCTCTGAAGCAAGTAATTAGAAGCAAGCCAAACGATTGATATATTCTAATAATATAGTTTTCTGTTACACATTTCTTCTTCAGAGCAAAGTTTGGTGTGACTAGAAAATTGTGACTGTTTTCAATCTACTTTAGATTCGTACACATCATTTTCCAGATGATCGGACTGAAGTTTAAACCTTTTATATTTAATGTTCAGTTTGTAAGATTTAAGAATGTTCGCTGAATAGTTCACGATACTATAAATGAGGCCGATTGTCACCTGTCCTGGTTCAGGGCACTAGGGGCCAGATTAGATCATATGTCCCTTAAGTATGCAATCCCACTTGATAACAAATAAGATTAGTCTCAAACACCAAAGTTCTAATATTTCAAACTACTTGTATGGCCGGGAATATTGATCCGAGGCCCTCCTCTTGGTTTGTTTTGTTTAAACATATAAGCAGGTTGTGTTCAGGAAGGTTAAAGTAGGTTATGTTATGAGAGGAGTAAATAGTAGTAATGAAGATGATGGTGATTTTCCAATTTAATATGCCTTGACCACCCTTTCATGAAATCAGCCAGCCAGTTCATAAACATCTTGTACAAAAGTATGTAAATCACAAAGTAACTGACTAGGTAGTAGGTAATACAGTATTGAAAGTACTGAAAAAACAAGAAAGAGAAGTATAGATGAGAACTAGTGGGAACAATGTTATAGACTACTGTAAGGATGGCAGCCATGCAAGAAACCACCTACCTATATGCAAGCTATATGCAGTGTTATTCTAATTTAATTTACCTGTCGTATAGACCTAGGTTTAATGTAGGTGATTATTGATTTGCCATGCAGGTGGCCAGATGCATTGATTGATTGGAATGGAACAGAGCCAATACTTTGACTCGTTGTGGAGACATTGCTGCTGACCACACGATGAAGAGGATGCAGACCTCCACAGTAAACTGCCAGGCTGAGAGAGAAGAGCTGGTGAGATAAAACCATGAATGATGTTATTTACAGGTTTTTATCTGGTGCTCAATGCTTACATTATAGTAAGATAGTATGGTGGGCATAGTAGATATGCTTTTGTGAGAACAACACCATCTTATCACCTAAGTTGAAAGGTACATGCTGTCGAGTTTTGGGGATCTAACTGGCTGACAATTCTGTCAGGATTCTGTTTAGGGTATTTTAGGTGACTTGAGCAAGTCTATACTGTTCAGTCAATACATAAAAGAATTGTTTAGTGAATATGTGATCCAGTCCTTCTGGTCATATGATTTATTGTCTTTGTATCGCCCTAAGCCTTGCCCTGTGATGAATTTTAGTTTCTGTGATAGAGTGCTTGAAATGTTGGCCCGTCTTGCCAGAAAATTTGAATGTAACACTGACTTACATGACATCAGTGCGGCACATTGTTCAGAATCAATCCCATCTCACTCTAAGCTTGGCCTTGTTACAGTACACAGGAATGTGTACAGACTTCGCATATGACTGTGAATAAAAAAGATCTCTCTCTAAGCTTGGCGAATGTGTACAGACTTTACGTACGGCTGTGACTCAAAAACCTCTCAAATGACAAATATCGGAACAACATATTATAAAGAAAACCACACTGTGGACTGTAGCGATGAAAAAAAGAGTCTTTTTCATATAGCCAATAGACTGCCACTAAAGAATTCCTTCTATACGTCTGATGTTTTAATTTTAAGCTAACAGTGGAGTGTATAACCTTTTATACCCCACAGCCAATGTTGTCATTTAAAGCTAATAGTGGAGTGTGTGACCTTTTATACTGCACTTGTAATGTGGTTATTTAATGCTTACACTGGATTGTTTAACTAGAGTGTGTAGCAGAAACTACTAGACAGTTATACATCATTTAATCTTGCCTGTTTAATATATTTGAAGCTGTGTTTAGTAGGTTGAGGCTGTGATGTTACATGTCTTCAAGTATTTTGTTCATTTTGTGAACTCTCCATTCTCAGCTACTTCCTGTCAACAACTGTAATAGATTTTAGTCTTGAACTCTGACCAAACTTTGCGTTTAGATATGTAGGCGGCCTTCGCAGAAATCGAAGGTTAGTTTGAACAACATATTCGTGACTAAAATAACTCAGTTTGTTGTAGAAGAAACATGATGCAAAGATCTCTCCATCAATAAACTAAAAGTGGTTCCTTTTAAGTTCTTAAGAGTTATCACCACATCTAACTCTAAATGTTACTGCCTCTTCGTAGTTGTGAAGTCTTTTGCGATGTTTACTCTTCAGTGCGCATTGATTTAACTTATTTACAAAATACTTTGAATCTAATTTGTTTGTTTGTAGTGTGAGATTTATTATTTGATTAGATCTCACTCCCAAAATAGCACTCTCGCTTTAAAAACTCTGCCAGCCGCAGTAAAATGCAGGAAACAAATTGTGTTGACATTTGGAGAGGTTTTCTCAAATTTGTGACGGATGATTGTAACGGCAAACTTAAAGAGCAAATGTTTACCTAGGTTTGTTCATTTGGTGTGTTGGAGGAAGTTAGTAGTGTTCTTCTCATTGATAGGACAAGATGTAAATGTAATCATGTCTCTGTTCTTATTATCTCTAGCTGGCTGTCGTTAAACCTCTTTGTTACTTATAGTCTGTCAGCTTCTGTTCCTTTTAGTAATTCTATGTCTGTTGTTCTTTATGCTCAACTTCAACTGTCGACTTTACCTGCAGTCTGCATTGAAGAAAAATCTACTTGAATAATATGTCAGACTCTTTTTTCTTAAAACACAACTTTTTGATATGCAAATGTCAGTATTTTGGGAATAAAAAAGGTTTTTTGTTCAGTTTTACACTTTCCCCAAGAGATTCTGACATTAGATGTGTGAGATGTGTAATTACAAGACTTGGCATTTCGAAGCCAGGGTAATGAAGAAATATTCTGTTTTCTCACTTGTCAATTCCGTTTAAAACCTGCAAATAAAGTGGTCCAGATGTATTTTAATCCCTACTAACCTATTCCCAAACTGACCCATTTCTTTAATCCCTCATATCCGCTCTGACAAACAGCCCTTATTTATGATTCAATTACGTTGGAATGCTGACTCAAATGCCCTTTCACCAGGACACCGATATGACAGATTTGGCTAATCTAAACGGTGTGATTTTACTCTGAATGCTCTAAGGCAGTTTCTTTCCTTTAAATTGATTTTGGTGAATTCTTTCAGGTAATTAGATACAGATAATGCAGTTCTGTAGCAGCTTGACAAGTGAAGCTCATAGCAAACGATATGCAACGAAACAATAAGAATTCATTCTAGTCATACTAATAATCCTAATATCCACCAATCTCAATACGCTGAGTAGAATCAAAGAAAGGAAAGATAGGTTACATACACCCATTGCTGGTGTTTGGTGCTTAATGTAGTAAATTGCAATAAAATACCTTGAAAACCTTAGAAACTTGTTGCCGTAGAACTTCCCATATTACAAATATCCCATTAGAATCCTTCTTGAACTTTGGTTATAATATTGTAACATTAACTGAGTCGTGTTAAACTGGAGTGGCGTTGGTTATATTATTGTAACAATAACTGAGTCGTGTTAAACTGGAGTGGCGTTGGTTATAATATTGTAACATTAACTGAGTCGTGTGAACCTGGAGTGGCGTTTGTAATGATATTGTAACATTAACTGAGTCGTGTTAAACTGGAGTGGTATTGGTTATAATATTGTAACATTAACTGAGTCGTGTGAACCTGGAGTGACGTTTGTTATGATATTGTAACATTAACTGAGTCGTGTTAAACTGTAGTGGTATTGGTTATAATATTGTAACATTAACTGAGTCGTGTTAAACTGGAGTGGCGTTGGTTATAATATTGTAACATTAACTGAGTCGTGTTAAACTGGAGTGGCGTTGGTTATAATATTGTAACATTAACTGAGTCGTGTTAAAGTGGAGTGGCGCTGGTTATAATATTGTAACATTAACAGATCGTGTTAAACTGGAGTGGCGTTGGTTATAATATTGTAACATTAACAGAGTCATGTTAAACTGTAGTGGTATTGGTTATAATATTGTAACATTAACTGAGTCATGTTAAACTGGAGTTGCGTAGGTTGTAATACTGTAACTGCTGAGTCATGCAGACAATTGATAGAATTACACATGGCTACAACTACAGATGATCATCACATTAAAATGTGCAAATGTGATTTTGTATTACTGTAGAGCTGCTCAAACTTTTCATGGTATGATCCAAGTATGTTCTTAAGTATCCAGATTTGTTTACCTGGAATAAATAAACAAACCTTGATTTACGATGGGTTTTAGCCGACATTTTAAAACTTTCATTTATCTCGTAAGTGATATTCACCACCTTGATGCTGTCTCTCATTACAAAATGCCGTCCACAATTTTGGTTAACAGAATCCATGTTTTTATTATTAATTATACAAGTGGAGTTAACTCCTTATTTGGTAATGTTTCACTTTTATGATTATAATTTTCTTCTTGCTTTGCGTCTGTATTGTTTCTAGTCACAGATGTTCTTGGTGGTAATTTTAGCCCATGAGTGATATACTTTGGGTGCCTACTTAATTTAGTAATTCCTGTATGGCAGTACCTGGATGCACAGGCTATGCAGTTAAGAGTATTAGAAAGTTCCAGTGATATTATTGGCAGTTTTCAGGACTTATTCTGCTAGATCTAATTACATAAAGCAATCATGTAAGCGCTATTTTTTTGGCACAAGATTCATTTTAGAAAAAGGTTGGGGAATTGTTAATTTTTTTTTTCTTTGTAAACTTTTTGCTGACCATACAAGAAGATTTGCTAGGTATCTGACAAAATGAGTTTATATGCACGCTAATAATTTTTAAGTAAAGTCACACTTAAAGAGCAGAAGTTTATCTCTTGGGTTTAATTGTACTGTATAATTATGGTGGAAAGGTTAAACATAAATACAAATCCTGTTCTATCTGTGTCAGCCACTTTCAAACTTGAATCCCTAAATACAAACATGTGTATTAGGAATGTACACATCAGAATAATGATTAACGACAAGTTTTGAGTTCTAAATACTTTTGTAAAAGTTTGGTTTTGTGTAATCTTGTGGGCGATTCCCTGCTCAAGTCTTGACTATACCCGTGGCATAGATCAGGATATGTTAGTGTTTGATTCATTATATCATGATGTGAATGTATGTAACTTTTACCGAGCAGTGGCATCATAAGATTGGATCATTTATCATGCCGATCTCTACTTCCTGGAAGGGCTTATCCTGTATGATTTACAACACTAATTGAAATAATGCTTCTGGTGCGGTATGTATGAATTCATATACATATGAAATGGATATACCTGGAAGCTAGTCAGTTTGTCCTGATCAAGGTTCTTTCCTTTTATGAGGAATCTTTTGAGCATTGACAGGAACTGAAGGCCTCATGTTATTGAAAAAAAAAAGGTAAAAAAACAAACTAAGAATCAGAAGATTGAAAAATATGTGATGGCTAGTTGACGTTGCTGTCTTTCGTTATACGGTATTCAATTCTGGACTCTAACGAGAACTGAGTTATTTTTGATAAAATTGTTTACAGAAGTAATAGTATAAGTAAGGTTGAAATATGGTTTGTTAGGGGATGGTTCAGGGTGTGGGGCAAGTGGGGGGGGGGTGAGGGGGAAGGCAAGGCCTTACATGAGTGGGACAGTCGGTATTCAGTCAGAACCATGTCAGGAACTGATTTCAAGCTATAACCTTAGCAGCAGAAGGTTGAGACTGGTTTGTGAGAGCTATATGGATGCATAGCTTGAGATCAGCTTTGTTGGGATGGGTAGCCAGGACATGTTTAGGAATAATATTTTTGTAAATTTAATTTCTGTATCAATTCCCTCCATTGAGTGCAACTTTCTGGTTTCTTATTAAAATATTTTACAAATCTATAATTTTAAGTGTTTTTTTTCCATAATGTTTCTGTCTCTCTTAGTAATAGTTATATCCTGAAGCACCAGAATATTTCTCCTGAAATGAATGCAATAGTGTTATGTGAGCGATATTACAATAGTAATACTTCTAACAAGAATCATGTAGTCTTATTTATTCATTCATAATGACATATTCTTTCTGCCAGTCTTCGATCAGTTCCGGGAAGCATGCCTCTCCAATCAATCATCACCTATCAATAATTTGACATTTCTCATCTAGCTGATAGCTTTGTTGTAACAATGTCAACACCGTATGAAACAAGAGAGGACAATAATGAAAGAAAAAAGGTTATTTGTCCATCTTGTTCAATATTTGACCGGTTCACCCTTTCTCTAAGATCTTCATTGAAGAATCAATTAGGTAATTTACTTGATCAGAAACGACACAGTTCTGTTTTCGTTTTCAAGAGAGTAATATGTGGGTCATGTTAGGGTTTGTAGGTCAGCTCTTGTGTATTTCAAACAATGGTGTGCTTCATATAAGTTAAAGGACAATTACAAAAGCTGCAAGGAGGAGGTCATTAATTCAACGAAATAGTAAATTTGATAGTTCGATATGTGAATACAGCATTTGACTTCTCTGAGAAATACATCGATTAATACTCAACCTAGCAAGGATGGTTGTTTGTGCACAGCATGCCATTACTGAGAGATTTTGGGGCATTTTAATTTATTTACTCAAAGCTAAAGAAGTTTACAAACATTTAAAATGTAAAACTGTTAGTAAGTTCCAACATACTGGTTAAGTGTCCAGTAAACATGTTAAAGAATTTGGCAACAAATTGATTAATTCCTCATTGTTCATAAATGAGTGATTGGTCATGTTACTACAAAATGGTAAATTTTGCCATTTAGCAGTGAAACTGAAAATGGTAATGTCATATTGATAGCACTCTCATTAGCAGAGGAACTATCAATTTATTTTCTCTTTAAACGTAAATGCAACATCGCTATTCATGCAAACAGTTGAGCGCAAACTATATTATTTTGTTTGTTCTATAGTGTAATAGGGTGTTTGGTATGTTGAGACCATCAGTACACGTCAGTTTTCAGAAGGTGTACTTCTCCCCAAGATAATTTGCATATCACAATCATTACATTATTTACATTTGTTAATATCATTATCATTATTAATATAAGAATGGACAGCTGCAATGTTCTGTAGCATTCATACTGAACAATTCAATGTTGTTGTGTTAACGACACATGTGAAACACAGTGAAGCTACTTCTGTACTTCTACTACTGTATTAACCACAAATTATGTTTGGCATTATCACATGTTACTTGTTAAAAGTTAGTTTATCTGCTGGTAGATTCTGAGCTCTGGATGGGTTTTCAAGGGGAATGTGATGCAAGAGACAAGAAAAACAAGAAGATGTGAAATCATATTTAGATGTGTGGGCCCATATATATTCCAGCTCAGAGTCTAGCTGTCACTCATTATACTGGCATAATGCATCAGAACTTACTGGACAATATTACACAGCAAACCCTCTTATTAATCTGCAACACATATATACACATTGTATGTACACTTTACTAAAGAATGAACTTTTAATTTAGAGAACAGAGGTATATACATTGACACTTTATTTGTACAAATTGCATGAATAGAACAAGGGTAACCAAGGGTAACCAATGGTGAAGGTGGTGGAGAGTGGAGTGCTAAGGATTTGTACCATTGTGTACTCATGTCTAGTGGTACATGTGTACAGTGAAACATGTACTCCTACAGACTGTACTCATTTCCAGATGTTGCGCTGGTCATGGGGTCTAATTCTTTATAACAGCAGGTATTCCAAGAACAATGAAAGATTATGCAATGTTCCTGATTCAGCAATGTAACCTTTTTATTTCAGTGTGTTTCTTCAAGTAGCTGCATGGATGTATAGGCGACATTACAACAGTTATAATTTACATCCAGCAGTAACCTGGTTTTTCTTCATATGTAATGAAACTCAACACTGAATGAAGAAGATAACATTCAGTTGTCAACACTTAACAAAGTTGTACTTCAATGTAGGATGATAGTACGCATATATATAAAGTATGCATATATATATATATACATATATATACTGATACGGCATAGTATGTACAATCCTAACTCGCTTGGACAATCAAAGCTAATTCAGCTTGTACAAGCATTTTATATTCACAAGTACTCTAGTTATGTAGAAAGCAGTAACTGTCAAATGTAAAAAAAAGAGAGAAAATTGTTCAATTCTCCCAATACCCCACCCCCACCCCCCACCCCAAAACAGTATTGTCCTGTCAATTATAACCCCAACAGACAGGACACCAGTCTCCAATTGTTTGATTCTAACATCCTGCTAACAGAACAATGTGACCTGATCCTGTTTGGTCGTATCATATAACTCAACATACCCATTTCAGACCTCTGTTTCAATGTTAGCAGCAAAGTGTACGCCCTTTTTCTGGCTATTTTCGCCTTCTTCTGAGGGCAATGTGGACTCTTTTTCTGTTGTAGAATCATTATGTTCTAAGAGCCTGTCTTCATCCGATTGTGTCTCTTTACTTTCTTCGATCATGTCTTCATTTCTGTTATCCTCACTCGACGACGCATTTAGCCTTGTCGTTTCTTTTGGTAGTTCGTCCTCAGTGGCGGCAGTTAAATGTTCTGTTTCAGTCATATTTTTACTACAAGTGTCAGTTAATGGTCGTCCATTGGTGGTATCCTTATGATTGCTGACTGATCCATTCATTTGTCCCTTACTTGGCTTCTTCTGAAAGAGGCGGCTTTTCAAAGCAATAATTTGCCCAATCACTGAAAACCTGTGAGACGTTCGCACTGGTTCGTTTTTGAGCCCGTCCTCAACAGAATCTTTCCTTGGTGGTGTTGAGACGGAAGAGCGGGAGTGGGCTTGGCTTCGGGGAGCAACCGATCTCGTTGTACTTAAAGTACGATTAATTTTATGTAACTTCCATTTTCGCTGAATTTCTGCCTGGACGTCTCCATTGAGGAAGCAATACAAGATGGCCATGAACAAGCCCTGTAAATGTAAGTAAGTTGATCAAACTAACTGTATGTGTAGTATAGATGATAAGAATTGCTACTTCTAGCCGCACCTGGTAACAAACTATTTCTAGTCAACCTGCTGGGTTATTAAATTAGTGTCCTGTATGCTATAGTATTACATCCTGCCATACTAGCTAAGAACGACGTCCCTACATAATTCATATATTCTTTGATTATGTGTAAATTATATCTTTGTGAGACCACCCTACAGTAAGGTTATAGGAACGCCCGGTTGACACATAGTAATTACACGTAGGCCTTTAAATGTACTTACTTGAAATGGTGAAATGATGAGGTCAACATACATTCGTACTAGAGTCACTGTTGGGTCTGCGGAAGCGTGCATGCCAACAGTAACAATGTAATACACTCCAAAAATAGGGATTAAGACCAAAGTGGACTTTGCCAGTTTACTGAAATGAAAAAGCAAATTAGTAAATGTACTTCACCTCCTCTCTTACCATTTCCATTCAACATATATTCCAGATGTATCGCTCGATATTCAAGGTTTGACAATGGTAAAGTGGGGTTGATGGTTGAGATTCCTGGTTTATTGCTGATAAATTGTAGGTTTTTGGACCAATATTCAATTTTTTTGTTAAAATCCAGGGTTATTGACCGTTCATCTAGGTTTTGCAATGGCGAAAGCCAGTTTATCAGCAATAAAACTAGATTTTCAAGTGATTATCAGTTGAAAAACTTTATTGGGGGGATTAATGGGCGTTTGGCTTGCCATAAACGTGTTAGCATATGAAGTAGGTACCAGCGTTTGTAAGTACCGAGACCGAACAAATGAAGATGTGTAAGTACCATCATTCATAAGTACCAAAACCTGACAAGTGGTGGGGTCACCAGGAATTAGAGCGACAGACCAATTCATGGGGACCCCAACACTTGCCCAGTTTTGGTACTTATGAACAATGATACCCATCTTCATTTGTCCTGTTTCGGTACTTACCAACGAAGATACCAACCCGTCTTAATATTGTAACACGTTTATGGCAAGCCCGATAATGCAGGTTTTTTTGCGGGAAGTTTTATCACCAGAAAAGTTTTCTGGCCGCTTTTAGTAAAAAATGTTTATAGATTGGCCCTTTCCCGGCCAATTATTTACATGGCCTGTTTCCTGGCCATTAGTGTTTTGTGTCTGCTACAGGCCGTTTTTCTGGCCGAAATATTTTCTGGCCGTTTTTCAGACCATGTATGGTCGAAAAAAAAAAGAGTATTTTAAAACATTTCTTGGCCATAATTTTTTGCTAGCACAGATTCACAAGTGCTTGAAACTTTACACAATAAATTGCATCACCAAAGAAAGAATGACATTCTCTGTTTATATCGAGTACCTGTAAACTCTTGCTTCCGCTGCATTTGAGGCTGTCAGTTTGGTCGCAAGAACTCGTGTTATGTTCAGAAATAGAACGAAATTGACCTGAAAGAAAAAGAAATATGACATATTAAGACCAAATAAGATATTATTAGCAGACGCTTGTGTGGTTGGAACTTTCGTGTAGTTCAGTATTAAAGTTATATGGTAACATGGTTAGTCAGGAACACAATCCTTGAAAAATCACTTACATAAATACATATATGTACAATAACACCTGACTGTAACCAATAAAAAGATATGACCTATTTTTGACAGTAACGTGTAAAACTAAGAAACACAAATAAGTTAAAACTTACAAGAGTTTGTATGGTTCAAGGTGACTTATAGTCCAATCAAAGAGGAATTTTGACTTCAAAAACACCTTGCGTGTCAATCAACACTACGTAACCTAAACAGATCATTAAGTATATCCTAAAGAAAGTTTGTGTACATTTGGTAACCTAGTTACAAGCACTTGAATAGTAACCAGGGCAGGGAATAGCTATGGAGTAAACTTTCGGCCAGCTGTATCACCAAATCGATGTTCGCTCATTGATTAGGGAAGTAACAGAGAACTAGTCACACATAAATTGAAATATGTCGGTAGAAATAGAAGAATTATTGATTCGTTGGCACCAAAATAGGTTAAAACGCCCTCCATTGATTTTGGCTATAGTTGCCTTGGTAACATGTGAACTAAACAACAAATGTGCATTTTCTAATCTAAGATCTTTGCAGCAAGGTGTACTGATGACCGACATTGAGCAATCGTAGACAGCAGGTGCTAGCCTAACACATTGCTAATAAGGCTGAATATGGTTTAGGCTGCATTTAGTTTCACAATTTTGTGTCTAGTGACCGAAAAGTCGAATATAGGCTTATATAACATTACTCACCAGAATAGATAACATAACTGGTGCTTTGATTATCCAATAGGTGTTATTTGTCGTAACATTGTCCCACCAGCAACTAAAGAATAAAGAAAACAAGATATGAGTAATGCTGTCACACATAATGTGAAATAACACCCAGGTAACTTCTCATCGTCAACTAATGACAGAACTGTTGTTTCATCAAAGAATGGAACAAATCATCTCTAGTTTTTTACATCCTCAGTTCGGACTGATTGCTGACACTAAGCAGTATATAACACAACAGCCTCATGCGAAGGTTGACCCTGCATGGGTACAATAAGGAAATATATTTTACATGAATATGGACTGGTTGATAGTTCTTTCAAACAAGAAGTTAATAAATGAAACATGTTTTGAACAGAATACAGCACTCCGGGGTGGGGGTGGGAATGACAGTGGAATTGTGCTTTGCTTGATGCCTACCTGGGCTCTTCCGCCACAATATTACGAATCGCCCATGGCAGTACAATCAGTGCAGGACAACCTGAGGAGCAATGGAAGAATGGATGTTAATAATGTTTATGAAACAGTATAAATGAAATATAACTGGTACCTGATGAAAGTTCGTACAGCAACCCAAGTAATAAATTAAAGATCTTTTTGTGTTGCGCGTTGTTAACAGAAAGAAACATCTTCGTGGTCTTCGTCATCTTATGAACTTATAACCATTATTTTCACATCTCTCTCCACAAATGACTGGTCATAATCAGTCGGAAAACACAGATTTGTGACTATAGCACCAACTAACGGAAGTATATACGGACGAATGGATGGATACAGGCCAGTAGGATTTCTTCAATACAGAAGAAGTCATTTGTAATCAGAGAATTGCAACATAAATATCAAACATATTGTATTAACAAGTTTTTAAGCTATTATTTAATTTCAAACCAAGGTAGCCAAATATTTCCCAGAGAGGCACCAACAAAATCTGAAGAGCAATGGACTAACTGTACAGTTACCTTGGCCCACATATTAAAAGTTCTATTCATCTTAAAAGAATCTGAACACAGAAACCTCAAGTCCTGTCCTAATGTCCTAAAGTCATGTTTTAGTTTACATGCACATGATTTTAAGCGACCATTAATTTGTATATGGAAGTAATAATCTCTGATGTTCCTACTAACATTAGATGCAAAATCGTCAACCGACAATTTATCCAACAAAAGGCATTGGACTGCCCAGAAACCTGATGGAATCTCCTGCCAAGCTATCTGCCAGAGTAGCAGGTGTAACATTCGCCAGGGACCAAATTAAAATATAATAGCTTTTTCCTTCCGTCCTCTTCAAGTCAATTGTTGAATTCAAATTCTGTTTGGTAGGGAAGGTGGGGGTGGGGCAGGGCACAGGGGGCGGTTAAAAAAAATAGTCCCTTTTCATACAAGTGCCAGGTTTGATAATAACAAGTAGTTACCTACGCATTTTCCATTTGTTTTAATTAAACAGTGTCATTTGTTGAGAAAAATAACCCAGTAAAGTATAAGAATTTGTGGTACAGGGTTTATTTTATCGGAAAATGTGGAGGAAACTTCGTTCTTTCCCCCTCAAATCAAACTTCCATCCAACCCTCCTCGCTACCCCTATTCCGCCTCCGCTGCTGGTTGGTAAAGAAAAGAAAGAGGACAAAAGAACGTGTAAAACTTACCCCATCCAAGGGCGAAGTAATACCGTAAGTTAGTTTTACCAGAGAAAACAGCGACTGTAATAAGCGAGTGTAAGTACACACCCTCCACTAACAACCAGTAGTAATTGGCCACCAGAAAGTACTGTGTAAGGGTAAACGCCAACTTACAAAATGGAGTCTACCCAGAGGAAAAGAGAGGAAAATCAAATAACAGTGGTTACAGATTGTGGGCTATAAGTATGAAGAAGGCAGGTTTCCATTACTCTTACCAATCTTTTTCCCACGTACTTAGCGCCCTCATTTAAGTATTAACCTTCTTCATGCGCCATTCACAGAATATTTCATATTTTATGTCCTACAATATTGTGCTGTTGATTCCAAAGGCAATCTTATTTGCAAATTATAATAAAAGAAAAACTCCCAGCTGACCATGTCAAACGTTTGTGCAATGCCAATTAGAAACAGGAGACCTAAATGGGCAGTAGATGTTAGCATATGGAGTGGTCATTACTTCATAATGGGCAGTAGATGTTTAAGCATAGCCTACGGAGGGGGTAATCGCTTAAAAAATCAATTTATATATAAAATGTTATTGACAACATCAGTACTTGAAGTTACGTTAGGAGGATTCTATTATAAATCTCACCCCGTATGTGAATTCGTTAGCTTGCAAAATATCCCGGATGAAAACGAAAGTAGCTCGCAGAATAAACGATACAAAAAACTGCATGTGGATGGTATTCCGAGGACACCGTAACTTTCTGAGATAAGAAGTGAAAAACCAAATGTATCAATCTATAATGGCAGGAGGCGAGGAAAATGCAGGATTTCCATTGTAACCTTCATACACACAATTTGAGGACATGTGAGTCGGGAGCCTGGTCAAAGTGGCGGGGTGGGGGTGGGGGTATCTTCATGATCATCGCATCTTCCCCTCCCATCCCTGCTCCATTGAGAGCTCAAAGATTTTCCTTTCTCTGTTTTCTGCTCCTCAAGGTTGAATTCAATAATAAACCAGAAAATTATGTTAAAATACATTGCAACAAAAGAAAAACATTAATAGCTTGCCACTTTTGTAGGCGTATGTATTTACCTGAAATAGAGGAATATGATCATCGCCACCACAAGAGCTATCAATGAGAGGATGTAACCAACACTGTACAATATTTGAAAGGCTTGTTGTGGTTTTATCTAACGTAGAAGAAGACGAAGAAAAGAAGACACCTCTACAATGAATATAGATAAAGTTTATAGAGTATTATATAGAACTCTAAAGAGTTGATACTATAAAGATAGCGTTATATTGTAACGGTGCCACACACTAACAACACTAAGTAACTATAATAGATATAGTTTATAGAGTATTATATAGTATTATATAGAACTATATAGAGTTGATACTATAAAGATAGCGTTATATTGTAGCGGTGCCACACACTAACAACACTAAGTAACTATAGCTAGTGGATCGGTACATATACTACAGTCACGGCAATCTATAAACCTAAGTCAGAATCTGCAGTGTAGTACAACGATGGAAGTATTAAAGTATATACATATTTTGTGTCATATATATATATTTCTTTATTTGCTGTTACATAGCGTTTTAGAGCACTTTTGTGGATTTTACGCTTTACAAAATAAATTATTATTATATTATTATACTAGTTTACTACACCACAATGGTAAACTGTATTGTGACTATATACAGGCTGTAGTGCAAGAAAACACAAAATTATATTGAAGGGTCAACTTTCACTTTGTAACCATAAATGGAGAGGTTTATGGCTGACATAATTTTAAACGTGGATGGTGTTTTAGTCAAACACAACCCGATCTTGATTAGGATAAATTAGTGGTAAACCTGGTGTCAAACACATACGACCATTCACAGACTGATGTAAGTTATAAATTCGTCAGTCTAGTTTAGATCTCCACAGAACGAACGTTGTAAAATAAAAAGAATGAAAAAAATAGAGAGACCTCGGAGCGTGGGTTGGTTTAAACAAACAACACTTCCTTGATATCAATGAGTGAGTGTGTTAATTTTAATCGCGCGCATTAAATGTCGTAGATGGACGGTTAGTCAAAGTGTCCAATTAGGGTTTAACTGCAAATCGCTTGAGTTAATCTTTAGCTAAGCTGTAACAGTGAAATGATGAATCAAGCTATCCATCCGTGACATCAAAATGTTACAGTAATTGTCGTTTGCAGCACTTAACGATGATAAATTATTTCTCATTTCTGAAACTCTCTCGTAAGCATCGCATTTCATGCTAAATTAACTACAAGTTACGATGTTCGCTCTAATAATCTACTCGACGACTCGCTGGAGTTTTTCTCCCTCTATCGAACAATTGTTTTGGGGGGTTCAAATTTCTATCATATTTTAAAGTGCCTAAATATTATTTTCTTCTCAATCTATGTGTTCTATTTGAATTTCAATGATTCTAAACTTAGTCCTTGTCTGAAGTATGCCACGGATAAACGGCTCACATATGTGTTTTGAAAGATATATCGATAATGTAAACATATTTATAGCTGATGTAAATTGGCGTAAAGGAACTCGAAGGGGAACATATGTTACGCCTACACAACCAACGAACACGGCAACATCAAACATCAGTATACAGTACCAGGGTACCGTATGTAATCTACCAGAACAACACCGTATATTGAAATCGTATTTTGGGGCTTTGTATTGATTGCACGCAAAATATAATTATAAAACAATTTTACTATTCGTGAGCATTTGAACATGTGTACATCAGCTATATACCAATAATCCACAAATCTCTATAGTATGAAGTCATCCCTAACTGATCATGTTTGGCGTTCCATACGTATTTAGCATCTTTCTGAATTTTACTCCTATTGTTAAGGACGCTTGTAATCCACCGTACCTCATTTTCTAACAAATAGGTGCAATTATCGCTAAATAATTGATTATTACGAAAAAGCTGACATAGAATGGGTATGATATTTTTAAGTAATAAAAAATTCCTTTATTTTTTAATTTTAACTTCCAGCCTAGTTGTATTACATACTTGTTATACAGAGAGCGACACACACAATTGATTTTAAGGGGTTTTCTTATCTTTCTTTCTGCTATCTTTCCAACTGCCAAACACGCAATTGTATGTATTTGTATGTATTGTATGTATTTTATTTGTGTGTATTTGTATGTATTTCAAACACGCAATTCATCCAAGATATTCCCTTCCTGTGTGTATTTCGTTGGTTTACAGAATGCAAACCAAATGAATTTATACAACGATACAAGACAACTTACTGGTTCTTGTACGTAACTTAAGCATTTGGAATAGTCAGTCCACGATTTGTTGTGGTCTGGATAAAATTTCCATGTGCCATTTACATCGCAGACTCTTGTTGCTACCGCATCCGCTTTTGAAGAACAAGAAGAAAATATAAAGTTTGTCACCTAAAATTCAGAGATGAATCAACTGAAAAAGCTGTTGATATGGGGAGTTGGTAACCTTCAAGCCAAGTGGAAGTTTTCTCTAATAACAACCAATGAATATCCCCAAGCCAAGATTTTTCAACAGGAGACCTGCGGGTCAAGGCGGACCCGCGAGTGATTTCAATCTGACCGCGAGTAGAAAATATCGACCCGTTATTGGGATATGCGGATCAGGCTTGAGCTTATACTATACCGGCCTTCCTTTCACATTACAAGGGTGTTGTGATGTCATACAGTTCGTCCCTTTGCCACAACCAGACCTCGTCGAAAATTTGTCGTCACGCACTGCCGCGTGTGTGATCTGCTGGATTATCACATGTCAAGAAAGGAACTTACAACACATATATATATTAATCGTTAGTTCGTTTACAAATTTCCAAAACGTAAACAGACACACGAAAGAACAAAATGGCAACAAATGAAATGTACAATGACAGTTTTGACATAATCCGAAGGTAAAACAGAGAAACTTTCTTACGGGAAATATCGAATATGTTCATGTAATAATCTGGACACGGGTGAGAGGCGGTTTCACCTGCCTTCGTCTCGTTCCAACATATTACTCCATCCCAAACCTTTTCACAATAAGATTGATCGTCCGCTGAAAAACAAAAAACAAATTTATTGTTTGCTGTGAGTTCAATTCTGTGAGGAGGTGGCAGAAATTTCGACATTTAGGACCCCCTCCTACCTCCCCCTCGCCTACCAGACCAAGACAACTTGTCCCCTTTCTGCAGATATAATAGAGTAACCGTCTTCAATCGCGTAACACGAAAGAAACCGAAGTAGCCGCACCCATGAATACCAAATAGTACATGCGTGGATACATTGAGTTCGTTACATATTTACATCAGTTTGGCCCTGACAGTATCCTCGCTCTCTGTGTAATGTTTCAAAACTCTGCAAAATTTGCAAAATAACTTGATATGGTCGGCAATAATCAAAGTATCAGCCTTCTACTCCTGCACCTTTCATTCAATACTCACATCAAGCGAGTAGCCCCTCCCACCCCCCCCCCCCACCCTCCCTCAATGAGAGAAAAGACAGAGAGAGAAAGAGAGAGAAAGAGAGGAAAAGCTGGGAGAATCTGAAGAACAACGTGTGGAAAGTGGAATATTCGAATCAATATTAGGCTAATCGTATCCAGTATTTTGAACAATTCAATATTCTTTTACGTGGCTAAAATCTCGGCCTATTGGATAACATTTGAAAGCTCTGGAGCCTATACAGTCCGCCATATCGTATAGCTTCCAGGGGCCCGCCATATGGTCCCTGGACGCCGCACAGGTAGTGCAAAGCGTGACAGATCAATACATTGAACCCCCCCCCCCCCCCAACCAAGATGAAATCCTGGCTACGCGCTTTAGCCACATGGCCGCATTGCCTAATGTTACCCCCTTCTTTCCCTTTGATGTCTGTGGGTATAATGTCATGAGTTAGTACCACGAGTGAAGAATATACTCTTTTTTTTTTAATTTCTAAATTGTGAAGGCTCCGCAGATGGCAGTCCAGAAAACCCACTAGGTTCGTCCTCCAAAATATAGATGGCTTGTAATTTCAGTGGGTTAAAGAAAATGAAGGAAAAGAAAATGAAGGGGAAAAGGGGGTAGTATTTGGCTTATATTCAAAACGCGTGCTATAGGAAGCATACTGAACGTTGACAACGTTGTGGCAGTATTTATTTGCAAAAATAATTGAAGAAAAATTGTAAGCATTACGGTACGGTGTGTTGCTATAGTGTTTATTTTTTATAGGTCATCAACATTCCCAAAAGTGGGATTATTTCATAATTTTCTGTCAAGATATATATATATATGAAGTATAAGCGATTCATGTGTTGTTTATTACAACTGATCTTACCAAAATAACAGAAAATGCTGTTACGTCATCAGAAAACAACCAACAAGACAACTCCACCCCTCTGTTGAACCCTTACACCACCAACCCATCATCACTCGGTACAAAATTGGTTTCTAGAGAAGTTTCCTGTGTTCGGTGTGGATTAGCTCGATGACCAACAGATTACAAAACTAAATATCATCGCCTTGCACTGCCGTTCCCATTTACAACAGACCCACTTTTAAACTATAAAAATTTAATAAGAGTTATTACTAAAACCATCATCACTGCGATATCTACGTATATGTTGATAGGACACGGGACATCTCGTCCGAGCTAGCGTGCAACCATGGTGTCAATTGCTGGTCTTTTTTAGTAGTTAATACCCCTTTGTGTCTCAGGTGCTATATTTAGCTGAATTTAATAGCTGTATTGTCGCCGTCATAAAATCAGTTATTAAGAAGGGGTTTTGGTAAGATGCGCTCGGAATTTTGAAATGCGTGTGTTCGATTTCAATCCCTGACACGATGTAATTTACCCTAGTAACAAATCGTCGGCCTACAATTTGACGCATGCGCAACGTACATCATTCATAAAATCACGCTTAAAGTTTGGACGCGAAATATAAAATGGTAAAATCGTTCGTACCAACAGATGAACAATAAGATAAGTAAAATAAGTGAACATTAATTGTTCCTCTGCTGGTGATAGATAGGTCTTTCATAATTTAGTCTAATCACTTTTCAGGGGTGACTTTTGTAAAATATATTTATTACTGACATATCAGTTCAGACACCAAACAGAAGCAAACTTGAAAATTTCTAGATGTGAGACTGCCCCTGGGCCCCGCCGGGGCTTTGCCCCTTGACCCCATCCTGGGCCGTAAGGCGGGCACTTGGACCCTAACCGATAAAGGCTTTGCGCCGAGGCGCTCCTTCAGTTTTATCCATGTTCAGTCATTTATATCCCCCCCCCCTCCCCAATTTTCAATTGGGATTGACGCCCCTGGACACCAGAGTTTATCTGGTTCAATTTATCATTCTCCTTACGAACCATTAACTGAGTAATTAGTCAGAGATGCATCGATGCTAGTGTTTCTTATATGCGTGAAGAATACAGAATGCGACCAAAGTTTGTTCACCGTCAGCAAGTCGTAAGAAATGTAAGACTATCGATCAATCAAGGCTTTTCCCGGAGTTTGTGCAATAGTCTTCACCGGTACATCCGCCATACATCGCACATCTAATGCGTACCATGTCAATATTCATGATTTGTTGCATGAGTGATGCACTAGTATGCCTTTAGTGATTGAAAAAAAAGTAAACAAGGGCAAAAAAATGTTTTGAAAAGCGCTTATGTATTCGGTTGATTTACACTCTGCTCAAAAAGCTACCTGAATTCATGTCCCGAGGTAACTGTTCAACACGATGAAAAGCTTGCAAGCTAATCTCTAATGTGTCGAAGACACAAACGACTGTATTGGTAAGCCCACACCGTGTAAGTCACTTGCGATTAAACAACTAAATGTTAAGAAAAGGTTTAGAAAATCAACTTTGCTGTTTGAATGTACAGGTATTACAAAGAGGCTGGGCACCTACTCAATCGAGAGTATTTGCATTACTGTTCTCCACTATTCAGTCTTAACTGTATAAACATGATGACTGTTACAATTAAACTGAAAGCAATTACCGTTAGATTGAAAGCTTATAGGTCGAAAGCTTTTAGGTTCAGACTGTTACGTTGAGACTGAAAGCTCTTAGGTTTAAACTGAGAGATATATTAAATTTAGAATGAAAGCTCTTTGTTTTATACAAGAGTTATATGAGATTTAGACTAATGTTGAATAGTCTATTGGTTAGGCTCTGTACTAATGGACCGTTTAGCTGTATTGTAAGGGTACTTACCATCTTTAGGCTGGGAGGCTAGGATGGCGTCTACGCAATCTTGCTTGTGCCTCGATAAGATGTCATTGTCCATGATAACTTCTTAGCTGCAAATAAGAACAAAACAAAAATAAAAAAGGCTACAGACTATTTCAGATTATTAGAAAATAAAATTGTACATGACGATTTAAGAGACCATGGAGGTAGGAAGAGCGGATTGTATAGTGTAAAGGGAAGGGTCAGGGGAGGAACAGGGGAGGGGCATGGGAGGGATAGGGGAGAAATAGGCAATAAAGTGACAGGGTATAGGGACCAGGTAGGGGACACGGAAAGGAGGAATGGGGTGAGCGGCAGTGGTTTATTCGTAACTAACTGACATATATATATATATATATATATATATATATATATATATATATAGCTATATATATATATATATAGCTATATATATTGATATAACATGTATAATATAGCAAAGATTTAACACGATAGTGAATGTCCCAAAGCTGACCTAAACGCTGTTCACACATTTGGAAGAAATCAAACAAACCTCTCAGGACTGAAAATGACATTGATTTGTCTTGGGAAATCCAAGAATGATTATTTAGTGAGGAATCGACTTTTACAAAACCTTTGGAAACATTCTGCCCTTTTTACGGTCAGTATATACGAGCCCCGCAGAGAGTAACACAGAAAATATAAATGAAAGAGGCTGTGTTATGGGTCGCATTGGTCATAAATCATTCTCAAATATGACCTATTCCTCAATAAATGGGTATTTTTAGATTATAGAGCGTCTCATTCTAAATGTTGACTATATATATATATATATATATATATATATATATATTTATTATATATATTATATATATCTTGGCTCAATTTTACTGGGTTTTTGTTACATTTGAAAGTGTGAATAAAGCAGTTTTCTCGTTTTCTTTGTATTAGAATATTAATCCGATGAGGTTCCTTCAAATTTCCGTCAAAAATCGTGCTTTTGTACTCTTTGACTTCTTTACTTGTTTGTCGTGTTCATAAATTTGAAACCATTCAGGGATTATATTAAATTAATCTCCTCCATTTTGTTCAACATCAAAGTGCAACGAAGTGAAGATTGTCACGACTTTATGATCTGCCGAGAAATTGTAGATGAAAGGAGAAGAAAGACATCAAAAGAGCAGAAATGGTTTCAAGTAATTTTATACTGAAAGTCAATCTGCCATATCTACATGGAATTAGGATAACACTGTTGTATTAATGGTACCTGTACATAGCATACCTTAATGTAATCATGTGTTCAAGCAATCAATAACTTTTTTATGATATTTTTTTTTATATATGATACTTATATATATATATATATATATATATATATATATATATATATATATATATGTGTATATGAATATGTATACACATATGTATATATATATATGTATGTGTGCGTTTGTTTTGCTATCTGACCGAGGACTTGAACAAAAGAATTTCAGGTCCTCGGTTGTGATTTCTAAAGAATCACCACGTCCTCGGAAGAATTCTATTGTATGGGGTATTGTTAAAGTTAGGGTACGTGGATTTGAACAATGGAAAATACAATGGGGTCCTCGGTCTGAATGAAACACAAACATGTATGTGTATGTGTGTGTATGTATATGTGTATGTATATGTATATATATATGAAACAAACATTAGCCTACCATTACAAATGAATAAAACATCAATTTTTCCGGAAAACTTCACTTTGACTAATATCCTGAAACCTAACTATAGATATAAATGATAGTGACTTTGTATGTTCTATATTTCTTTTTCTTATTTGTGAGAATGACAGTAGATTATCCTGATCTGACGGATCAGCCAGTTTGGATAATCCCAGTTTTAATACCATTCAAAACTGCCCTCTCATTTTATGCTTCAAAAAGTTCGTATTGAGAGTATGAAAAGTTTATGATTTCTGAGAGACACGCTATTCATACTGCAAATACTGTCAGTACAAGTGCTTTGAAGCATGACAAGAAAGTAGTACAGTTTATAAAACTGTGTCCTAACTATGTGTGACTGGTGGAATGGATTATGAATATTCAGTAAGTATATAGTTCCATTTTCAACCAACATAAGTATATGTTATGACGTTGGCTTGTCGTGTTGACATGCAAATGTTGCATAGCTGTGCGAGGATATAATTATTCTCACCAGTAATGGTGTTTCTATATTGGCCGTGACATTCAAATAAATATTTACTTGTTCATGCTTTCCCACACCTGACACTTTGCGAAGGGCAAGGCCGATAAAAGGTCAATTTGGAAGGAACAATATTATGGTTGACTGTGTAGGAGTGGCGGTGTGCTACAGGTGGGTGGGTGAGTGGGCCTGAACATAGCCGACACGAATGACTTCAAATTATGCTAGTTATCAATTCGATGTGACATTACAAAGATACTTTGATGCACTGAGTTGTGACAAAGGACACTGTTGGAAGGTAGTAGTAGGCTGACAATACCGCAACAAGGAACAAAAGAAGGCATAATTACATAGGACGGAGGGGTAGGGTGGGGTTGCGTTAGTGGGAGTGACCCCTGACCAGTATCACACGTGTAGTATGAAGTAAACACGCATTGTGTCTAACGTGACAAATAGGTTCGTCTATTCACGTGATGACTACAACAAGCACAGCCCAGACATTTAAATGCAGAGTGGGTTAGGCCTAGGACCAGCCACTACCGTATGTGGGTACAGTGTGTTAGGCCTAGGATCAGCCACTACCGTATGTGGGTAGAGTAGATTAGGCCAGAGTGGGTTGAGCCTAGGACCAACCACAACCGTATGTGGGTAGAGTGGATTAGGCATAGGACCAACCACAACTGTATGTGGGTAGAGTGCATGGATTAGGCCAGAGTGGGTTAGGCCAGAGTGGGTTAGGTTCAGCCACCACTGTATATGCTGGTAGGGTGGGCAAAGTGGGTTATGCCAGAGTGGGTTAGGACCAGCCACCACTGTATATGTGGGTAGGGAGGGCAGAGTGGGTTATGCCATAGTGGGTTAGGACCAACCACCACTGTATATGTGGGTAGGGTGGGCAGAGTGGGTTAGGCCATAGTGGGTTAGGACCCGGCCACTAGCGTACGTAAGTCACGATGAAAGACCGACCATAACAACGAGGAAAGTTTTCATATTTGTCTTGAAACGAACAAGAAAATAAAAGTAAAATTCCAGGGAAGTTGTCACTTGCTGTTTAGCCAATGAAACCTAACGTTATGCTCATGTATTTGTGTGACGAAAGACGATATCATGAAGACAGAATCACCCGTTGGAAACAAAACACGTATTGTGTCACTGGTGAAGAGTTTGTTATGCATTATACCTAACATTAACACGGGGAAGATTGTGTATTCTTATAGCCTAT
Source organism: Apostichopus japonicus (assembly GCF_037975245.1). Lineage (NCBI taxonomy): Eukaryota > Metazoa > Echinodermata > Holothuroidea > Aspidochirotida > Stichopodidae > Apostichopus > Apostichopus japonicus. Next base: position 593,723 of record NC_092578.1, read on the forward strand.
GTGTTGGAATCAGTAAATCCGTAGCGTAACAATATCTTTTAATTTGATGATAATTGCGTAACACCATCAACCAATGCCGTTCAATTAACCTACTAATTTTAGCTCGAAATTGTTGAAGCTGCACGGTCGCTTTATAATTGAATCAAACTGATGAGTTTTTTTTAAAAGAGACCGAGTGAATATAATAATGTATTGACAATGGCCAGGAAGCATCTATGCACCAGTTTGAATTCTGCGTAGAAATGATATAAACATGTATTCTGTACCTGAATAATACTCATGTAGAAATACGACAGATGTTTGATGTTGTTAAACAAATATGTGTAGTCAGACTTGATGCATTCTGATCATGGAATGTGACCATGTTCAGTCCTCTTAATAGTGTGGACATGGAAACGCGTCCTCTTAATAGTGTGGACATGGATACGGACGAAGCAGGTAAACCTATTATACTTAATAGGATATAGGAAAGGAGAAGTAATTTCTGCAGAATATAGCAAAGGTATAGTATTTCCCAACATACCCAAATATAATATGAGAATAGTCTATAAAAATTAACACATCAAATTGACTTATAACATGCTAAGGATGCTAAAATTTGTGGCCAATATTAATTATATTTGATTACGAGGATCAGCTATCGTTACACAAAATGGATTGGATAAAGATCATTTCATCTTGGGTTTGAGCCAACCTGGGCCACTTGCCAAGCTTGGTTTCTTATCTTAGATTTTTATTTCGTCTTAAACGTTGAAAACAAAACAATTGAGAATCGTGGCATTCCAGCGATTGAGTTATCACTGATGGTGTAGACATATATAAGCTATACACGGCTTTGCTACAATTAGCTGCCTCGGAGGGCAATCATTAGATTATGTTTTATTGAAGAGTGGAATACATTAACGTCACAATCCGACAACGTAAAGTCGATATTGTCTTTCTCACATCGGAGAGTTTCCCTGAAACTCGCATAAAATGTCTTCCCATGTATACATCAATTATTAAAAGGAGAGGTACTTGATACCATATATAGGTCTATACCAACTATTATACATACAAACAAAAACAAAATTGCTTTGCTTGTAAATTTGCATATTTGGCAGAGGATACGCGCATGGACGCTTATGTTTAATCAATAATTCTGCACAAGGTTTCACTATGTGGAGCAAGAAGAATCATTTAAATGGTATTGTAAAAGTGATATTCTATTTGTAAAGACATAATCGTATTGAAATTTAAGTGCCGGGTGGAGTAGGGTGGGGTGTGAGAGACAAACACATCTCTTCGGGAGGATGGGAGGGTGACGTGAACCCTCTTCTGTATAAGGCCAAATGAGAAGAGCCTGTTGTATAGCTTTGTTTTTGAAGTGCTTTCACAAAAAAATAGGATTGTTTCATTACCTCCCCTCTTGTCCTGTATATGTTTGGAATATTAAAGTAAATTTTTGAAATCTTTTCGCCCATATCTGCCACACGAGAAAGGCGCATTCATCGAGCATAAGATTCAGGGAAGTAAAGTCAATGAATCTAACGCCGAGTGGAACGTATTGTTAAACGCAACCGACTACATCTAAAGTTGTTATAGACCCCCCTCCCCTCCCTACAAAAAGACAGTTAATATTTATATTATTATAGCTATTCTGGTTTTCAATATATTCTAATTCAACTCTAGAATGTTCCTGTAAGGCTTGATATATAATGGTCTAGGCTCCTCAGTAGCAGGCCTAGATGAGGCCAAGATGACGTTGGAGGCCAGAAAAGTCATTTGCTTTCCTATTGAGTTTTATCTTGCATCTTAGCATCTGATCAGTCGGTTGTGTGTTAGACTAAGTATTCCAGCCACTTTAATTGATTAGACTCAGATGTTTAAAGAGTTATTTTATCAAAAGTCAAACTGTACTGATAGCAGTGTATTTTGAACGGTTTACAACATACAAATTTTGAGTTACCTATTCACTCAATTCTTAATGAATCGTCGCTGTAGAATAAACAATAGTTTATGTTTGTTTGAAATGTCTTGGCACTATCAGGTAGCCTAAACGAAACAGTAGTACAAACGAAGTATACAAAAGGCTACCGTAGGTTGGAACATCACTAGGCCCACTCCCCCCCCCCCCCAGAAAAAAAAGCAACATTTTTACTGCATATTACCGCAGATAAATTCACAAAGGCAAAGAGAAAAGGGTGGAAAAACCGCTTCATAAATAAAAATCACATTCCCAAAATAAAGGATAAGAATTCTGCTATCATTTGTGCACTGGTTATTTACTGTTGTCAACACGCCGTAAATTAAACTACCCGTACACTTAAGTTTTGTTTTATTTTATGATCAGTTTTTCGTTAAAGGCTTTCAGCATTCTTGAGACGCCGTCTTAATTTACTCTCGAGACCTGTGTGATTACACAAGCGTTGTAATTTAACGCGGCAAATTCGTATTTTTATGGTTAATCTGAGCTTTCTTTCGTTTTTAATATTAATTTACTATGGTTCGTCTCTATGGTACTCTTTACCATTAAAACGACAGCTGCCTGTATTAACGGATAGTCACGTGACATGTTCGAAGTCCGCTTAGCGTAATGCAGTTGCTATAATTATTATTCGGAGGTAAAAAATTGATAAAAAAGCTCTGAGAACGATATCTGTCCCTGTGGAGGCACTTCCAAGTACAGGGTATATAATGTACGTGTGAGTAAAAGCGGAATAAATTAACAGAAGAGTTAAACTTTAAGTAACTTTGCATTATCGTTCTTCATAATCATTCCAGCAACGACATAGCTGGTAAGTAATTCAGACTCGATTAATATTGCGTCATAATCCTGATGAACATGAATACAGGGAAGGGGGTGGGGAGAGGTATATAATTGTACCTCGAAAGACAGGGGTTGTGAGAGGGTAGGTGTTTCAATTTAGACAAATATAAAACATTGTAGGTACGTAATAAGTTGATCGACTATCGGTACATCTTTATTGGCAGTAAGCAGCCACGTGCATGTGTGTGGATACAGCTACATGACTCGTAACGTACGACGAGTGTCTAGATTCAATTAACAGTGTTAACTCATTCCTGGTGGATAGGCTGTAGTGTTTTATGTTTTTTTTTCTTTTATATAATCGCACGTGACCGTTCTTTATCTTGTCAGTATGGAAATGCATAATAGTTGACACAGTTGGGAGTGAGGAAGGATCCAGGAACTCTAGTATGATTGTATACCATCAAATCAAATCTAATAGTTGTGCCATATGAAACCGCCTTTCGACTTATAAGATATTGTATAGGCCAAATAGCGGACATGCATTTACATTAATATTAACGACGTTTGTACTCCATCACAACATTCATGCCATTGCTAAATTTAAGGAAGTAATTTACGAAAGATCAATTCTTTTTCTGGATTAGAGGGTGTCTATATTGCCTTACATAACATGGAAGTATGTCTCTTATTCCCATGACAATAATAAACTTTCAATTAAGGTCTACCATATACGGAGTCAGTGATTAAGCTCCCCTGTTTGGCTTTCAGATGAAGTGATGTGTTTAATTTAAGTGATATAGAGCTTATGGTGCAGTAGGACACTCAACAGGGGGACACATAGTGACACTTAATTGTCCCAGTGAAATGTCTTTTCCCAATTCTTTGTGTTATGAACAACTTAAAGAGCACAAAGAGAGGTATGAATAGAAAGGTAGGTAAAAACAGACAGTAAGAGTTACAAGAAACATGTGTGACAGGTTTATTGGGAAACCCTGCAGGATGATACAATGTTACGACCTCGTTGCAACGTTATTGTGGGATGGTCTCTTCTCTGATACTGACAGCGATGAATATATTGTACGGCATGCCATACGTTTCAAAAATGTCCAAAACAATATAAGCATGTCCAAAATAATATAAGCATGTCCAAATTTATATAAACATGTCGAAACTAATATGAGTATGTCCAAAAATAATAAGAGCATGTCCAAAATAATATGAGAGTGTCGAAAGACTATATGAGCATGTCCAACATATTAAAAGAATGTCGAAAAATAATACAAGAGGGACAAATGTAACTGCCTAATTCAATTTTGTATTGAACATTTTGGCGTTTTAAGGTACGCCATATGTTGCAAAATATCCAAAAAAATATAAGCATGTCCAAACTTATATGAGCATGTCCAAATTTATATAGACATGTCAAAACTATATGAGCATGTCCAAAATAATACGCGCATGTCCAAACACATATAAGTATGTCAAAATATAATATGAGCACGCCCAAAATTATATGAGAGTGTCGAATAATAATATAGAAGTCTCGAGTGTAACTGCTAACTTCAACTTTGTTATGAACATTTTGGCGTTTGAAGTCACGCCAAATGTTTCAAATATCGAACTTTTATATTGGTATGTCGAAAAAAAATTAGCTTACAATACCTTCTTTAGAGGTAATTTGTATCAACTGACACAATGGTTATCATTATGACAATATGTTATTGAAACATTCTTCTGTTTTTGTGACGCAAATAATTCAAAATATGTAAAAACAAGACCATCACCTAACATTTTTCCTTTTTACATCCCTACGTAATGTGAGTGGTTTCGCCCTGCCTAGAGGTGCTGAGATTATTCATATATTGTTGCGAAGGCAAAGAAGTTCACGTGCGAAAGTACGTACAACATGCACAAGCGCTAACAACGCACAGTAGTTATCACACATGCGTACGTTGACAGTGAAAATGAACTACTATACTGTGTTACTTTTTTAACGGAAAATTGTGACACTTAATTACGGTTACCAGGCGAAGTCGGACACTAGCCCAGAATTTAAAAAAAATAAGCCTAGGTTAGGGGTATTCAACGTTTAATCTTCACTCTCAACTTTTAACTAAATTTCAAGATGGAAACGTGGGAAGAACTCGCCAACTACATATTATTGATTAAACCGCGTGGAATGTTGGACACAGTGGTTCTTCGTATTAAACTCACTGATAGTTACAGCACCTTGGGGCCAGGTTGATCACTCGCGCTACGAAACAACTCAACTAATATTTCCTCGAAAATAAAATCGTTCTTGATCGAAATATCATTAAAATATTAACACACACACTAATACGGTAATGGATGAACTGTATATCGTCTTAAGTTACGCTGGATATGGTGTTTTTGTTTTCAGCATACCAAAATAAAAAGTTTGATATTTGGAACATATGGCGTAAAATTCAAACGCCTGACTGTTCATTACAAAGTTGAATCGAGCAGTTACGCTCGAGACTTTTGTATTATTTTTCGACACTTTTTTATATTTTGGACATGCTCTTATAGTCTTTCGACACTCTCATATTATTTTGGACATGCTCTCATTATTTTTGGACATACTCATATTGGTTTCGACATGTTTATATAAATTTGGACATGCTTATATTTTTTGGGATATTTTGCAACATATGGCGTGAATTCAGATGCCAAAATGTTCACTAAAAAGTTGAAGTTAGCAGTTACATTCGACATGTTCATATAATTTTTCGACACTCTCATATTATTTTGGGCATGATCATATTATTTTTGGACATACTTATATTAGTTTCGATATGTTTATATAAATTTGGACATGCTTATATTTTTTTGGACATGCTTATATTTTTTTGGACATGCTTATATTATTTTGGACATGCTTATATAGTTTTGGACATTTTTGATACATTTGGCATTCCGTAATATTGAAACTTTCAAGAAATGATCAAGAATGCAAGAAGTGGAGGAAATTCAATTCACTCACGACTTTTTATGGGTTTTCTTGTTGATTAAGTACAATGATGTGATTGCTTGGCGAAATGCAGAGAAGAGACAGAATGGGTTTGTAAATATTGATTCAAAGTTGTCCATATAGTAGCAAAGACAGCTTGTATGTCTCATTATCACAGTAGCCTTTAGTGCTTAAGTACGTAAGACAACATGAACGTTACCCAAATAAATGATTTATGCTTGTTATTAAGGACAAATACATATGTAAAAATAAATCGTGTATAGAACCACACACAAAATTACTTTAACTTAGCAAAGCCAACATCATTGCTATTCTGGAAATCACAAGAGACCAGAGAAAAATGAATACGCATTGGGATTATTGGTTCGATTAATTGTGCGTTCCTATCCAGGGCTCAAGGGCTATGCATATTCATAACTATATGAATGAAAGTCTACGTCTGTGTTTGTAATGACCAATTCATCCAACACAAACACAAAATATAGAACAACAACAAAACAATCTCTGATATAACCTAAATTTCAACTTCCTGCTGCAGTAATTGTAATTATACTTCGAAAAGAAGGAAACTGCTGGAAGAATAGGCCATATGTACAGCCTACGTCATCACCGAACAGATTAACACCCGGACATTGTCTGGTAATATATATAGAGTCTTCGGCGGTATAGGGAGTGGTACGTACATGAAGATAAACAAGCGCATTAGAAACTAACTATGCGTCACTATGCGTCACTATGGTGACGTCTCAATGCAGTAGACTAATAGCGACGCATAAATGCATTGATCACTGGCAACTGCCATTTTTTTATGTTTTCACGGAAATCATCTTTTCGCCACGTTCCTAATAAATCTAAACTACGGCGTCTGTATGATATATAAACTTGAAACATAACTCTAAAGGAGTTTGTATGTTACGTATACATACCATCATTCTTAGCTTAAAGGCATACATGGAATTAATAGTATCCAGAACTATGAAATATATACCAAGCTAAAGTGTGATATCCTGTGTCACGTCTTAAAGGGCGAGCAAGATAGAACAAGTAATGAACTAAGCTGATGGCTTGAAATGGCGTCATATAACTTGTGGTGATAATGATATCCTGGGGCGTCATGGATACATCCATGAACACATCGAAATTAACATTTGTGCTAATAATTAACAGCCACCAAATAACGCAGTAACGATTGCAGAACCTTGTATAGCCTTAGATGTATATGTGAAATCTGAAGCTATATGTTAAAAAATGAATAAACATATTTCTAGAGCAATGAAAACAAAATGGTCGACATACATGAAGTTTAGTTAAAATTCACTAATTCATCCATTCATTAATTCATCCATTTACTCATTCATTCATTATTCCATTACCTCATTCATTAATTCATTCATCCATTACCTCATTCATTATTTCATTCATCCATTCCCTCATTCATTAATTCATTCATTCACTAATTCATCCATTAATTCATTCATTAATACATTCATCTATTTACTCATTCATTCATTCATTCATTCATCAGTTCATTCACTTATTCATCTCATTTTCATTTATTTATTTGTTTATTTATTTATGTATCTATTTATATTTTTAACAAGGTATTCCTTTATTTATGTACATATTTATTTATCTTTTTAATTGTCAATCTATCTAATTATAGATTTTGCGGGAAAATGTAAGAAATATGCCCAGTTTTGTGTTTTTTCTTGTTGGCCACTTGCTTTCTACGCACCAAATACAACTGATCGATAGAGCTATTACCAAACGACGCCAGTCAAAAGTCAAAAGTTTCAAATTACACTTCTAGATCGATAAGAGGCCATTAAAACATTGTACTAATCTATTGTTCGGTAACAATAGCCGATATGTAACGAAACACAAATATAGACTTTATCGTAACTATTAAAGGGATTAATGAGGCAACAAGCAACGACTCGTTGGTCTTAGACAAAGAGCAGGTAAAATAGATCACTTTTAACTCTCTAATTTGAATATCATTTTTAAATTGTCATTTTTTCGTGTATAAACGTTAGGAGAGCAAAAGATCAAATAACCAATAAATCCTCATATTACAATTTCTTAGATCTGCCGGGAGGATGAGAGAGTATCTAAATGAAAGATTTAAAAATAGGAAACACAAAAAAAACTATATCCAAATTTATGATTTTCTTAGCCGAGTAACTTCATTCTTCTGAAGCACCCACTTAGATTAATGTTTCAGAAATATAGAAACAACGGGACTTACAATATATGTGCTCTAGAATGTATATGTAGGTCCACTAAGGATCTTTGATCATTAGGATGTTGGATTAAGTTTTAAAATAGTTTACCAGATGGCCTGGTTTAGTACCACTTTAGCGATAATTTTTTATCAAGTATTTTACGATTTACTTTCAATAAAGTATGCTATTATTTCAAACAACTCTTAGAAATTGTTGGGAAGTTTGTTATTATTTCGTCATTACTGTAATTGGTTTAACTCAAACTGTGTTTTTCTTTCCTGTGTGTCGCCTTTACCGTCAGCTCGCTGCATATATGAGATTAGCAGATGGTTAATGTGTATATACGAAACTTCCGATAATAGAAAGACTCTTTGATCAGCCTACGGGATATTATCACAAGAAAAACGTCTTTATACTTACTTCAGCATATTTAAACGACTGGTGCCAAAAGATATAAGTTGGATCCCACTTCAGTTCGTTACCCTGCACAAGAAGGGGAATAAACGTTGTCAATATTTCTTGAAAATTTAACTTTCATGAAACAAAAGTTTTTTTTTTTATTGTGGCTATTGTGCACATGCCACAATGACAATGAATTTCATAAAATATCAAAGAAATGAGAAATAAGTCATTAACATTGAAGGCTCATGTACTTTAAACTGTATAAGTCAAAGTGCATGATGACTGCATACTGGTCATATACACACCAAGGTTTAGCTGAGATTTATGCAACTCCGTGGATCGCCTATTTGTTTTTATTTGTATTTGGTTGGTTTATTTATTTACTTTTCCTTTTCTAATTTCCGAGTCACGTCCTTAGTGATAATTCATCTCAATTTACGAACGAACACGTAAAATTAGACTTGCTCAGGAATTGAATCCAACGTCTTCGGACCTCTCTCTCAAAACAACAATACACTCACTCTCACTGTTCCCAGAACTAAACTGAAAACCTATGGCGACCGTGCCTTTCCATCAGCCGGGCCCAAGCTCTGGAATGGTCTGTCCATATCTGTGCGGAGTTCTCCCACTCTCAGTCAGTTTAAGTCTTGTTTGAAGACTCATTTGTTCAAGTTGGCGTTCTATTAGGGTTGTACAGCGCTATTGAATACTTCGTAGATTTTAGCGCTTTATAAGTTCATTTATTATTATTATTTTTTATTAACACGATCAGTTGACTACTTCTCGAAGCCAAATTTGTGCAAAGATTCAAAAACGTTCTTTACTGATTTTCATGTTATTTGAAATCATATATCAGCGAGTTGACCCATTTAATTGAGTTCTACTTTCAGATGAGTTACATAAATGATCGCGATGATTGATTTTAACTACATTTCTCTCTCTCTCCGTTGTACAGAGTTCTTGTTTCTATACCAAGTATAGATTATTGCACACGTTATTGTAACTGTGTACTACACATAACAAGAACAGCAATCAAACCTTCGGCTAGGAATTTAATATGGCATACAGACTGCTAAGAATAACATTTTCATGTTATTTGTAGCAGATACCATTTGTTTGTGTTTTAGTGTGAAATATATACTTCATGGATATATCATAGCCAAATGTATAGGGCCTACGTGTCTATGTATGTCTGTGTGTGTGCAAGTGGGTGCATTTGTGTATATTTTCAGTGATTTACGAAAGTTAAGTTCATCAAATATGCATTTTTCTGCAGTTTGCTACTTTCATCTTTCTTCGTCTCCCCTCCCCAGGCTCCATAATAGTAAAATAAGCTGCATAGCAGCGAACGCAGAATTGTGTTTATGTAAAACCGTTATTTGGTAAACCAGTTGGAAAACGGCAAAGGTTACAAAGTTCCAGTTTACTTTACAAATTATTAGGTTTTATTCCTCACACTCGCATCTCGATCAATTTTAACCGTTTGGGTTACAAATCCTAAATTCTGAAGCCTTCTCACGTCACTAATTTAAGTAGTCCGTCCCTCTCCGTGCCCCCCCCCCCCTCTCCGGCAACCACATGTCTAATAGAATGACCACTTTCTTTGCTTGAATGTTCGATTAGGCTACGTACCAACATTGCAGATCACCAATCTACACTCTTCCTTAACCCATCCCTCGTCTCTCTATATACTTATCGTAACGCATATATATCAATACACTGAAATAAAACAGATTCTTCAAATCACTTGAATATTCCGGACGGCTGTTTTTGCTGATGGGTTATTTCAGCTTAGCCAGCCAGTCTTAAACTGTTTTCCCATGACAACCCTCATGGGCAAGAAACGGACCATTATAAGGTACCCCGTGCAAACCTGTTCCCCTGAGAGTCCATTATTGGCAGTGATTCGCGTGTTGAGTACACACGAGAGGTGATGATGATCTCACCACCATGCAAACGGGTTCAATTTGTTTGTTTGAATCACACGATCGTAACTTGGTAGATGTGAATATACGGTGATATAAAAGACCCAGCAAACACAGACTCACAGAGGCCGACTTTAGGGTAACTTTAAAGCTAAAGTATGTAGTAGAATTACATAGACAGCTATATGGATATATATATATATATGTATATATATATATATGTATATATATATATATGTATGTATATATATATGTATATATATATATATATTTATTTGTATATGTGTATATCAACCTGCTTTACGACGCAACATAAATTGTTCCCAGAAATTTCGTATGAACTTTGCAGGAACGTTTGTAACCGCAAATAACCAATTCCATTCCACAAGAACAGGTTTGTTTTGTTTATTGCAGTAAAACATTAATTATTCGACAACTATAGGAGAGTTCAGATTCATGATTTGTAAAGACGCTGAAAATGAAACAGGCCTATACATACAGACAGTTTGAAATTCTTATTTATAGCAAAATTTAATATTACAATGTTTTTAGCACAATTGCTCTGACGTTTGCCCATTTCTAACACGTTTACTTGTACAACAGACTTCTATCGACATCAGCCACGCAATTCAATACAAATTAAAACGCATGGATGTAATTAACATACCAATAACACGTTTATGAATATGCATAAATGATAACAAGTTTATGCTTATAAGTATCAAACATAATTCGCAGAATCAACACTGCGCCTACGCGTTGTCCTGGAGACCATGACTGTGCGAATGATCTCGCGATATGTCTGGATCTCTCTAAATCCTAAATAAACTATTCTTACACGTATAGTCAAACCACGCTTCATTTATCTATATCATCGTTTAATACAAATTTATATAGAAAATATAAAAATACGTTTCTAATTTATAGTTCTATTTGCTTGTTGTGTAAGACTTTCTTTGACCAGAATGCCAGATTCGTAACCTTACAAAGTCACCCAAAACTAACAACTAACGTCACGTTGACGTAATCAATAAAACGTTTCAGATGAGCGAACTCGTAATCTGATATGAAACAACAGATGGAGTTTTCTTCACTCGCTCTCGTAGGTTCCTCTCAACGTAAGCAAGCGAGGACCCAGCCAGCCTTATGATCGCGATGTATATCAGTGGTAAACAGTAGCTTGTTTTAACTGATACATGAACAATGTAGATATGACAAAGGGTGTCAATCACGTGATCCATCAGGCGGTAAATAACTAATTATAGACCTGAATCAGTTGGCAGTCTTTCTATCTATTTTATATCTTATATCTTCTCGTCCCGTAGCTTTATAACATCTTCAAACTCAATTTTACGTTTTCTGAACTAAAATTGACCCCAAATTAACCAGGCTATATAAGTACAGAAGTTTCCTTGTATGAAGTTTCTAAAATGTTTGTTCCTTTCCCCAATGTTTGTTCCTTTCTCAGATGTTTTCAAACTGTCAGGGATGTTCAGGATATAACTGACAAGAAGAGCGATGAGATTGTTGTGCACAGAAGGTACCAAGAAGAATTAAACCCGCCTACCATATCCGACCCACTAAAACCACCCAACCTAACCCCCCGCCACCCACCACAATGCGCCTAGTTACTATAGTAACTCAATTAGAAGTGCACTTTTAGACATTGTTTTTCCGGTATTCTTCGTTTAAATCTTGAATTGTCTCCAATATTCATCGAGTAATTGAACTTTGCATAACATAAATTGTATTAAGGAACCGTGCAGTGTCATCATATTCCGAATCGATCATTAAAGTACTTTACGGTTAGTCTCGAAAAGGTTAAAGACCACGAAACGACAGAAAGAGTTACTGCTATCGATTAGTGTAGGAACCGTCAATAAACAGACAATGGTATGACATATATGGTAATAAAGTATAATGCTGCCTCAATTAGTGAGGAGATAATAGATCTTGCGACTTGAGGCCACAAGTCGCAACCAAACAGAAACATACAAAAAAATAAAATGAGCCGTTTTAATTTCTCTCTTTACCGAAGAGTGCTTCACGAAACAGTTTTAAACCAGAGGATAGTTTCGCTCTACTTGGAATTAATTATTTTTTGATTTTGCAGGATTCCTCTCTTAGGAAAGGGTAAAACTCATTCCACGAAGAATGTTCATCCAGGACACCCCCCACCCGCCCCTTAGTCTTTGAAATCAAGAGTTTACGATACTTAAGAACGAGATAGGAGGTGTGTTTCGCACGTAGCTTCCTTGCCGTATGGATCTTAACTCTCATGCCCTCTCAGTGTGCCTATTCAAGTATACACAAGTATGTTTATTTACGTCATGATTAATGTGAACTATATATATATAGGCTAAGTACAACAACAATTAACCAAAGCTGATCTTTGTGTTTCGAAAATGGCTCCCTCACACTTGACCCTACCTCTAAACTGGTCCAGTATCTGACGTATTTTAACTTATTCTGACGTCATTATTTCGTAATGCACCCTTACACTAGTCTTATACTACCTCTCCATAAGGATTTTCAAGACAAGAACCTCAAGACTGAAAGCAATTTTCTATGCTTGTCAGTCATAAAGGTCGATTTTTAACAAGTTGAATCACAGAAACCACTTTAAGAAAGGAATACGGATCTAAATTTAGTAATAATGCATGCTACCCTGCCAAAATTAAGTATTTCTTAGTCACGTCTCTAAAAGACCTTATACATTTGGACACAAGGATTGAACCTATATTTGCTATATCACATAACAGAATTATCTAGGTAGATTGATACGCGTGCCGACACAGCTAAGAGCCCACCTTTTGTTTCTGGAAGTTAGAACTGGGTGACATTTCTCTATTGATTAGACCCGAGAATATAAAGTCACGAAAACATTCCATCTTTGCCTTTAATTTGAAGTCAAATATCAGTAATATTACGGTGAAGTCATTAACACAATTTCTGACAATGGTAGAAGAGAAGGTAAAAGGACATACAATGGAAAACGGCAATAAACAATACGAACTGTTGCAAATGTCGTGTCACCTACTGAGGAAGTATATAAGTTCATCTTAAAGCGATACTAACTATATTAACATTATAATGACATTAGAGGTGCCTATACGAGAGGGGTGCCTATACGATAGGGGTGCATACAGGAGAGGGGTGCCTATACGAGAGGGGTGCCTATACGATAGGGGTGCATACAGGAGAGGGGTACATAAAGGAGAGGGGTGCATACAAGAGAGTGGTAAGAAGGTACCTCGTTCACTGGCATATTGGCATTTTGCAGGTCAGTTTACAAACCAGTCAAGATATGATTCCTTTTTGTGGGGTCTGATGGTGTATATACGGTCCCGCTGCCGCCGATGAGGAATGTTTATCACAATTTTCACTCATTCAAGAGTGCTCTTCGAATATATGAACACGTGCAATATGAAGAAGGTGCATGTGTCCTTTTAACTCATTGTAGAATTCATTTTGTTTTAACCAATTATATTATTTCCCGTGATATATGAAGCCCAGCCTATACATAAATATACTGTCCTATATGTATTATGTTAGGATGACAATGTGTCTTGCTAATGTGACTAGCCTAGCCCAACCTAGCCTAGCCTATAAATACCATATCCCATGTATTCGGCATATGGATGTCAATGCGTATTGCTTTTCAGGCGGCTACAACTTGTTCGTCGTTTCTTCAGTCTCTTAGTAACAATATGACACGTGATATATTTGTATTGTCGTTAGGGCGACGTAACTGCTAAACATAAATGACAATTTCAGACAGCAACGTCGCCATTTTGTTCGGTCTTCTGCGATGTCTATAGGGATGTCAGCTTTATTTGAAATGAACGACTGAATAAGTATCTCGTGAAACGACTTGTGTGGTATCTCCGTAGCAACAACGAATGCCAAATATTGTGATATATGTGAATAAGTCTATACGTTCCTCGTGCAAGCATGCTAATGTTAAGCTCGGTACATTCCACATTATCTTTGACCAACAAAGTCTCATTGATGCAAATGTATATCAACAAAAGGATATGATTTACAAGAAATTCACAAATCAACTTCAAAGCTGTCTGCAATGAGAGTCTATCATGTGCAAGTAAGTTGTCTTTATTTCCGGTTTGGTCAAATGTATACACATTAACGAGATGAAGATTAAAACAATGGATCTATAATGACGAGATATTGCTTTTATTGGTAATTATGTTACCAATTAAAACAAAGGAAATGGAAAAGTATAAGGGTAGGGAGGGAGGGCATAAATCCTCAGTTACATCTATACAATGATTAACTGTGCGATTGGAACATAGCTGAGGTTAGGCCACGTAATACAGACAATGGCATTATAGCATCATGGGGTGTTTATCTCGCGATACTGAAACATCTGGGATATTTCTATACAAGTTTTTATAAGTTATTAGAAGCGATCTGTTAGCTTGGAGATCGGTAACCTTTCAAGGGCTACCTCTGTTTCAGTTTATCCTTGATCATGTGGAAAGGGATGTGTCCTTAATGTTCTTGATTGCCTCGAATAGGCCTATGTTTGACTACAGTTATGTTTGTGTCCCCAGACCTTTAAACATGTTATCAAGATGTTACAGATTGCAACAGGCGGCATACCTCGGATGTCACAGACCCATCTGGCACACATAAACATATAGCCAGCATGAAGCGGTGCTACTTGCACTTATTATATAAGTGATGAAGCGTAGACTTGAAATACAGTCGTTTTTGTATTGATATGATAAAACCTTATACTACTCGGTAGATTTTTGATTGCCCGATGAGATCGCCCAAATTTTAATCAAACATCCAAAACATTTTCCTACTGAAGTAATTTAAAGCTACCAACCTTTTACCTGCTTCCAAGCAATACAATTTGTTATATCATATGTGAATAAATATTCTACGCACTTTACCCATCACGATTATATGCGGCATTTTCTAAATGCCAACCTTAATAACATCGCATCAATTTAAATTTTACTTATTTTCAATTATTCCTCACTCACCTCATTGTTTAGAATATTTTCAGCAAACCTAGCAACAATAAAGTAGTTTTATTTGCCAAGTCCATAAAGCGACTTACTGGACTCCGTGTGACCAGATAAACATGTTTTATTAAGCTATTTAAATCTCCCGTTGTCGTGTCTTTGAGGATATGAAACAGCAATACTTGTTAGGCTCCTCAAAGTTTTAGGTTTGTCAAAGACAGGATCGTCTAAACACCTATGCTCGTTAAACAGTATCCTTCATTAGGTAAACCTTATAAATTCGGATGTTTATCACCAATCCACTTAAGATGTGATTACTTTTTCTCTCCGTGGATACACGCGATTTTTTCATTAATTATGCACATCAGAAATATGAATGTTAATCACGAGGACGTATCATTAGGTGTTTAATTTGCCATTTTCCTGTATAAATTAAAGAAAACGTAAAAAATAAAAATGACACCATAGGTATGTGGGTTGTTTTTTTGGAAATCCTACTGGGCATAAATAAGACATGATGCCAAAATGGGGAAATAAGCTACCGGTAAAAACCCATTTAGCGTACGCTTGTATCATTTTCCTGTTTATTACCGATTTCGCGAAACATAACCCACTGCACTAAACCTCTGACTGATACGGTATTTATCACATACCTTGCTCGCTTTACATAAGGTACACAGACAACGAAAACGAGATGAATATGATAGAATAACTGAGGTTCTGTATGTATCAAGTCATCATCAAACGGTTGTATCAAGTCATATATAATACCAAGTATTTCCCTTACTGTCACCACATCAAGCTACCTAAAGTAAGCAGAAATCTATACACACTGGAAACATCACTGTCATTAAAATATGACGACTATAAATATAGTGCAAACCACTCTAGAGTGAGTACCACTTTACTCAAAATGAGTACCACCTTACTCATAATGAGTACCACTCTACTCATATTGCGTACCACTTCCCATAGCCGAACAATCATTATACTAACTAGAATTGCTAATATTTATTGATCAGCGAATTAGTTTACCGATTCAAAGTAAGTGACAACTCTTATAGTTAGCACAATGAGTAAAGTGAGTACCACTTAACTAATATTGAGTACCAATTAATCTACTCCAAAAAGCATTATGCAAATTGTAAGTGATACGTTTTCTGCTAATTGAATTCCGTTAATAACCACTCTACCTTTAGTAAGTACCTCTCTTCCAAGAGTACCTCTATTCCTAGAGTAAGTACAATTCTACCTGTTGCGAGTAATACTGTACTTATAGTAAGTCTCACTCTACCTAAAGTAAGTCACATTCTTCATATAGTAAGTCCCACTCTACATAAAGGAAAGTCCCACTCTACATAACGTAAGATCCACTCTTCCTATATTAAGTACCATCTTCCTATAGTAAGTCCCAATCTACATAAAGAAAGTCCCACTCTACATAAAGTAAGAACCCCCTCTTCCTATATTAAGTACCATCTTCCTATAATAAGTACCGCTCCTCCTACTGTAAGTACCACTTCATTAACAGTAAGTGGCATTTACCACATAGCACATTGTTAAATAAAACAGTTTGTTTACCCGTATGAAGTGCCGACTATTCTTCTTCTGTAAATAAGAAACAACGTGTAAGAAACACACATTACAAAGACACTTCCAAACTGTGAGATACTCGGTCATTGACAGCCATCGGCGATAGCTGACAGGGGGAGTTCGTCTTACAGATGGACTGGCCATCTAAAGTTTACTATACACAATCACACACACACACCGATAATATATTCATCTAACTAAGCTAATGCATTATCCGGAGAGAGTTGTAACTATAACCAAACATTTCAAGGACTTCATTTTCCATTTTTCGCTCCTGGTGCGGTTTTATGCTCTTGAGAGAGCTGCTTGCATAGTTTTTGTTTTACTTGACAGAACAAAACTATAGATTAATAGATGTACAGTTATCAACTTTTGAAATGCCAAAATGGGTCCGTGTTAGGTTCTCTGTTGTACTAGAGAGGACAAAACATGATATGTATAATTATTATTTCTATCTTATAAGGAGGGGAGAAGAGTTGAAGTTCATATCAAACAATAACCCTTAGGCTATGATCAATACTTCTCAATTTGTTGAGTTTTCTGGGCTTCGGGTAAACATGACTAAATTTTGCTTAATTATTGGCGTACGAGCGTGCTTGTCTGAAGAATAAGTTCATTACTTATAAAATATCTCTATTATTGTCCGGCATGTACGATCGGGGGGGGGGGGGGGTCAGCGGGCAAGTGTCACCACCCCGAGTTTTGCACACACACAAAATGTCGCTTTCCATAAATTAGGTGTGCCACTTTTTATTAATGCGGTAAAATAACAATTCATCGCGATCTTTCTATTATGGTATTCTTAACATTATTAATGTGATCTTGGATTTATTTTAACACGAAACCGTGAACTTTCTGTTATTTTAAAAGTGGCCGCGAGCTTTCTATGTTTTTTTTTGTGTTTTATTTATTCTTTCCATCTTAAATTTCCTTTGACTGTTAGGTTAATTGCAGATAGTTTACACCTGAACCTCACTCTTGATTAACAAACAGCTATAGGCGTTATTTATGTTAGTGTGAAAGATACTACGCACGAAGGAATATAGTCCATAGTTTCCGCAGAAATACCCGTATATTCCTTTACTGATCAAATCCTTAATTACCGCTGTCGGTTCAATTTGCAACATTCTTTTGTAGCTACAGTGTCTATATATTACACTAAACAATAGGATAGGTTAGAAGCTTTGTTTGTCAAGGTTTATTGGTTAATTAAAGATAAATGTATTGGACGGTCATAAAACTGTATGTAATCGTTCCATACATCTTGGCAATAAGCCACTATCAATTTAGAAGCAAAATATACAACGAACCACGAGGATATGTAAGAAAAATAGCTTAAAAGTAATTATCTGTAGTACATGAATCGACCTGATCAGGGAAGGCGGGAACGAATTATTATCATGTCAAACTGATCCACGGCAGTAATTTTAAGAAGTACTGGTATCAAACGTAGAGGTGGGTTGGATTCCGCGGCGAGTGAAAGGTTGGCTATGGGCGTGTTTGGACTGCATATACCTTATTGTACATACTCGATCCTTTCAATAGCATAGGCCTATATATGACTCTACTAAGCCTATAAATGTTTCACCGTGTATGAACTCACTATAGCCTATGAACGTTGTACTGAGAGACGAGACATAACGTTAAATTTTACATTAGAGAGTATTCAATTTACCAAATCTATTTTCGGCGTGGGTCAGGGGGTGGGGGATATAGCATTGGTATCAAGGCTGTCATATTTCCAATTATCAAACTAACTTGAACAGAAAACCACGAACTATCACAAATGATTATATATGTGAAGTAAACCGTACAATGTGCGGAAAACAACAAACACACCAGTCTCTCTCTCTCCTTGAAGCAACTTCAAATATTATTTCTTGATAAAAGTGCTTCCTCGGTTTATATAATTACTGAGTATACATTCGTTTGACTGCAAGCACTTAAATTTGTAATGTGTATTTATACCTGTCAAGGTCATTATATGTCGATTCATCATTTGCATTCTGTAGTTTGAGATGGAACTTGTTTTGTTGATATATTTAATTCACCATCATAATTATGAAGTGAAATCGATTTCACACTGTATAAGTCAGTCCATTAGTTCAATTTCTTGGTTACGACTGGTCTCGGACAAAAAGGTTAAAACAAAAAGTGACATATACCTGGGTTGATTAAACTGATGTAAAAAATGTGTATAATATAAAATAATTTATAATTAAGAAAAAATGTTTTGGCATGAGGCTAGAATTATAATTTAAACGTTAACTGCTTTGGGTGTTGTCAAACCTTATAAGCCTGCAGTGGTTTTCGGGGGTGGGGGGGGGGGTCTTGCCAAATCCCATAGCGATATTAGCATTCGGCCCGCGAGAAGCAAACATCGGCTCGCACTCTTGTACTGATCAGGTATGCGGACTCTTAAGCCTAATAGGTTAAAGTACACTGCACTTTGCTCAATGGTAATATTTTTTTCTACCTGGCATTTAGCTCTTTCGAGTGTTTTTCTACCGCTCTCGTGGAAAATCAAGTGAGAACCCCTCGGTGGTTTAAGCAACACCACATGGACCAATGCTTGTATATTGCCTTCACCCTTAACTTGTTCATTCATCTGTCTGTATCCGATTCCGTGTCTGTTTGTGTGTTAGTCGGTGTGTCTAGTGGTAAATATATTGATGGTGAATAAACCAGTAAGTATATATCTAACAGGAAACATAAATAAAACCTGCAGGCTTTTTACATATACTTCTTTCCCGCAGCCTAATGCTGTTTGATGGGACTATTTCAACTATCAAAATATGTGACTCCAATATCTTCTCTTGGTATGCAAACCTCTCGGGATCAAATTCTTCTTGTACATCTCTTTGGGGAATATTTACGGACTAGTTCATGAATGTATCCATGGTGACGTGTTTAATGACATCTTAATGGGGTTTATAAAACGTTAATGGTTAAAACATATTTGAAGCCTACAGTCAAATATGAGCTATACACACAATCTATAATTCTGCATGACAATAGCGTTACGTATCACAACTGTGCCAAGACATGTACATGTTGTATTCTCGCTATATATAGTGCAAGCATAAAGGACATACATGTGGTAATTATTTTAGCATATTTTATCCGATATTCCGAAATATATACGCAAAATGTGTCCTCTATACGAGACATGAGCGATCCTCGGGGATCTATATTATTTGTTAATAATTTTCTTTATCTCTGTCGTCGACATCCATCACCCCACTATCACCCCTCCCTTACCGCTCTCTCCACCTCCCTCGTCCCTCCATCGCCCCTCCCTCACCATTCTCTCGCCCCTCCCTCGCCCCTCCCCCGTCCCTCGCTCGTCTCTCCCACAACATACACCCAAGAGTCAAGTCCTCCGTTCCCACGATTATAGGACGTTTTAAATTCAGATATTTTATTCATGATTATAGATATAGCATCTTGAAACCTCCTTCACTGTTTGAAATTTTCCTTCCAAATTGTTAAACTTGATATAAAACAAGACAGTTTATAAAATTGTATAATTTTATTGCCCGCCAACTCTTAATGCTGGTGGCTTAGACTAGTCTATTAACGTCGAAAAGTATATGCCAAACTTGAAAAATGATTATTATGTCTATATTTATATCGTCTATAAAAAATGAAGGCAACGGGCAATTAGAATGAGGTCAGACTTTAATTTGTCAAAGGCTTATAAATCTTAATTCATTAACCCGAATTCCTCTTCGTTTTGCTAATTTCAAATATGAAAAAAAAGTAAAACTATACAGTTTATTTGTCCAATTTTCATATATATCTCTGAGGATATAAATGAAAGCTTATTAATTTGAAACACAATATATTGGCAAATACAGAACTTGATGAACAAGTATTTACATTTTCCAATTAATAGTCATTTTTCCTATCCAGAATTATATCCCAGCAGAACGTAAAAAAAAGTCATTTATTGCGGTGGAGCTCTGCCCGGTAACGAATCCGTGGAGAGATCAATTCAGATGTAAGCCTTTAATGTCTGGTAAATTTATAAATTTACCGGGCTGGGCATTGCGAGACCCTAATCGGCTATCACGTAGGCTAGTATGATCCAAGGTAAACACGGGAAGATGATTTATGTTAATTGTCCTAAATTGACACCATTTATACTGATACTCGGCAATATCCCACAAGTTTAATTTTTAAAGCATATTCTTGAAATGTTTCCATTGCAGCAGCTGTGATCATATTTCGGTATAATTACAGGAACAGTTACGGTTTACAGCTTTTCCTGTAAAAACACTCTAAAATAGCCGAGTAAATGTTTGACCCAATGTTGGGTACGTACGCAAATATACAACTAATCATGCAATCTTAAACTTTTTTTTACTTTTTAAATTTTTTATTTGCCGACCTTTATTTGGCCAGCATATATCATGTCCTTACTTGGTTGAGTTTGTTAAAGTGTCCTAACATTGGTATCTGTTTGACAAAAGTTACCAGATCTTGTATCCAGTGATTTCGTAGAGTGATGTTTAAATAGTGTGCGGCCTCTAAAACAAGAGTGATTGTTAACTGAACGAGGCTCTCGCCACGCTCCATCACATGACCAAAACTAGCCACTCCCCATCACGTGACCAAAACTCGCCCTCCCTAACACGTGACAACAATAATGAAAAGATTAAGTATTACTTTAAAAAGTCTTTTATAAGGTTGTTAAATTTCACTGATACAAATTCTTTACATACTTGAATGCAATTTTCTATGGAGATTATCACAATATCTTGAACTGCAGGAAGGACAAGGCTGGACGCGATTCCAAATCTAGGATCAAGACTGCAAAGTTGCTGTCATGAACTTCTTAATACTTGTCATTCTGTGTCTGATTGGGTGAATTTCCAGACATATTCAGACACATTTATCTACATTTTTTCATATTTCTGGTGAAGAAACTAAACCAGGGAAGTAAAGGAAGCCGATGATTAATTACCTAAACGTATACTGACGTTGGACCTTAATCTGTTGACTTGAAAATCGTCGAGAAGCATCAAACTGAAAAGCATTAAATTGATCTATGAGCAGGGAAATTACCCTTGTAACCGTTATTTGTAAACAATTCTTCTTCATTTACATGAAAGAATCCATTTTGCGGAGACTTTTATTGAATGAGAAAAGCTAAATGAAAAAGGAAGTAGTTTATATTCGCTGCCTCTTTTACCGTTTCTCCGTGTTCTTTGTTTAGCTGTTAACACGGTGTCGGCTTAAATTACTTGCTACATTGGTCCTCATTAACGAAGCTAGTGCAGGGTTGGTAGCATTCCTATGCGTTATTGGAATTTATGAATACATTGTCACACTTTATTTTTTTTTTTCATTTCTGAAGGAAGAGGGTTATCAGGGCTTAGATGTGATGTGTTAAAGGAAGCCACTTTGTAGTGGTTTAAGCGATCGGAGAACATAACATATGAGAGCCCCCCTCCCCCTATCACCCCCTCCTACCCTCTCCTTTTACCCCTCTTACATCTCAAAATGTTACTGTCAGGTACAATGTTCTGTTATTTTGTACTTCTTAAGTCCATGTACATATATATGGCTATAGGCTAGGTAATAAACATGTGGCTATAGAGTGAGGCCCTCAGACCAATTTTTTTTGAGGCCCGCGAGAATTTGTTTCATCAAAGCTATAAATTAACAGAGGGCGCTGTGCTGTCATTTCGGTACTATATCTATTTCCACTAAATATTTCCCATCAAGGTCCAGCGGTAGCATGTCAGTACAATGATGATTACTATAGACGCATATACAATTTCCTCGTTATTACTACACAAGACACAGTTTGGACTAAAATGTCGGAATTCTCAAGTCATACAAATTGTTTTAAGAAGTGTAACTTACTTTATCTAAAACATGTTTGTTTTGTTCGGAGACACTGTATCCAACTTGTCTGCATACAGATTCAGGCGGTGGATTCGTGTGCGAGTCAGTACTTTCGTGTTACCCCTGGTTCAGGAATCAAAGCAAATCACACACATTAGGACCCATATGATATTGCCCTCGGTTAGAATTAGTCTGAACCGCTTAGTCCGTTAGTGTACCCCCTCTCACCCCCCCCCCCCCATATTGTAACCCTTAACGAGAACCTTTTTTTCGTCGTACACAACCAACGGCCTCACACTTAAAATTAGTCATCGCTTCTTACGTTAGTGGAAACACATTGGGACTTAACGAGTTACCTATATACGTCAATTTAATTTATTGCATTAGAAATTTTTACATTAATGTCAGACACGAATGTTTTATTCTACGACCATGTGACACCCTCATAGTTTCCAAAGCGTTTATAAGTCTTCCAATGCTCACAGAGAGAGAGACAAAAAGAAAATATGATGGATAAAAACAATAAACAAGACTCCTAATACAGAACGAGTTCAAGACAAGAAACCTTTAGGGATTCACTAAATACTTAACCAAGTTATTGTAATACGATTGATTTGAATAGATGTTATGCCATAGGGAGTGTCTATACCTTGAACAGGCACCTCAACGTGCAATCAATACACCTTCATATAATGGTAGTTTTTAAAGAGCATTTTAGGCTCGGCCAACTTTAAAGCGATATAGTGAGTTAGATTACACCAAATAACGATATTCCAATGTTACGTATAATGCAGGTGAAATTCTCATTACCATACAGCAATCGCGAAGAAAACGCGATAAAACTCCCTGCTCGCTTGGACTATATATAAGTATAGTACTGTGAAAAATCGCAGTCTCTAGTATAACCATTTAGATATTATACATAACATTATCCGAAAAATATTTATAACATGAAGGGGAACAGTATTTGTCATATTATAAAGAAAACAGTTAAATTTGACATAAATATAAATAATAAATAAGTAAAACAGTCCTCACGTAAAATCAACAAACTGCAGCTTTAATGGAGAACTAGAACTTCTCATTTCATTTGATCAAAAATTTAGGAAATGAAAAGTATAGGCCTTCTTATCAATCGATGTTATTCCTAGTTTCATATATTTTATGTTAAGTAAAATGTCTCCCTCTCCATATCGCTTTTTTTAAGATTTAATCATCTCGAATTAATGTTTTGAAATAATCTGCAAAAGATCATATTTTTTTCTTAAAAACAAGTTTATTCTTAAACAATTCTCCTCATTTTAAAGAAAAAATTATTTCGACTCTAGAAAGAAAACTGAATCCGTTACTTTGCTAAGAGAATTTAAACTGCATGCGTGGTGTTTCTGTTACGTCAAATTAATTAACTACCTTATAATCATGACATATAAATTAATTACCAGTAGTCATCATATAGTCTACGTTACGTCAAGACATTGCGATTTGGGATATTAACCCTAAGAGATACTTTACTTGGTTTAGTTATATCTCAAACCTTTGTTGTTGTTATTATTATCATATTCCTGGGGTACAACAGTTGGAAGGTCAATATCTCCCATTGATTGCAAATATTTTATCTCCATACAGAAAAATAAATGAAAGCTAATCATTAAGATAAATAATACAGTGTTAAAAGCTACTGAAGCAAGCTGGTTCATGAAAGTATCACGGAATAAATAATTCGATATATACATAACGCAAATCTAATGTCCGACACCGCGGACTATACACGCTTACAGTATATAGGTGTACTTTGGCAAAAACTCTCTTCTGGTGCATTTGAATGTTTGATTATAGCAATCAAGCTGTTTTTAAGGTTGCATAAAAGCAATTTGCATCTATTTGCATATGTTACTCACATATGTATGTTCGTTTCTATATGTTACTCACATATTATATGTTCGTTTGTATATGTTACTCACATATTATATGTTCGTTTATATATGTTACTCACATATTATATGTTCGTTTCATTTCTCATGAATTGGAGAATGCTTATGAAGCAAAATTACAATCATGTGACTGAGACTTATCTCTTTATCACGGGCCCCATCCTTGAAAATAGCTGATATTAGACAAAATGAAACATACTCGGACCAATAGTTTTAAAGGTTACTATACGTGGCTTTAATTTGAGTCCGAAATGAGAACAGTTTGATCAATTTAACTTACGTCATTAAATAATTTGGAGTGTTCTGTGTTATTTTATTCCACATATGCGCAATGCGTATGCGCAATGTCAATATATGCTAATAAACGAATATAGATAGTTACCATGACATAGTCATGACATCATAAATGATGTTGTTTCAAACCCTATGATAGCATTCTTACGCATTATTATTCACACGTCCATTTAAATGTAGAAATAAGATCTTTGTAAACAGCTTGGCGGTTGCACGAGTGGGCCCGTAAACATTTGTATCTATGTAGCGCCATTAGTATAGAACACATAAGAAGTTGTTCATTTAAAGAGAAATGTGCATAATATTATACTAATGTCATACAGCACAGTAGGTGTCCCATATATTTTAAACTCGGAATCATTATACACGATAACAAGATCTAACATTATATGGTGAAATAACATAAATAATATGATACAGCTACTTGTTGATTCAGATATCGTACATATGCAACGAGCAGTGATGTATTCAAGGCCTATA
Source organism: Apostichopus japonicus (assembly GCF_037975245.1). NCBI lineage: Eukaryota > Metazoa > Echinodermata > Holothuroidea > Aspidochirotida > Stichopodidae > Apostichopus > Apostichopus japonicus. The sequence continues at coordinate 619,170 of NC_092578.1, forward strand.
GTATACAAACCAATGAAGCCGTATTTGAGATTATTCAGCACACGTAAAATGTGACGTACAGCCATCCATACTTGGTGAATTAGTCGCACAAATTGTGGACAGAGAGTCACAACGGTAATTTCAAGATGTTTGTATATAGTGAACGACGGAAACGTTAGAACTCTATTGCAGTAAACATATACACACATATAACTGCAGTAAACATATACACACATATAACTGCAGTAAACATATACACACATGAAACTGTAGTAAGAATATACACACGTATAACTGCAGTAAACATATACACACATATAACTGCAGTAAACATATACACACATAAAACTGCTTTTAAACTATTTCATACTCGGCGTGTGTGCGAGGTACAGATCGCATTATGTTTTCATTTATGTGACTTCAGTGTAAATGCTTTGCTGATGTGCTAATATAAAACGTGTTTTAAAAATTGAAACAAAAGAAAACTAGCTTACAGCTCATTTTGAGTCTTCACTTTTGCTGAAGTGCGGTATGTTATGAAAATTTTAGCAGTTTGATCCCTTACCCCCTGCCCCTTTCTTAACTCCGGGTCAAGGGCTGTGCCCCTCACCCTCCTCGTCAGTCCTGCCAACCCCCACCTCATAAAGCAAATCTGTGCGGACAGAAAAACTCAATTGTGTTCTATAATCTAACTTACGTTGCTTATAACTAACTTATAACTGTTGGGATGTAGCTTTCAGCGCCAGGAAATTGCACTTAATTGCACAAAGTATTATAAACACCTTGTGGCATTAATAGTCTCACAGCATTTATAGACATTTAGCAATCTAACCAGAGATGTCCATTTGTCTACTTAGCAGTTCACAATCGGAGCGGAAATTGTAAATATGATAAATTGGAAAGTTCATCCCAGCTTACTGTATGGTGCAAAACAAAGACGTGAAATGTTATTTTTCACGTTATTAAAATAACACCAATATGATTTTTTTTATCTAAGCAGTTAATATTAATGTGTAGGAAAAGCAACCGTTGTTTAATGTGCATGATTTAATCAATATTCAAGGTTAATTAATATTCATGATATCATATAGTCATGGGTGTCTACTCGTCATTGTACACGAAAACAAAATGAATGAAACGAGTTGCAACATTGTCCGTAAATCGGCAATCATACGAGCATAGCAATACGTTAATATGTCATCACGTGACGTTTGCAAATTCCCGGTTAAACGGTTAATCGTCGTCGCATGAGAATGAACTTGTTCGTACTTGCTTCGTTTTCTTGACTTTCGTCCAATGATGGTAAATTGGAATGCCTTGTCGACGGTAAAAAGTATTTTTAGATCTCCCAGTGCTTGTAAAACACCCTCAAGGATTGGAAAACAATTCTGTTGGACTTTTCGTTCCAAATTAAAACGACAAGCGCAAATTGATTTCTGTTGTTTTCAATTTTTGGTTATCGCATGTAAAAGTTGCGAGTGTCTCAAGGGAAGATTACAAGTGAAGGAAAGAAAGAACAAAAATATATATATACCAAAGAGGAATTTAAAAAGAACAGATTTGCCGATACAACAAAATAGTGCCAGAGGTTAGCAGATCAAGATAAGCAATAAAGCGCGAATAAACCGGCACCCAGTTAATACAACAAACACTAACGTCGAAATATAAATTACTTCAAGAGGGCAAAATGTAATGAATATAGTGGATGCGGGGCACATTGCTAGGAGAGGAACAGATATTCAGGGGGTACCATATATATATATATATATATATATATATATATATATATATATATATATATATATATATATATATATTAGATATAGAGATTCTATAGAGATTTTAAGAGAAATATAGTTCAGAAACATTCAGGAAATTTTGTAAACTATTTATTTTCGTAGCTGAACGCTTCACACTCTGCCTAATCAACGACTTTCATTTTGTGAGAAATTTGTAATCTTTGGTTTTTACTAAATCTATCATTGTTTTGCAAACGTTGAACGACTCACCTGCCACACTTCATTCACACCCTTCAATCAAACACGTCGACAAAACGTACATGAGAAAGGAGGGCATTAAATGAAGTATATGTCAAAAGAGAAGATGGTCTAACTTATTCGGCCTGATAAAATCAAGATTTATCACCAAGATCTAGCATTTCTATCCGTCCAAACAAGAGAGGAACGTAAAAGGAAACTTAAACTATATGAAACGATCTACAGGGGAACTTTGAGCCTTTAGGTTGTAGTAAACTGCTGAAGGTTCGATTCCAAGATGGCAGCTATGATAATAGTAAACGATATAATATAAGTGATCGAGACATCAGCTTAACTAGGACATAATGAATAGAATCACGAATCATCAAATATTGCATTGATATGGGGGGGGGCGTCGAGGGAGGGGGTGCGCATAACGCATTTCCCTTCCTCCCTCCTCCCACACCGGAGACATTAGGTCACCAAACATTTGGTGACCTCATGCATAGCAGAATGCTCGTCAAAGATGATAATCTTGTGATTCCTTGCATCATTTTAAAGACTTATATAACTACATGTATAGGTGATCCTTCCCGGCATTCCTCAATCCTATTCCGCGCTCAATGAAAGTAAAACATTGATGCTTGATAACTGTGAATGATTCCGAATGTGGCGCATATAGAAAGCTCATGATAGAAGCAAACCAATAACCGAGCATCGATGCTTTCTTCCAAGAAAGCGTATGAGCTGTTTTGTGTCTATCGGGATAAGCGATTAAACAGTACATTAAACCTTGGTTCAGCCATGCAAGTACCGCTATAAAACAGTCTCCTATTCAACTGCGGTAAAAGGGCAGAATAACAAACCGTATTTGATTTGTAGTTGACTTATTCCAGTTCCTCCCGCCCTTACACCCTCTCTCCCTCATCCAGAACAGCTCCAAATCATATATCACTTATTCATGCAGTGACTTTAATAATCCTGATCATCTAGGCATACCTATTGTAAGGATCGTTTCTACAGTACTAACATCCATTCAATCAGTTTGTCTTAGTATTCGACACACTTTATTGCCGTAGCATCTCCCGAATTGGCATTTTACAGCCTCCATCCAAAGATTACGCGAATATTATAGGCTGGTTGTACTCCTCAAATTAAAATCGTCAAGCTATTTAGATAAACAAATTATTTTGACTCCAGACGAAATGGCATCTCGCCTCTTAAGGTAATCCTTATCATATCTAGGCTGGGATCCGAATGCACCTTATCATAAGTATGTAGGCTGGGATCCAAATGCACCTTATCATAAGTATATAGGTTGGGATCCGAATGCACCTTATCATAAGTATATAGGTTGGGATCCGAATGCACCTTATCATAAGTATATAGGTTGGGATCCGAATGCACCTTATCATAAGTATATAGGTTGTGATCCGAATGCACCTTATCATAAGTATATAGGTTGGGATCCGAATGCACCTTATCATAAGTATATAGGTTGGGATCCGAATGCACCTTATCATAAGTATATAGGTTGGGATCCGAATGCACCTTATCATAAGTATATAGGTTGTGATCCGAATGCACCTTATCATAAGTATATAGGTTGGGATCCGAATGCACCTTATCATAAGTATATAGATTGGGATCCGAATGCACCTTATCATAAGTATATAGATTGGGATCCGAATGCACCTTATCATAAGTATATAGGTTGGGATCCGAATGCACCTTATCATAAGTATATAGGTTGGGATCCGAATGCACCTTATCATAAGTATATAGGTTGGGATCCGAATGCACCTTATCATAAGTATATAGGTTGGGATCCGAATGCACCTTATCATAAGTATATAGGTTGGGATCCGAATGCACCTTATCATAAGTATATAGATTGGGATCCGAATGCACCTTATCATAAGTATATAGGTTGGGATCCGAATGCACCTTATCATAAGTATATAGGTTGGGATCCGAATGCACCTTATCATAAGTATATAGGTTGGGATCCGAATGCACCTTATCATAAGTATATAGGTTGGGATCCGAATGCACCTTATCATAAGTATATAGATTGGGATCCGAATGCACCTTATCATAAGTATATAGGTTGGGATCCGAATGCACCTTATCATAAGTATATAGGTTGGGATCCGAATGCACCTTATCATAAGTATATAGGTTGGGATCCGAATGCACCTTATCATAAGTATATAGGTTGGGATCCGAATGCACCTTATCATAAGTATATAGATTGGGATCCGAATGCACCTTATCATAAGTATATAGATTGGGATCCGAATGCACCTTATCATAAGTATATAGATTGGGATCCGAATGCACCTTATCATAAGTATATAGGTTGGGATCCGAATGCACCTTATCATAAGTATATAGGTTGGGATCCGAATGCACCTTATCATAAGTATATAGGTTGGGATCCGAATGCACCTTATCATAAGTATATAGGTTGGGATCCGAATGCACCTTATCATAAGTATATAGGTTGGGATCCGAATGCACCTTATCATAAGTATATAGGTTGGGATCCGAATGCACCTTATCATAAGTATATAGGTTGGGATCCGAATTCTAATCATAAGAATATAGGTTGTGATCCGAATGCAGATTCCTTAAAGGTTCGTGTCGGAAGGAGAGCACCGCACGCAATCGAGGCTTGCTAGGTTTCTTTTATAGGTAATCTAAGTTAAGGTAATATTAAGTTTCTGATAGTGCTTTTCACTGAAATTGAAACCTAAGTTTAGAACAGTCACATGTTTTCATCAAAGTAAACAAATGAAATAACAGTAACTTCCATACACATCGCGATACCTACTGCTTCATTTATTAAACAATGTTCTAATTATATTGTATATATTAATATGTTAAATAATATAATATTTAGTACCAGGGGTTTGTTATAACATGTATGCTTCTGTTGTGAGAGCTTCGCTGCCGCTTGTTCTACTTTCGCAACTTGTCGTGGTGGGAAGGGGAAGGGGAGGGGAAGGGGGGTGGCTGCGGTATTCGATTGTAATCTCACCACTCTGAAAAATGTAATTTCGCAATCTGCCGAGACGAATAAATATAACTTACTAGTGCATGACTTCCAACCCGGTAAGCACCAAATGGCATTGTATGGATCGCTGTACCGTTGCCATATATACATACCATGATGTAAGGGAGAAGTCAGTGACCTTCCATTATGCTACCATCTGCACTCTCAGCTATAGGGTAGGAGAAGCTAGGGCACAGCTTTACACACTACAGCTGCAGCACGTAGACCGGGCTTCTGGTGCCATATATAACTTGAACAACAGGTGTAGAGCGATAAGTAATAAATCAACCTACAGCATAGACATATGCACACCATTACGTCTGTGAATATAATAATAATATATATATATATATATATATATATATATATATATATATATATATATATATATACATGAACATAAATATATATATATATATATATATATATTCACAGAAGTAATGGTAGTGCGCCACAATTATTTCTCAACCTCTATCGAACCGGCTGAACTTCCTGAAAAGTACAGAAACGACTGACAAAAGACTTCCCCCAGATAATATTGTGTTTAAGTCAATGCCCTCTTGATTATTCATCCATGACGTCATATTTATCAGAAATTATGATATTCAGACAAAGATGACAAACTATAAATTCATAAGCTTCGGTTACAGTCAAAAAACATCTCGATGAAACGGAACATAGCCTAAGAGCATACTTCATTGATTTTTACGACAACTTTATCTTTCTGAAATACCCCGAGGAATTCCTTTCTCACTGGTATAAATTTAACAATACCATTTCCTCTCATAGCCTATTGAAAGTTTAATAAAAAAAACTCATCATTAACATTAAGCATGCATGAAAATTTCCACATTAGATTACTGCATGACAAGTCAACATCCCTCGTTTATTTCATCTGACATGCTCTTTGGGATTTGAATGCGTTAAACGTTACCCTACGGTATTAACTACCAGAAGAAACCCCCATCTCCATGAAGGCACCGTGTCACGCTTCTCCGTGTGCAGCCTAACCAATACCGAAGAGACCTAACTTCGTCATAGCTTCGACACTTCTTAGCATTCCCGCAGTTCCAAGTATGACATATCCACCAAACCATGTAAATAACTTTTGGAAAAAGGGTACAATTAAAAAGTCATAACTCAAATCATTTTACGATGAAGCCAAAAACAGATCCACACAGCTGCGGTTGGTAAATGGTAAATTATGTTGCCCGAAAAAGATACTTCAAATACAGAGAGAGAGTTAAGGTTTGTAAAATATTGCCAGGAGAGGTATTTTTAACGACTATATGAATCACAGGCCTCTTCTGAAGTACCATATTGACTTGACAAGAAGCGTCGGACATGGTAGGTACACCAATGGGACAATTATAAAGTTATTTACTGGGACTGAGGAGGGGGTCTTTATGACGTTAGATACAAGATATCTTGAAGAGAGCAAATTCAAATTACTTTCGAAATTGTTTCCTACTTGTAAACAAATGTATCGCTTTTCTCGAAATTCTTGGGGAGATATTATTCTTCATGTCGCTTCTGTACTATTTGTCAATCTTGCTCACGCTTCGGTAAGAGAAAGTGAATTCGAATGGTGAACAATCAATAGGCTATGAACATTTTGTATCAGAGAGAGGAATGAAAACATTAATCTTAAAGAAATTAATACAAACTGTTAGCAGTTTAAAGGAATCTTCTTTTTTATTGATAGATTATTTTTAGTGAACGATCTTCTCGATTTGTGTTTGATTCGATTTTGATTATGTTAAGCCAAACCATACAGAGATTAACAAATATGATGCATCCTCGTGTCTGTAGCATGTGACCTGGACTGGAAGTGTGACATGCGCATGCGCTCTTGGAAATAAGAACCAACTTATACCAAATAACAGTCAGAGAGCAGGGATCACAAGGAGCCAGACAAAACTAACAGAATATTATAATTTATTTGAATATTTTTATTTATTTAGAATATTATAATATTAGAGCAAATCTCAAATCATTCTTTTCATTTGTATTTTGTATTTTTTTATATTTTCTTGTTCCATTTCTTTTCTGTCTACGATGTAAACTGAGACATCCACGTATGTATTCTTGACCAATCAAACGTCTCCTCGTGACGTGAAATATTAGCGTCTAGGCCTAGTTCTATCTTCAAGATGGCGACTGTGAAAACCTCTCCATAATCAAGTAGACTCCTAGGACGTTGCTACCAGATACCCTCTCATATGCAGCTTGACTTTGATTCAAAGGAACGCATCTAACCAAAATATGGAAGATGCTTGCATTTAACTTGTAAACGATGCCGAGCGCTTGTCATATATCATGGTTTCAGGTATGTGATAACGTAATCAGGAGTCCTAGATTTATCCAAGGTCATATACAACGCTTCTTAACATTGACTATCATAGTCAGTTATTTTTACTTTTTATCGAAGGATCAAGGTTAAAGAGTACGACAGCCAAGTTAGGAATCTTAATACTTCCAGCACGGTACTAATAAATGAGGGCGCCAACATAGGAAACATTCATTCATTCATACCATGACAGATATAATTATTGTTTTAATAAATTATTTAATACTATTGGAGGTTGAATGAATGAATAAAACATAAAATGAATGAAAAGTGAATGAAAGAATGAACATGAATGCCCAATCGTTGACTACCTCCGTAATTTATGCAATGATATTATCATTTAATTAATTTTGTTGAGGAGGATGTGATCATGTTGTCTACATACACTTCATTCAGTGTATACCGGTATCTTAATATGATCCAAAAAACAATACGCGCGGCAGAATTGTGATCTTGGAATTATATTTTCATGATCCTGCAACCGTGCACGGATTCCGTTCTATAGTCTACGGAAACGTTACGGTGCTGTCAAAATCTTTCTCTGCAATTTTGTTGCAATTTATCTTTTTGCTGCAATATGTTGAAAATATAACATTCTGATTCATGGGAGTGTAATTAAATATTTTCTTGCAAAATGTTGAAAATGACGAGATTAATGAAGTGATCACTTTATCATTTTGCTACAAACTTTTGAAATGATAACTTTCAGAGAATAATCTTTAATTCTGTTCCAAAATGTTGAAATAGGTTAAGTGATCAGTTTTTCATTTTGCTGCGAAACCTTACATTCATGACATTTGTTATTATTTTGGTATCTTGCAGCAAAATGTTTTATATTTAAGGAATTCGTCATTTTATTGCAAATTGTTAACATAATATCTCAACAACTAATTTATTTTCGCAAAAACCACGTTACTATATTTACAGAAGATTTTGACATTTTGACGGCGCTTTCAAGTTTCCATAATGATCAGATAAATGCCCGATCTTCATGAATGATAGTGAATATCGACCGGTTTCACCATAAACCAGGTCAAATTTCTGAATATTTGACTTCATCGTTGTCAATTTCCACGCGTACAGTATGCCTACCAAGGGAAGGATGTCTTCCAGCCTGTCAATGCATGGTAAAGTACTCCGCTTAACCACCAACTTAATCGTTTATTAACGGTTGGTTGAATAACCATTCAATATGATTGTTTTGTGACGTCACCTAAATACAGACATAGGCTATATCTAATATGCTAATCTATTCATTATAACGTCAAAACGATTTTTGTGTAACCGAAATTTCAGATGAACGCTATACTCCCTGCATATTTAGATATAATATGAAAAGTTGTAAACACATTTTCTTCCGTTCCACATAAACCTTTCTTATTTTCGACAGTATGACAGTAACGTATATAAAACGGGCCTATATAAGAAGCGCGGAAGGACACTACTTATCAAAGTCTTTGTTCCAATTCTGCCCTCGTGTCAGTTTGTCTATTTCACTAATTGATGGAAATCACCGACAACAACACACACGCAAATATACACTTACACACACGCACAAACACAACACAACACCCAAGAATTAATTATTACCTTATATGCCTGACTTCAACCAGAACTTGTCAAGGATAAAATGATATTTTTATTGATTGCTAAATTCAGCCATTATTAAATGTATATCATCTGTATAGAAATATTGTCATTTATAAATCAATATGCCTAGTACATATTGCCCTTTGTAACTATATAGAGAGACATGTGTAAAGGAATTCCATTTGGGTATACTGGGAATCGTTTTAGGTAAAAAATTAACATAAATTGTGAAAGGATAAGATTAACGATATGATCTCCAAACTACACTGACTACATCATGGGAATGCTCAACATGCTCTAATGGATGCCATTAACAATGTAAAACCTTTCTTCTTATCTTGTTCTATTTCTTGACTCTTCTCCTGTTTTGATATTGACACAGCTATTAATTAATATAAACCTCTAATGAACTGTAGCATAATAAGGAATTATTTACGGTACTTTTCATCTTTTCTCCTTCATATTTGGTGTCGACATCGAAGATGTATTAACAATGTACAGTCAACTTGGATTATATGTTGTGTTATCTAGGTTGTTCCATCAGCAGTGGCGCCCCTGCAAATTATGCTGGGGTATGAGAGGGGTATTATACATTTAGTTTCATGACTGTAGGGCAAATTCTTTTCACCGAGGCAACTTAAAATTAAGGGTTTATATAACTTTTTAGTCTGCAAGGAGATACAGCATATGCACATGAGTGGTGGCAGTTTAAATAACTGTGGCGTTTCCCACTAATGACACCACTGCCTATCACGTGTTCATGCATGATGCTTGAACGATATTATACTATCATGCCAACGCGCCGTTTGGGAGTAAATCCGAATCGCACCTAACAACATACATACACGTTTAGGAGTGGACTATCGGGTCATTTTCATGAAGAAAAACTGTAGCGTGTCTCCTATCCCACTAATGGCACCATTGTATATCACGCACAAGTGAATGAACGTTGAATGATTTTAATCTGCCATGCCAACGCGTATAGTTGGGAAGTTTCGCAATCACACAATACGTCACTAAGTAATCATGACCGTTCCGCTAATAGTGTTATTTCGATTGTTGAGCTCATTCTATGATATCATGGGGTCTTATTTATCTATGTACTCAAATGTCTATGATTGTACTGTATATCTCGTGTTAATTTCACCTGCTTCCTTTCTAATGTGTCAAAAACCTTTCTCGTTTTCTAGTTTAAGTTGCAAAATCATGTCGAAGTGATGTAGATTAATCGATTTCATACATAGATAACATATTTTCAGCCTAACTCTGATAATTCGAACCTCGGTAAATGGACAGCTCTCATAATTTAAACCCTTATCACTACATATACAGAATGTCATAAAGATATTTATATCCACATAATGAACCGCTAATATCTGAGAAACATCTAATTCATCTACGCATCTCTCCTCTTTAGGCACGCACGATTCGGTGTCTTGCGACCTCGTTATCCCTTATCTTAGTCTCTGTCATTTGATTGTATATAGATATTTGTTCTTACATGTGCTCTACAACATCACGTGTAATTTCCATGCCCAATTAGGTCCATCAATCTTTCGGATTGGATTCGCGGCTTTTAAAGTGGATCGATATAAGACGTCACTCTAAGAAATGATAACCGTAATTGTCAAGTTTATCTTTGGGATTTATTGCTTAATTTTCACATATTACGACATTTTATTGCAATGCCTGTACACATTATTATAGGCGATAGGTGACTGATTTTCTGTGTAGTATCTGCGGGTGTTCATAACCCAATAATCTTACAAAAATAAGACTTCGAGACTTCGAAAGTGTTAGCCATTATTTGTACATTCACATTCGTTGGTTGCGTTCCGATGCTAACCTTAGCAAACCGTATTTCAATTCACATTACAACATTCACTCAGTATATCTTCTGTATTGACGTATGAACGATATCAATAAAATAGTTCCTCACTACATTTACAAAAGCGAAGAAGGCGAAAAACATAGGTGGCATTAATTTTTGTGAATGAGATTAATAAGTTTATCAATATGCAAATTATTATTAAATACAGTATCTCGCCAAGTAGCTCGAAGATACCTATTGATGGATGTCCCCATCACCCTTATATCCTCCTGTAACAGATATAGAAACCTACATACAGTATGGCACTGAAGAGAGCCTGGTCCTTTAATATTCACTTTTCACTTTTGGACAATTGAAGTCACAGCTTATGAGCTATTTAAAGCGGAGGAATGATTGATGGACTGTTGTAGTGAAGATTGAACTCCAATCAAGAATGCGCCAGAAATAGTACAGTCGAGATATTATCCCCCCCCCCCCCACCACCGGCATGGATTTGCACACGTGCCATAAGTGTCTGTCTCCGACATTCATCTGCAATCTGTTCATTCACAGGACATGTTGAAATTAGATTAGAAATTAAAGTACTTGCTTGTAATAAGTTGTACTCCGTTTGTAACATTAAACGTGTAGTGTAAACTAAAGTAGATGGGTAAGCGGGAGAGTGCATATTTATCGATTTTTTTTTTTAGAGAGATTATCTTAATATGAGGGAGTTTTTACAGGAGTTTTGTTATCCATTAAAAGCAAGGTGAGAGTATAGAATTATAATAAAGAATAAATAAGAAATGTTTGTGGCCAATTCTATTTCCTCAGACTCTCTCTGTCTCTGTTTGCTTGTCCCTTGTTTGTTGTGAGACATTAGTTACGTGAGGAGGAGAGAAGCAAATGGTTTATCTGACGGATACATTATTTCATTTCAAAAGTGTTAGAGAGCGAAGCATACAGAGAGGTGCGGCAGGGTCCCACACGATTACATTGTTGTGCTAGTCGCTGCCAGTGTTGGACATCAGTATATACCTTTTAACATTGTTGCTACATTGTTTTTAATCGTAAAGGATGTGATGTTATCGTCCCATACACTGTCCCATTTTCCAAAAGCCGAACAATTTCAGACAACGTGTATCATCCACTAATGAACTAATATTTGGGTTCATACATAATGCATGTGTGTATATGTGTGTATGTATAAATATGTGTATGTATGTATTTTTTTATGAATGTGTGTTTTTATGTATGTAAGTTCATATTTCTTGAGCCCGGATGCCAAGTACCCGCTGGTACTCTGTGAGTGCATTGAGTTAATCACCGGTGTCTTCTGCTCTGTTACTGAGATACAGGCTTTTTTATGATACCACGCAATTTTTATCTCCAGTGTACTCATGCTGAGTTGAAATTTTCATCTGAGTTTAAGTTGTTATTATTAAAAAAACAAAACTATAAAGAACTCTATAACGCACAAAATGAGGCAAATATTTAGTATGAATCATAAAATGTTAGAATGATATATCTAAAATGTGTATATTTAAATCTTTATCTTCAAATGTTGTTTTTAAAATATTCTATGATATTTTTTATATCTAAAACGTTCTAATCCTTTGCAAACCGGGCAATAATAATTCCCTCCAAGCACTATAAACATAAAAACAGTTATGCGTTCCATATATTATACAGGAAATAAACTAATGTGAGAAAGATTATAAATAATTCAAATGATAGATTTATTACTTCATTTAGCAGTAAGACATAAAATAAGATTAAAATTTGAATTAACATTTAACAAACTATACCGGAGGCAATCTGATGATGATATTATTCCGCGGAAGTCATTTCAGCTAAGGGTTACGATCTAAAATGTATAGTATCAGCGAGGATAACTCATCATACATGGTAAATCGTATCGAGATGATAGATAAGTCATGTGATCTCTTTGGATGTGGTCTACAATTTGACCGTATCTAACGATATACTCAAACAGTTGATCAAACTTTGTTTTCATATTGTACTAATAAGTGAAAGATTAATTATTTCTTAGGAGAGAGGGGATGGGATTGGGGGGGGGGGATGGGGGAGTGACATTAGATACCAAAGTTACGCCCGAAATAGCGGTACAAAAGTATATATCAAAATAAAGAATAACCGTACAAAAGTTTTCTGTTATTTACCTAATTTTGAGCAAAATTCTGTTTGTAGCCACTTTTTTAGTGCCAAAATAAAATTCAGAAGTGGCGGGGGGGGGGGGGGCTCTCTCTGGAATTGTGCACCTGGTTAATCACATGTGAAAAGGACACTGGAAAACCTACTAGTAATGACCAGCCGAGCTTATGATGTACATTACAATGGCAGCCTTGATGTGGCGTAGCAGAAACTCATCTGAAGAGGCTGTTATGTAAACGGGTTCGTTCTATGTGACGTCATATTGACCTAGTTTGAATTGACTTTACAATGTTGGTTTACTTATCGCAAATATATCAACCACTGAACCAATCACAGAGCACGTATAATCATTCCAAATCTTTATTGCCTAAAATCTACAGTTCATGATACATGTCCCCTCTCTACAAATTGCACTGTCCTACTTTGTTGCTACTCATAAAGCCTGATTTCCTGCTCCTTCATGGGTCCTCTAATTGTGGATTTATGAGGGATGGGGGCGGCTGCTTGAAATGAATCCTGCCCCTTCGCCTTATCCCTCAGGCTCTCATTTAAGTTCATGAAGAGTATTGATTTCTCGGATGTCTTATGCTTATCTTGATTGACTCAAACGATGATGGGAGAGGGAGATGGGTATGGGGAGGGTTGGGTGAGGGTGGGGTGAGGGTTCATATGAAAAAGTATAAACAGCCAAATTATACCTGCAAGTCATGACGAAAAGAAATACTATGAAAAGAAGCATAAATAAATATTGTACGTATACCGGTTCCGCAATATGGTATGATATTACCTATTGTTAATATGGAGATCTTCATACAGAATCTGTTATCTCTAAACTCATGGTGTGTTAATTGAACACGATGTACGCTGCACTATATAGGCAGCTGTTCATGGTTGATTTAATGGTAACATGTACTTTGTTGTATTGTTTTGCGGTAAAATATTGATTCTTTCTTGCAAATGGCGAACGAGCAAATTGTTTGTTCTTTTACCGCAACGCAAATAACCGATGTTTATTAATGAAATCGTGCGTGGATTGACTTCACCCTCAAAAAAAGTATAAAACAAGTAAATATGAGGCGTCGTATAAGACAGTGAATGCTTGGTCGTCGTTCCTTTTTTCAACTGTCAGAAAATTTAAGTATAGCCTACATATGATAAACCGTTTAGGCATGATAGCCCTACCAGGATCCGCCTACATATGAAGAACCGCTTAGGCTCAGTATAGCCCTATCAGGATCCGCCTACATATGATAAACCGCCCGTTTAGGCTGTATAGCCCTATCAGGCTCCGTCTACATATGATAAACCGTTTAGGCATGATAGCCCTATCAGGCTCCGTCTACATATGATAAACCGTTTAGGCATGATAGCCCTATCAGAATCCGCCTACATATGAAGAACCGCTTAGGCTCAGTATAGCCCTATCAGGATCCGCCTACATATGATAAACCGCCCGTTTAGGCTGTATAGCCCTATCAGGCTCCGTCCACATATGATAAACCGAGCCCTATCAGGGGATCCGGGTTTGAATCCCGGTGGGGGCTCTACCGTTTATTCACGTATCTAAGTTTTCACAACTCATTGCCGTTCAAATGTACATAAATAAACACACACATGCATGCATACATACATGCACACATATGTATAAAAATCACTCGAATATTGTATAAATAGTATATTGAATACTTCTACGTACTAAAACGTTTCCACTTGATGTCAAGGCAGCGAAACCATCATACAATCAAGCCGTTGCTAATGCGGGTGGAAGCCTCGAGCAGAACACCATAGTAACTACATCGCCAAAGTGTTCAAGTGTAAATTCACTTGCTGAAGATGTATACGCACATCACGGTGGCAAAGAGATTTGGAGCTTTCAATATGTTTAATAGCCAAAAAATAAGTCCCCGAGGAACTTCCAAATAGCCAAGTCAAATATCCGGAAATTTCGCTTTTTCGTTGAATAGTTATATAAAGTTGTTTGTCGTTAAGTATAAAAGCATTTCAGAACTCAGTCGATGGCAATATGTTGGTAAATACTATAGTTAAATACTTGCATAAAGGCAAAAGGAACCACTATTAAATAAAAATTCCCTGTAAGGAAGCTGAAAAGATTTTACATCAATGGATTTGGAATCATTAAATTAAACAAATTTGAATAACTTACCTCACAATATTCCAAAACTGTAGACTTCCCTCGGGCGTCTTAAATCACTGTAAAAGAAAAAGAATATTGCTAATTACCAATGTGCTTAATGTTATGAAATAAAATAATTTCCATGGGTATGCAAGTTAAAGCAAAAACAGAGAGAAAAATAATCAAATGCTTTACGGTGCTGCCGGCCATTTTGTCTTCGGTAACGGTATACCTATAGGAATAACATATATGGCACAAATGATCAAGGTAAGAGAGCATTGAATGAGGGAATTTTCTTTCAAGATCGGTCTGATCCACGGACTATTTCTTTGGAACGCGCAACTGCTTTTCTGTGAACTTTTGCTATAAAATAGGCTTACAATAACAAGTTTTACAAGAGTCTTAAAAGATCAAGATAGAACAAAGTAAATCTTATGTGACCTTTGAAGCTGTTTATCAAAGGGCGGCCGGTGGGACAAGTTTGTACATCTCGCGCGATGTTTTCAAAACCCTATACTAATGCGGGGCCAGCGGCGAATCCATACAAACGTTCTAAACATTTTTTTTCTTAACCATCAATCAACTGCAAAACAAAAGAAAAAACCCCGCTGAATAATAGAAAAGAACGGCATGAAATATGATATGGCATGGGCTAGTTGTGATGGAAAATTTCAACATAGTCCCCCCCCCCCCCCGGCCCCTTTAATTTCACATGGAGATTTATATTTCTAACTTTGTCACGGGATTAGGTACATTTACAGGTGTTGCTGCCCGAGGATTTGTTACAAACTTTTACTGAGGGGGCATTAATGTTTTGTGCCCCCTCCCCGCCCCCTTTTATTTCACATGGAGATTTATATTTCTAACTTTGCGACGATGACGGTCCAATATCGAGGTTGCGCATAGCTTAGACGGTACGCCGCATTAGGAATGACGTCATTACGACCATGCATTGTTCAGTCAATAATCATACTAGAAACTAATATATAGCCTAACTGGAAACTGTACAGATAACTTCTGACCTGTGCATAGTATGGAGGATCGTACCCCATATGGAGTACATGTTGATTACGTCATTGAATACTCCCACCTTAACAGGTTAAACAGATGGGCCGACATAAATTAATTACTGACAATGAACTCTGCCATATCCTAGCCACATGGAGACCCCATCCTTACGAAGATCACTTCACTATAGTAACGTTAGGTTGTACAAAAGTAACAAGTTACTGTATATGCTTTGCTAGTGTGCTTAATAGTAACCCTTGTACATTAAAAGGAATGATATCATAACTAAATAAAGCCTTGAGCCTTAACAACTCCCAACTCTGACCAACAATACGGAGACACATCCAATACTCAATAGACTATACATATACTAGCAAGGACCAAACGTCCCCGGGGTCCTCGTGGAATGGGATGGGGAAGCATTTGTCCACCAATAATGTGGAAGACGTCCACGTTTAACAATGATGTATATTTATATATTTTCAACAGTAGTATATACCGTTACTCTTCCACCCATGACCCATGACCCATCACATCACTTTTCAAGGTCCAATCTCTCACATTGTCCCAAGGTGGTACGACAGGTGGGATATGAAAAGTTCCCGACTTTATTCGTTGTGTTTTATTGACGATTCCACCAGCAGTGACAGGAAATTCAACTTATTGTTTAATGTTAGTTTCACTTTACCGTCTGCTTTTAACCTTTGTAGGCTTACGAATCACCTCATAATAAAATCATAGAAATGATATCATTTTCACCACAATACGTTTGTCTACACGACGAATACCGTCCAACTGTTACGACTATAGACATTTCCTATGTCACTGTTCGCAGTAAACAAGTCAACACCTGTTTAGACATTGCAAGAAAAACTTTCATTGAAACTCGAACAAATGTTAAATGACGATATTTATAGTTCTTCCTCGAATTTCCGAATTACAAGCCACGTGGTGCTAAGCTCAAACTATAACACGTTCAAATTTTATTGAACTTGATCTCTATATTTGCACTTCCCTTGTACCATTTAGTGTACTGTTTACCTCCACAGATATTAAACCGACCAGAACAACCAACTATATATAATATCATGCTACTCCTTCCGGTGTCGTGGGCTTTAACGACCTTACCGGTACACATTCTCCAGTGGTCCTGCTGTGTGTATACTGCGATAAAAATATAGAAAGGCTGCCGAGGTCATGTTTATTGTTCTCTGGAAACCTTGAGGTTTTATTTGTCATACAATAGGGCAATATCCTATGGATTAACGATAGTTTCTATATTTTCTAATATTTGTACTTTATTGCTAAACTGCATAGTGAGATATTGTAGTTTCTGTTCTGTGGTGAGGCCATGGCAAAGTGAGATGTTTGGTATGAATAGCATTGTACGCATATTTGGTTCTTTGGTCTTGTAATCAATATGTCTCTGTATATGTATTATTATGAATGATGATAACAATTTCAGAGGAATGAAATGAGGGGGGGGGGGGGGAGTGTCTTGCCCATAAGATTAAATACCAACATTTAGCAAGTCACTTGAAATGGAGAAATTGTCCTGGGCTATGAACTGGAATTAAAAATAAAATCATTTAAAATATTACAGAATTTGGTGTCCTTGTTGTAGACTAACACGTTTTTAGCAGGTTTAAGTAAGGTTGAGTATATTAAACCGACCACCTTATGCAGTAGCCTATCTCACCGGGGAGCTGCTACGTTAGAGTAGCAGCTCCCTGATCTAACTATTTCACCCTCTCAGTGACTCTTTCCTTATCTATTTCTGTCATTATAAAGGCATCATTTTTATCAGCTTGGCCTTGATATCTAAAAGTAATATTTCCCTATAACCAAATGGTAGACAGAACAATCAACATCCTCCCTCATAAAGGAATGTGGTGAGCCTCTTGTTGAAGCAGGTAAAATCAACATCTCGTGATGGAATCTAGGAGACATATAGACTCAGCATATCATAAAACTGTGTAGTATGAAGTATAGTAAAGTATGTGATGTAAGATTTAAGAGGCCTCAACCCACGCAATAGTAAATCACCGGTGACCACCCAATGGTGCGGAACAATATTCATCCAGACCCGCCGCTTGCGAGAAGTCTCTAGGTTTTTGGTGTACATGTTGTGTATATGATATACTGTTGCTTTGAATAATGCTCGCTACGCCCAGTTTGTTAAAACTTAAATAGACCGTAGCAACCGTAACCGCTACATGATGACGTCATCACTTGTCTAGTGCATTATGTTATTGTAAATACTTGTTGGCCCTGTATATAGCTTATAAGAGCACTATGAATTAAGTTTTGTCCGGAAAACGCAGAAATAGAATAACGGATACATTTCCTTTGATTCAAACTTTAAAAACGGACAATCGGTGGTTAAGGGATATCTGTACGGTAGACCATAAAACGGGTATATGTCTAATATATGCAGTGTTACAGTTTAATAATTCTGATCTACAAACTTCATCTCTCTTATACTTTCAATTCTGTGTTCGTCTTGTCTGGATACATCTACCTATATATACATCTACTTATATATATATATATATGATTATATATACATGACGTCATCATGTTCCCGCCCTTCTTATAACCACGAAGTTTATTAACCCCGCCATGAAATGTAACTGGATTGTAGCAGAATATAAAGGTTTCCCCTTGAACTCGCCAAACGTTATGACTCATTTCACACATCACGAGGCATCATCTTTCTCTTTGGAGTATTGTTTCTCTTCCGCTCTGAGATCTTAGAGCAATTTTCTCTCCTTGGACATTTTTTTTTCTCCTGAAAGATGAAACTAATGTTGTGAGACTCATTGAACACATACTCAATCATACCAAAGTATGAAAGTCCTTGAATGTATTACCATAAACTAAGATAGGACCTATAACGTTATATTACACCCGTCTAACTATACAGTAACTTGTCAGTGAGAAGAAAGTTGAAAATTTTTACCACAAATCCAGAAATATTGATCTTTTTATTCAAAATTTGTTAACATATACACTTGACTTTAGAGAGGAAGATACAATACGTATCCATCAATTATATGATATCCATGGTATGCTATACAACAGTAATATCCCTCTATACTATACTATACTATACTATATATGCTATACAATACGTATCATTCAATTATATGATATCCATGTTATGCTATACAACAGTAATATCCCTCTATACTATATATGCTATACAATACGTATCCATCAATAGTATGATATCCATGGTATATATACAACAGTAATATCCCTCTATACTATATGCTATACAATACGTCCATGGTATGCTATACAACAGTAATATCCCTCTATACTATACTATATATGCTATACAATACGTGTTATTCAATTATATGATATCCATGGTATGTTATACAACAGTAATATCCCTCTATACTATACTATATATGCTATACAATACGTATCCATCAATAGTATGATATCCATGGTATATATACAACAGTAATATCCCTCTATACTATATATGCTATACAATACGTCCATGGTATGCTATACAACAGTAATATCCCTCTATACTATACTATATATGCTATACAATACGTATCCATCAATAGTATGATATCCATGGTATATATACAACAGTAATATCCCTCTATACTATATATGCTATACAATACGTCCATGGTATGCTATACAACAGTAATATCCCTCTATACTATACTATATATGCTATACAATACGTATCCATCAATAGTATGATATCCATGGTATATATACAACAGTAATATCCCTCTATACTATACTATACTATATATGCTATACAATACGTATCATTCAATTATATGATATCCATGTTATGCTATACAACAGTAATATCCCTCTATACTATATATGCTATACAATACGTCCATGGTATGCTATACAACAGTAATATCCCTCTATACTATACTATATATGCTATACAATACGTATCCATCAATAGTATGATATCCATGGTATGTTATACAACAGTAATATCCCTCTATTCTATACCGTACTATATAGGCTATACACTATATCCCTATATACGATGTAAAGAAATACAAGATTTCATGATGATGGATAAGAACAACCCCTGTACAGAAAAACAATATACATACAATTTCATACCCTGATTATTAATGATAACGGTACCTGTAATGTCTAATGATACGGTATCCGAAATTTCTAAAGCGACGTCATAGTCTTATGCAATGAATATGCATATACTTTCATACCATTATTATAATCGACTTGGCATCCGTAATATCTAAAATGACGTCATAATGTCTAATATAGTAGCCCTGGGTATAGTGCAGATTCCTGTACAGTAAGATCCTTTTCCAGTGGAGAAGTCAGTTGTAGCATTGTCGTGCTTAGCATACCATTGTCAGCACACAGACAGACATCATAACAATGTTACTGGTTTATAATGCACCGTACATCACAAACTTCTATGTTTTGTTTTTAGAACATGACTGTAATGTTATCTATAGGAAGTAACATTCTCCCTCGTTCGTGATAATGAATGTTTTTCTATCATTCATGTAAACTATGAAACTAATGTTAGACTAGCCATGAACTCAGTCTACAACATTGTTTATCTTCTCATCTTGGGGTTTTGATTAATGAACAGAGTAAAGTGTCATCTTTGTAAGGAGGAAAACATGTATAAGGATAGTTGTTTAGTGTTAAAATAGTCTTGTTAGCTTCTGTATCCAACTCGAATAAGCCATCATTTTATGACAGATACATAAATAAACATCCATGTCACCATATTGTAACTTACTCCCTTACAAACCAAGCACAAGTTGGAATATTTCATCCACTGCAGGATATATGCAATAATTATTCGCTGGAACGTTGTTGATACATCACGGTTTGGGTTGAAAGTTCCATTTTAAAATGTGCAGAGTTGTGACATTTACAGCCGAGATATATTTGCCTTGACAGATTTTCGGACCACATAAAGAGAATCATACAGAAAGTTTTATCTTTCTATAAATAAACTCATTTGTAAAAGGTTAGGCTGCGGGAATCAGTATTAAAGACTTAAATAAACGTCAATTTGTATTACTTTTAATTGTTGTGAGGATAAATGTAGTGTCTCATATATTATATATATATATATATATATATATATATATATATATATATATATATATATATGAACAACTGTACATTAGGAAGGATCAATTGCACATGCGCAGTTAGATGACAATATGTTCCCACATAGTACCATATAACATCACACTATAGCTTACGTCTACTGCAATGTAACAGTAGACGTAGGCTTTGAAGAAATATGTCAAGCAATCAAACAAAGAAACTGGAAATTTGATCGTCTTCGGGTAAAAATAACTCAATTTTCATAATAACCGAGGATTGCCGTTCGTCTGCATAAAACCGAAATTTAATGAAATAAGGCAGAAGTATGATGTCCATGATGAGGAAATTAAAATCAAACGACTGCAATATTTCTTTCGTACTTTACAGCAGAGACGAACGATAATTAGTAGATACTGGAGCCCTGGAGAGATGTGAATCGTTACTAATATCAGAATAACGTTTGATATATGGGGTAAAATTTGTCAACAGTTCCCATGTTCGTGGTTTATCTGCATGCAATCAAACTAACGGTAATTTGCTGTAACTCATTTGAAATATATCATCCATTTCATATCTTTGCAAAGTTAAGTCAATGAACTTGGTCGGCATCTCTGAAGACTACTCAAATTCCTTAACGAAGTAGACACTTATCGAACATATTTTTGAATGTCAAACATCCATTCTCCTTCTAAAGGTCATCAGTATTGCCCCCAACATATGTTAGAAAATCAAATAATGGGCACTCGTGGTCAGTAGAGGTCAGTCTTCAAAACTTTCATGAGTTCGTTTGATTTAATCACTCCCTACCTCTTAACAATTATTTAGACCACTGGGCTAGGGGTAGGGGACCGGGCTAGGGGTAGGGGACCCTAACTTTATGGCATACATAAATTTGAAGGGAATCGAGCTGACCTTTAACGTCTACTTGTTTAGGTTGCTAGGGGATACGGTGCGTTTCTCATCTCATATGTCATTTGAATTTATAGAAAGTAAATTTATCTCACAGAAAACCAAAGAATCGACACATATTTAACGTTGTCAAATTCCTACAAGAAAAGAAATTGGCTTAATTCCAGATACCATTCGATAACATCCGTACGAAATGGTAGCATAAAACACCCCCTCCTCCCCTCCCATCTCCACACACACACACATATAGGTAAGGAGAGGAAGGAAATTGCGATACATAGTTCGGAGCACCACAATGAAAGGGGCCATTTTATTTTTTGGATGATCAATTTCATTCCTATAATTGAATAATACCACAAAACTGTCTTGCTTTCCCATCTACCTTAACTACAAACTGGTAACGTCGTAGCACCTGCGAACCCCTCCACCTGTTTCTTCAGCCGATACTCATAGCAGTATAGTTACTGTACCAGCTGTGAGTATAGGGCGGTTTCTTCCATTCCCTAAGTATACTGCCTGTAACAGGTGATATATTTCCACCAACAATAACATACTCTTTATCACTAGCGTTGGGTTTCCAGTCGAATCTTCTTGGCTAAAGCATACTAACATTTTATCAGAAAGCTATACTTTCACTTACAATTAAGAATTTAAAATTTACGTAAAGTGCAAAATGTTTCACGGGATTGAAGGCTTTCATAAGAGTTATCCCTTAGGGTGTTACAATGTATGTAAATACACGTAATGTGCGTAAATAGTGCAGCAAATAGCGTCCTATAAGTGTCTGAAAACTAAGAATATTCTCTGTTTTTGCCTGATTAGTTGTGACAGATAGTTGAATTCCTTATAAGGCATGCCAGTCAACTAGCCTAAAGCAATGATGATGTTGAATGTAGTCAAAAATGATAAATACCACATGTCTCATCAAACAAACTAAACAAAACAAAACATGACAACAACTAAGCTATGAAGTACTGCTGGAATCATTAACATTACATTTTACCCGTCACTAGGCACTTCAGACGTCACTTGGTACTGCACACGCCACCAAGTACTGCACACGTCACTTAACAATGCACACGACACTGAAAGACTTTAACTCCTTAATTAGTTTTAACTCAATTATATCGCGGGGCATGTCATTAACAGAAATATAACTATCTTGGAAAATATTAAAGAGTTATAGTCAACTTTCTGCTGAAGCTTTGGCTAACATAATCTGTTTCAAATATATGCCCTGTCGTCTTACGATGTCACACCACAATTAAAGTAGTGCACGTCCGCCTGAAAGGTTAACCATGGGAAATAGCCCTAAAGTGACCAACTCCATTGATTTTTTTTTTAGTTTAGTTTTCTGAAGCATCATTATTTTTGTATGCTTGGCTGCTGAAGAAGAAGAAATAAACTATTGGTGCAGGTCTAAACATGTGCAGGACTGAAAGTGATTTAAGGCATTTTAGAAAATCTTGCGTGAAACAAGAAGATTCCGCAGCGAGAGCTGGCAGATGGGTTGGGGAGCTCTATGTTAACTTTCGAGCTCTTCTAGCTCAAAATCTAAACAGTTTTGGTAGCAAAAGTCGAATGTAGTATGAAAGCCCAAGCCATCAGCTATCATATGGTGGGTAGGACATGTCAGTTGAAAACTTCTTTCTATGCTCTATCAGCCTTGGAAAGTGACGAGTTTAGTGCGTAAGTCAGTGGGAGCAATTAATTGTGGTGCGATACATGAAAGGGTGAAGTGGTTGATTATATGTTCTATATATGTTATATGACACCAACTATACCATATACCTAATCCACGAATTACCTCCCAGTCGCTCTCCTTTTCTTATCTCATCGGATACCATTATTAGTGCTTTTCGGTATATTTCGTCAATTGAAGTTAATGCTCCAGTATGACCGCGTTGCTATAGAGACTGGAATTATTTACGAGTAGTGGAAAACTAATAAGTCATGTTGGTGTCTTTATATAAGAACATTCGATTAGAATCGAAAATGAAGTACGGTAGATGCTCAGTCCGAAGTAGGTCAGTGGGGGCGCGTTTTAGTATGTTACTCATTTCTGTGCAGGTTAAGTAAATGTTTTTATATTTCAAGTTTTGGACAGACACTGTTAAGAAAGAAAAGACTGCTAACTCAACCCGAGTCGGAAAACTACTTGAATGCATATACAGTTGTAGCTACATTATAGTTGCAAGTTACGCAGGTTGTATATGTCAAATATTTGTATATAGTTAGAAGAAAGAAACTGTCCTCGTTGTGTAGCCTACTTGACATCCGGTTTATAGGGAGACTAATCAATGTCCGTTAACATAAACAGTTTACAGACTTTTATCAAGTATATATACATTAAATACTGGAACTGCATCGAGATCTGAAAGTATAGCCAGCTATATACACTATATATCACGGACAAATCGCTCCCACTTTAAGTACTGGCACTGAGGTTATAATAAATGTATGGTTTGCCATTGCAGGAATATGATTCTCTGTATTTATCATTTACCAATGTTATCTTAACTAAAATCGTTTATTTTGAATAAATATACCGTGACTTTACACGGAAGTAGTTTGTACGGACCATATTGACTTAAGCACCAGTAGTCTAGTGTGCTACAGTATATTGACTCTATGTTTGACTTGTACTTTGTGTAACGTTATTAACGATCAAGACCAGTCGGGGGGGGGGGGGGGTACCTGTTAGGTATGACCTATTGGTGCTAGGTGGGGGCAGGCAATACAGGTTTGCCCTATTGGTGTTAGGTGGGGGCAGGCAATACAGGTATGGGCAGAAGAGACCGCTCAACGCCTGTTTTTATGGCATTGAGATCTGCCTTCAAAATGTATGCTACTGTATTGAGTAACGATGGTCGTTCAATTCCTCCGTACTATCTTTATCGTAACCTAAGATTAATTTTCTTAATTTATTCAAAATTTAGACCACCTCTTGAAAAATCCTGCATTAAATACTGAAGAATACTGACTAAAGTAGTCATAAATTGCCAAAAAAGGCAAACATGACGTAGGCTCTGTATATTATAACAGTAAAAGGAAATTGCTAACATATGATAACTTACACTATACCAGCCAAAGACGTATCACTTTATATCATTACTTCAAACAGTTAGTCAGATAGGCCAAAGTATATAGATACAGTAGATATATTTCGTGCTGGTAACCTACACCTCTGAGCCGAATTGTAATTACGTATATACGATATAATAGTCAGTCATTAATATGTTAACCATCTAAATTTGATCTGATTTTCAATTTATCGCTAAGTGTTCCTGTCCATGTTTACATATCGCGTTAAAACAAAAGTAATAGAGAAACGTTTTATTATATAACAATCGTGTCAACCCAAGGGATCGTATATCCTTTCATTTAGTAGATGTGTTTTCAAGTCAATATAGATGCCCCGCAACGCATATATTATAACGGTCAGCCACTTTCATAATGAGAGCAGTTCATATTACCATGGGAGCCAGCCATTGCTGCACGCATGCATGCATACTAAA
This sequence comes from Apostichopus japonicus, assembly GCF_037975245.1. NCBI lineage: Eukaryota > Metazoa > Echinodermata > Holothuroidea > Aspidochirotida > Stichopodidae > Apostichopus > Apostichopus japonicus. Next base: position 644,777 of record NC_092578.1, read on the forward strand.
CACGGATATCAGTACTGTTGTTGCCAACAATATCACGTGTCGGAAAAAAATATTAGTCATCTATATATGACGTCCTATACCTCTGGGGGTAGTAATACGATCAACATGATAAGTGGATTGGGGTGGGGTGGGGTGGGGTGGGGGAGCGAAAGGAAATGACGTGTTAATCGAGAGAGTATTAATGCATATATCGGTGGAAATTTGTGAGTCTGACCACGCTTTTCCTCCACCCCAACCCCTCCCCCGACCGCCCCTCCCCTTGTCTAATCGCTTTTCCTAATTGATAGGAATTTATATTTGTTGAAACCAGGATATTTATTTCACAACATCAGTTGAAAATAGTATTGAGTAATAAATATTCATGAACTTTTATGTGTTGTGCATACGCACTTTAAAGGCGTACTGTTACAACCTTTGTTGTTTTCCTTTCATTTTAATTTTTTTAATTTTTAAATCTTTCCGAGTAAAGGTATGTTTTATGTCAATTCACATTTGATATCGTATACATGTAAGATGTTCATAGGAACTTCATTGTAGTATATAAACGCACAATCAGACACAATCCGGCATGATCTTTATACGGTCTCAACATACCGCGATGTTGACTATTCCGCGCATTAGAACATTATTTGGCGAAAACAGTTTTCCATGGGCTGCCACTCATTTGTGGAACAAACGTCCAACAGTAATCTATAATATCAATTCTCTTGAAGCTTGTACGGCAAACTATCAAGACACATCTTTTCCTGCAATACTTAAGAACTTGATCCAATTTTTGGTTGTGTCTTTTTCTTATTTTGTTTGTAAACAGACTTCGTGTTTTGTATTGAACACTTAAAATATATCGTATAATAACAATAATAATAATAACAACACACAACTGCTCATATACGTATTTACATTAATAAAACATATATTTGGCTTATTTCTTTGCTTTATCTTTAGAGCGTGAAAGTAAATATTGTCTCTGTGTACTACATCACATATACATTACAATCTCGCTACAGTCATTCATGTTTACGTGATATCGCAAAACTTCCAATAAAGATTAATTTCGTTTTCACGCCATAAATTTTGCTTCACTTCACTTGTATAGGCGGAGGAAATTTTAATTGAAACAAGCCGTGAGGTTATTTTACTTTTTAGCTGATTAAAACATGTAATGACCTCAGCATGTTCTAGGAATTCAATACCTCCTGCATGATGTTTCGAAATAATATCATTTTTCCCGAACATAATGTTATAGATGCACATTAATGTACTGATAGCCTATATATATATACGGGATGCACTATAAAATCAACAGATCACATTCATGTTATTTTTTGTTAACTTTGCACCCCTTTGGACAAAGTTGAAGCCCTAAACCTCAAATTTAATATCGAAAGGTGATGCAAGACAAAATACTTTGTTACCAGTGTGAAAATCTTATTTTCAGAAGTTTTGCTTTGAATATACAAATATAGGTTCCGTGTCATGGACTTTTCGCCAACAAAGATATAAATCTTTCCCTTTAACGGAAATGGTTAACTTCTTGGGATATTAACCTTTTGGAGAAACCTGCCACCATTTGCCTTGGTATTTCTAATTATGTTTGAGGGTTCTACAGGATGGACTGTATGGTTTATTTTTAAGGCCTCTGAGGTTAATTAAAACCAATGATCCCACTAGGTTTCAGATTACACGACACAAACAAGTACAAAAGAAAACTTGTAATTTACGAATCTTGGAGTTAGATGACGAGAAGTCCTCAGAGATTGTAATTTACGGAGGTGACTGTTGGTCATGCCACGCACCTCACCAACAATATCCGTAGAAATAATAAAAAATAAATACAAATAAAGATCAAAATATTAGAACGGGCCTTAAAGATGGAACCTTACGCAATATGTTTGGAACAGACTGCTGACGTAGGCATGGGCAGACAAACTATTCTTGTGAAACCGGTCTAAAGTCACGGAAACTTTTTATTTCCGTTTCCACAGATTTAATGTTTCAAGAAGGAGTAAGATGGATCACAAATCAAACAGAGGAAATTATAGAATTGACTAAAACATTGAATTTATTCGTCTCGAATATATAGCTAAGATATCTTATACGTTTTGATTCGAAATAATAATTTCCAGCAAAATCATTGACTTACACCATCTGGTATCACTCCGAATCAGAATCAATGTTTTAAAATTAAGAGTTTATATCACATGTTTTTTTTCTTTCGATTAGTATTAATCATATCGAGAAAAAAATATTCAGAAGTTATCTCACGAAAAGTGTTACTTCATTACTTTATCTACAACGTAAATAATCATGCATGGGTGGACACCCACGTGTTTGATGGATTTCAGTATCAGATATTATCGGAAGATTTTCACCATAATTAACACAATTAAGCGAATAATTAAATATTGATACAGCCAAACTGGTTTTCTACCGGGTGCGAAGGAAGCTTAACTGGCTGTTTTAATTTTATGCACCCACCCTAGTCTTGATATCTGTGTAGTTATCTTAGTCATTCATTAGCATGTTCCCCTCACTCCCTTTATCCATTCCCTTTTCGGAATGCGGCTCGATTTAATCTCTATTAAGAAAGCAAAGCATATTTTGAATCCGTATAACTTCTCCAACTATTGATGATTGCTGGGTGTTTTCTGTTATATTGTGAATATCGGGGAAAGGTCATTTTTAACTCCATTCGCATTTTTACGATCATAATTGTAAATAATTGGCATCATTTCAGGAAGTAATGTGGGGATATTAATAGTTATCTGCTCCGACACAGATAAAGAGTTAACTAGTATCTAGTGTATTTCCGACACAGCTATGCCTATAGAGTTAACTATAGTGTCTCGTGTCTCTCCGCAAGCCAAATTTCATCAGGAAATGCTTAGTGAAACTGCAAATAATTAAGTTCAAACTTTAGCAAATATCGTGGTAGCTGATTTCATGTTGTTAATGTCTTTAGTATCCTATAGCTGATTGGGATAGCTGATTTCATGTTGTTAATGTCTTTAGTATCCTGTACATCTTTACATCCAGATTTGTAAACGATATGATTGATATTCGCACAGAGCTTAGAGTGTCAGTTTGATTTATTTCATTTTTATCTTTGTCATGTGGGTTCTCGTCTATAACGGCCATGTGGGTTCTTGTCTATAGCAGTCATGTACATTCTCGTCTATAACAGTAATGTGGGTTCTCGTCTATAACAGTCATGTGGGTTCTCGTCTATAACAGTCATGTGGGTTCTCGTCTATAACGGTCATGTGGGTTCTCGTCTATAACAGTCATGTGGGTTCTCGTCTATAACAGTCATGTACATTCTCGTCTATAACAGTAATGTGGGTTCTCGTCTATAACAGTCATGTGGGTTCTCGTCTATAACAGTCATGTGGGTTCTCGTCTATAACGGTCATGTGGGTTCTCGTCTATAACAGTCATGTGGGTTCTCGTCTATAACAGCCATGTGGGTTCTCGTCTATAACAGTCATGTACATTCTCGTCTATAACAGTCATGTGGGTTCTCGTCTATAACAGTCATGTGGGTTCTCGTCTATAACAGTCATGTCACTCTCGTCAATAACAGTCATGTGGGTTCTCGTCTATAACAGTCATGTGGGTTCTCTATTCGCAGTCACGTGGGTTGCGTTAGTTATCGCAGTTCACATAAATTGATAAATTAAATATTCGTGATATATACAAGACAGAAGAGACCAGTCCCATTGTCCGTTATGATAAAGATCAATACAAACTTATACAAACTAAGATAGGCGTAACATTTATAGGTGAAGGCTAACGATAAAGGAAGCCTTTTAGTCGAATAACTTACTCAAATAAACATGGATGACACGTGGACGATTTTTTGACACTTTTGGGACTTTTTATACTGGAAATCGAAACGTAGAGTTGTGTAGTTTTGTTTTAAATCAGAAAAGATGGACGCTAAGTTGACAAATCTAAACTGGCAAGGAGATTAACTAAAACTTATACTTCAAGATATCCCAAACTTACTGGTTGGTGGTTTGTGGGGAGACAGGTAAGCGGGGAGCGAAGTAAATAAATGATTCCATTAGTGTACCAGATAAGTTTGAATCGATTTGTTTTGTTCGTTATTGTGACCTTACTCGAACAATACATTACTAATACCGTTTGAGAATAGAAAGTCGTTGCCTTTCATGTTTTAGGTTAGCTATTATTTACGTCAATCACATCAAACATGTTTCCAAGGTATTGTGCTGAAGTTCATTTACATGTTTCCATCTCTTGAAAATTATGATAGAGCATGTTAATCCTTGAGCAATGCCTAGTAACATGAAGGGGTATGTTATTACTCTGTTAATACTAACCAGACAACAGTCAGTGTGTAAGGGGAGGGAGGGGGAGTGGCAGGGGAGGGGAGGGGCAGGGGAGGGGCAAGAGAGCTGCAAGGAGGGGCATGGGAAGGGGGAAATTCGCTTATCGGCATAAAAGTATAAACATTTAAATAACATTGAATTAATCTTACCTCGAGGTGACTAAATTTGCTACTAACAACGGGGGCTATACAATATTAGTTCTACTCCTCTCCACTTATTCGTATAAAGTAAATGTTCGATAAATGTTCGATAAATGTTCTGAACAATGTAACCAAACTTAAAGAACAAGCCCTCAAGAAGTTACTAATAGGGCAAACATTTTAATTAGAGTTGAATATATAGCCAAAGTTTTTCAAGTGTTTATGAATCTCCACCTTTCGAAGTGCTAACACATCGGTACTATTTATTCCAAAAAAATTAAATTAGTTCAGATTGATCCCTTTATAGAGTGAAAATGGTCACTTTTTAGCTGAAATACACGCAAATTTAATCCCCTGACAAATAGGGAAGTGTGAAAATTTACTATTTCGCTAGAGCTGTCATTTCCGACACACTCGAAGATGCAACCGACTATAGGACTATATTTGGAAATTTTGTGATAACTGACTGACAGAAACGTTATCTTACGCAAAGAGCTTGCAAGCGACAAAGACTATACGAGATGCCATCGTAGCAATAACGGGGTTCTACCGATGGTGATGCTGGGTCGCCTTAAAATAACGGGGTACTACATATGGTGATGTTGGGTCGCCTTATAATGTTGGTGGAGTTCCTCCTTAAAGGTGATGACAGCTTGCTCTTTGCAAATTTATATTAATGGTTATGGGGACATTGTTGTAGAAATGGTGCCGGGAGAAGAGTAAGAATTTAGCATGTGAGTATGAACTTCCTAACAAACATAAAAACAAACAAAAAACATTGTCAATGTTTGGAATAAACTGTTTGCAGTTCTAGCGATTTGCTCTTTTATGATGTTAATAAACTTACCTATTTCGATTATGTCTGTTATTCCACAATATTGTCCAGGGGCGTGTTATTAACTGTCCGTGTCTTGTTGATGCAAGCAGACGCGAGGCACATCAGACTACAACGTTATGCTACACGGAATTTAAAATTTATTGTTATGTTGAGCTCCAAAATGAATTCAATAAACATGAGTCGTTCGCTGATGTCTAGGTCTTCTATTACGTCAGGATTCTTCGAGGAAAGGAACTGTTTTCCTAAAAGAAGAAACAATATTAATTTACTTTTACATGAAGCAGATAACTTAGATGACAAGGGCATCCGTTTATTGAGAGAAATATGACTAAGTTCAACAACAAAAAGAGAAAGATTTCCAGTGTCTGTGCCAAAATAAAAACCACTGTTGTTGATATATATAAAGAAGAACACTCGAAACTCTTTCAGAGCTGAATACCTGTTTGTTGTGTCTACAAGTTTTGATTAAAAAAATGACATTTGTTGATCAAAGCGATAGAGAGATCGACTTTCAGAATCGGACACAAGTAATGAAGGTACGGCTAATCTAGACACAGTACTACCGTGAAATGAAACTAGCGCGATGCCTTTCAAGTTCACTAACGGTATAGACAACCCACACTCATATTATGGAATTTGATTTTCCTCCAAGAGGCGTCACAACGGAGGACGTTGATTGGGCATTTCGCTTGACATTCCACCAATCAGAGGGTTTATTGAAGCTACCGGCGTATCAGTCTGTCTTATGTTATGTGCTAGTTTGTTTAGACATATCAGACCACTGGCCTGTTAGTTGGACGGGGTTTTACAACACTGTAAGTTTGTACCTTATGGGGAGAATACCTCAATGGCGAAATCACTAAATTAGTAATAAATGTTTCCGTTGTTATGACTAAGGAAGTTAAGTGGGTTCCTCGGTGAGCATCATATAACCACAACAGTGTAATAAAGTGTTAGAATTTTGCTTAATTGTCTCAAGCTATTATGCAATTTTATACACGCAATTTACACTATGTGCCACAGTTTGAAGAGAAACTGTTGGTTTTAACAAATATTTGTCAAATGAATTGGGCAACAATCATTCTTGTTTCGTTAGTTCCACAACTGATTCTTAATATATCCACGAAGGTATACTTTGCAGAATAAGAAAAATATATCACACGTGTACCAACAAATAGGGTCAAACCTAATTTGCATATAAAAGTAGGGGCTGAAGTTACAATCATGAGATAAGGTTAATTAGCTGTTAACTACACGATTTGGTGTTCCAAAACAATTACGAAAAGTCAACATGTACTATAGTACTTTGTTGGGGTGGGGGGGGGGGGGGTAATTAATGTCCATGGGCAATGTACAAATTTAGCGAACTCTTGAAAACATTACTTGTAACTTGCTCTGGTGAATTGCTTTAAATGATTCTTACATTATGTTACGACGGGGGGGGGGGGGTGGAGATTTAAATCTCGTAAATAGTATAGCGTATGGAATTGAACCGTACTCACCTCTTCTATGCTCATAGGGAAAATAATGGTTCAAACATAGTTTGGATTTTGTAGAACTCCAGAATGTTGCGCATTGTAAAGATAAATGCTAACTGACGGGATGATGCGAATGGGTACCGTGCAGAATTTACCACTGATAGAATCCCATAGGAATATGCTAGAAGTACTTGATACATTAACCAAAGAGTGGTAAACCCGTAAAGACTGTTCCATGAGAAGCCTAAAAATGTGTTTTTGCCTGTGATCTGCTACATGGTTCATCATACACTGCCATCGTAATGTGAATACAGTGTGTGGATCAGTAACGTTTAGCCATCGAGACCTATATCTATCAGCCTCCCCCCCCCCCCCCTTCGCAAGAGAAAAAGAGTGTCATCATTTTATTTCAAACTGGACTCCCTAAAAAGAAGTCTAGCTACGCCCAGGTTTTTATGTCGCATCAATTCCTGTAACGATAACACAGAATTGCTTTGTTTTGTTACCGTTGAAATTAATATGCACTTTGTTAATCAGGTCCATTGTCTTACGGTAGGTGAAGTGTGTAGAGGAAGAAGATCAAAGCTTAAGAGAAACTGTAACTCTCATAGAATATGCGTATGTACAGTGAACACACTGCAGGGATGGTTTCCAGTGAAGATAACTTGTCATTCATTCATGACGTAAGTTAATGATCATTCTCTTTGACCCATCCTTTAATATGCAAATTTCAACTGAAGAGTCCGCTGATTTACTCGAAAAATGGAAAGGAATTTATCATAACAATCTTATACTGTACTTTCATATACATAACTCCTTGTATAATGCTTATCTAGGCTTAAAATGTTTAATAACGTGCTAGGCTTATATATAGGAAAAATGATTAGGCCAGTTATGCTATATGCCCTATACACTATACTCGACATACCCTAGGCTATGGCCTATACAATTCACTAACATGAAGCTGGGAGTACAGCTACACGAGGGATATATGATACGAGGCATCCATACTTACATTGAACTATCTGCATGCTCTTCATAAGTATTAAATGCGAAAAGGTCTGTAGTTATGTTAAAGCTGTGGAGAGGAAGCTCAGGAACATTGACGATGTGATCTTAATTTCAGCAGCTCCTGTCCTAAGTATACACATATCCGTTCCGTGCCTGTGTTTAATTCATGCATAAATGCACATAAAGATTGACTAATGCATTAACATTCTTGAGGCCATGCACTACATGACTAGGATTAGGCCGACTGCAGATTCAACGTACGTTAATTTGTTTGACAATAATAATGAAGACAATATACCTGCAGCCGGTTTGGACTTGTATTGTTGTCTATCAAATATTTGCGATAACCAAAGTACAAGTCCAGAATTTAGCCTTTTCATGGATAGACGAAAACACTCTCAATATTCGTTCCCATTTTGCTGAACATTAAATTTTGTCGGAAGTTTGGCTGTTATACTACTGTTACAGTGTCGATAATGTACGGGGACTGGGGTTGAGTGAGGATAAAGTGGCTTGGTTTGCGTGTACAGGCGCCATCTTCGCTGACTTTTGGCTTAAGAAATAACGCATAGAATCTGTACATTTTTAATTATGAAAGATCTGTTACCAGGCACATAACGTTACTAATCACATCAGTTACATTTGTAAGGGGCTAAAGATACGCAGCTGCAGGGAGGGCACTGGTACAGTGAACATCGTTTTCATGCGCATATCTCAATCGTAGGTGATTTACTTTTTACTTTTAAATATATGAATAAACTAGACTTGCTCTCCTTTCTGAGTCCAGCTTCTTCACATGCATCCCGAGTCCGGAGTAAATTTGAATTGAAAGTATTCCGGACTCGATGTCGTTATACTGAACTTGAACACTCTAGATCAATATGTTGTACTCAGTCTCGAGGATGCATGGTTATATTTTGTTCTCCTATACTCAAAGTTTGTGAGATTATGTTTGTTATGCCTGTCCGTAGTACAATACTATGACTCTGTACAGGAAACAAAGTCTAGACAAATACTGTATGATCTCAATGAAATTATAACTTTCATAGTATTCTTAGTTCAACAAATATTGTCTATGGGCTGAGTGCATTGATATAAGGAAATGGGTCTTTTATGGTGCGGTCCCAGTGCCGACCTTGCGCTACTCGACCTACTCGACCTGAAGGTCGAGTTGGTCGAGTTTGAGATCGAGTTAGGTCGAGTCAGGTCGAGTTAGGTCTAGTCAAGTCTACTAAGTTTTTGAAAAATTTTTGACATGTCAAAAATTTTGGCCGATTTCCTCATCGACCTTGTGTCGGAGATGGGGTCGAGACCAGGTCGAGAATAGGTCGAGGTAGGTCGAGAATAGGTCGAGAATAGGTCGAGGTAGGTCGATTAGAGGTCGGGTTCGAGGTCGAGCTGGCCTGACATGCCGATCTGTGTTCGCCTCTGAATCGATCTGTACAGACTTGTTCTCGACCTTAACTCGACCTGGGCTCGACCAGAAGTCGACCAACTCGACCTGAAGCCGACGTATCTCGACCTCAGCTCGACCAGAAGTCGACCAACTCGACCTGAAGCCGACGTATCTCGACCTCAACTCGACCTAATCGAGTCCGCGCCGACCGCACAAATAAAATAACAAACAAAACAATGAAGAGAAATGAAGAAATAAATAGAAAAAAGGCAAAAGTATGGATTGAAAATAAGAAGGTAATTAAAACCTAGTTGCCATGATATTTTATATGAAATCTTATATTCTTCTTTTCCCTCTTTATTTGTTCTTTTCTCTTTATTATTTTATGAACACTATTTACAACTGTCCTTTTATAATAACACTAAATAAACTTGTGTCAGAGGAAAGGAGAACCAATAAAGAAAAAATAGTAAGGGGAAAAAACGAAAACCAAAGAAAACAGATGGAAAAGAAAATTATGACTTTCGTTACTATATTTTTCTTTTATTTTCCTTATCTTTTTACACAAAATTTTCACACATATTTATTATGTTTCATCTGGAGACAAAAATCAATGGATAGTATGTTAAAGTGTTGCATTGAATTCCGCTTTATTAAACATACATTTAATAAATACAAGTAATGCATTATAATTAAGACACGCATAAGTCCCATGAATATAGTAAGTGAAGTAGCCCTTAATATTAGAGTACCCTTTAAGGTCACTTGAATATCATCTTCTCTTGCCATGGGACAGCTCCTGGGCCAATGAAATAGTCCTTCAAATAGTTTCTTTGGTTGGCGCCATCTAGTGTAGTAACGTTCCTTGCACCCCGGTGATCCCCATCAAGCAGCTGCGTGCAGAAGCGCCACTCCCCTGGGGTGAATGAAGAGTCCTCATTCTCCTGGTCTATGAGGTTCATCTGGCCGTCCCGGTTTCTTGTCCTCAGTATGTTGTGTAAAGTGACGCAGGCCAGGGTTATCTGTTCAGCTCTGTCTGGAGTGGTATTGAGGAAGCCGAGGATGATCTGGAACTTCATAGCCATAATCCCGAAGGCGTTCTCCACCACTCGTCGTGCCCTTGATAGTCTGCAAAATTCACAAAGTAAACATTTTAAGTCAAATGCATAAATTCAAAAACATTTACTTTGACATAATATTATCTTTACCTAGATAGTAAGTTTTATTAGGATTTAGTTATGGAAAAGAACATTTACCTGTAGTTGAAGATCTGCTGATCGGGGGCCATCTGACGCCTGGAAAAGGGTTTCATCATCCAAGGGCGGAGCGGGAAGGCATCGTCGCCGATGATGAAGTATGGCACGTCAACATCACCTCCAGGAAGTGGGCAGGGACGGGGGAATCCGAGGTCATCGCCCTCGATCAGGTCTCGCAGCTGTGAATGGTTGAAGATCTGGGTGTCTGATGCTGACCCTTCAGCCCCGACATTGACCCACAGGAACTTGTAGTCAGCATCCACAAGTGCTAGCAAGACAATGGAGAAGAAGTTCTTGTAGTTGTAGAAGAGGGATCCGCTCTTGGGTGGCTTCTTGATGCGTATGTGTTTGCCATCAAGCGCTCCCAGGCAATGTGGGAATTGCCACCTCTCCTCGAAAGCACGGGCTACAGCATCCCATCTGTTCTGATCCCACTCATCTGACAGATACTCATCTTTGAAGGCGTCGATGATGGCCTGTAGCACCCCGGGGATGAATGTACAAATGGTGTTTCTGGCGACTCTGAACCCGTACTGCAAGTCAGCGTGTGATGCCCCTGTTGCCAAGTGACGTAGCGTTACCGCCAGCTTCAGTCCAGGCTCCAAAGGAAACCTACAAATACAGATAATTTTAATAAACATCCTGAATAACAATCAGACTTGTAGTGTGAGTACAATAGCTGAGTACGAGTACAGGACCTATTTGCTGATCGTGAGTACGAATACGAGTACATAGCCCAGATTACGAGTACGAGTTGCACTAGCGTCAAGTTCCAAAAATCCTGAGTACGAGTACGGGAACATTTTAAAATTCACGAGTATGAGTACAGCATTACTTCGTTGCATGTGTACTCGAGTACGGACTCACTACAAATCTGATAACAATCATAAGTAACAATTCCATACAACATTTCATAACATCTATTTAAACAAACAACATGCATAAGTATGGTAGGTTTTTGTACTCACATAAAGTTGGTGGTCTTCTTGGTGATAGCTGGAGATATCCTGTCGCGTATGTACCCAAACGTGTCAGCATCTACTCTCAGGAAATTAGGGTAACATCTGGAGTCCTCTTTGTTGAGCTCGACCAATAGATGCTCGTACTGCCCAAAGAGGGGTCGTCTGGCCAGCCAGTCTCTGACCACAAGTCTTCGCCTCCTGGCCCTCCGACGTCGGCGGCCCTGCTGGGAATGATGTGCTTGCGGCTGAGGAGGAGGGTTGGCATGCTCAAGTTCATCCGCCAGTTCAAGCAGGTGCCAGGCAGTCTGCACCCACATTGTAAGCAGTCTGCGCTTCTCTGGGCTCAACAGGTTTACGTCAAGGTTCATGATGGTGATGTTACTACTTTGCAGTCCCCAAATTTAATGGGTACCTGGTGAAAATTGCCGCTGTAATTTATACAATTTGGAAACCAAGGGGATTCTCGGCAGACAAATCGAATTTCCGTCGCGAACCAGTCGCCCGGGTCGAGCTCAGGTCGAGTAGAGGTCGGGTCGGTCGACTTAGGTCGATATAGGTCGAGTTTAAATCGAGATTTGGTCGAAATTAGGTCGAGAAACAGGTCGAGTTGGTCGAGTATAGGTCGAGTACAGGTCTATCCAACTTGGCCGACCTGAGTCGAGACAGGTCGACTACGTCGAACTAAAATCGAACTAAGGTCGTTATAGGTCGTTGTGAGGTCGTTATGAGGTCGGCTCAGGTCGAGATATCCCCCAGGTCGAGACAGGCCAAGTAGTTTGTGGGGTCGCGTCGGTCGAGTTCCCGAGATCGCCACTGGGACTGCACCATTACGGAAGTGTTTGTTTTTTCTGCGTAACTATCAGTGGTTTCCTATGATGCGGGTTCGTAGGATTGTTTGTCATATATCGCCTATAATAACTATTATAAACTATTAATAGAAAATGCGTATGCAAACACAAGAAAACATAAAACTCTATACAGATAATCCATATAGATGATATTCTATAAAGATATTCCATATAGATGATATTCAATACAGATATTATATAGCCTACATGTATTCCATATAGATATGATTCTATATACATATTCTATAAAGATATTCCATATAGATATTATTCTATACAGATATTCCATACATATATTCCATATAGATATTATTCTATACATATATTCCATATAGATATTATTCTATACAGATATTCCATATAGATATTATTCTATACAGATATTCCATACATATATTCCATATAGATATTATTCTATACAGATATTCCATATAGATATTATTCTATACAGATATTCTATACAGATATTCCATATAGATATTCTATACAGATATTCCATATAGATATTATTCTATACAGATTTTCCATACAGATATATTATTCTATACAGATATTCCATACAGATATTCTATACAGTTTATTCCATATAGATATTCTATACAGATCTTCTATATAAACTCAGAAGAAAATAATGGAAAGTATTATCATTTTGGCGTTGTCATGGATCATTAACTTCTGATATAGAATGAAAATAATGTTATGTTAGCAATAAGGAAACGAAAACAGAATCTGTCGTGCAAAATAAAACCACAAAGTGTCTACTTTTAAGTCTTTCTTGTGTCATTGGTGTAGGATGTCTTGTTTCCTGTGTTTAGTGTAACATAAACATTATTTCTTTCACTACGTGTCGCTTATAGATATAAATTACTGTAAACTAATAGTTCATACACATATTGTGTATGGCAAGTAATAACACCTCACGAATGTTGATACATGTTTTCAAGTTTGAAAAGAAGATGATATATTTGTTTTGAGATTTCAAGCCTCTGTTGTGACCTTATTACAAAACACTGTTAACAATCAAGGAACAATTATGTGTATCAGACTGCTAATTTAACCACATACATGATCCTGTGTCGAATAATGACATCAAATGACCATGCAGGTGTCGTCCACGACATGTCCTGTCACATGGGTGTGACGTAAACAAAGTGAATAATCTCAAGTGATTACATAATATTGAGATTCATATACTGCCTCGTCGGATTTCCTCATGCGCTGTGTATGTATAATATACACGATGAGTATTCTTTTTACTCTCAGCCAAAATGCATACATATATGCAAACATGACCATGAACAAGAACAGACGAGGTTGACATAGAACGTATCAAAATAAAAAATGAAAGCAGGATGCATTCAAAAGTGAAGAATGTGATTATTGAAACATGTTTTGCCCCGGATGGCAAGGATACCCTGATGACAGCCCTTCAAGACAAACGTTGGCAAGGTTTGCGTATAATTGATGCATGGGTTTCCCTATCGGCAAGGCCATTTAGGAATGATATGCTATATATAGTCAGTGTCGGTCGGGAAAACAACTCAGTGATGGTTGATTGCTAATGTCGCTCATGACCGAGAGCATGACCGCCAAACAGAGTGACCTCAGAGTTACCCAATAACCTCTTAATTATCGTCAGCGCGCCCTCGATAACATCGCCGGGCCCTAATATATATATATATATATATATATATATATATATATATATATATATATATATTCATATTTATATATATACTACGATGCATATATGTTTACTACCTTTATATTTCGATATATTTAAATATAGTTATGATAAATAAAACATATCATATTTAATGAATCAATTAACACCTTTCTAGTGGCATGTTTTTCATTCCAAACTTAAAAGAGAATACTTTTACAATCCAACTCTGAATCGCTCTTCCGACCTGCACTCATGACTTTATTTTCCTGCACAATATATATACGCTATAATGGCATATGCACTTTAACGCCGGTGATACATTAGTTAAGTGTCTATTGTTTGAATACGTGCATTTACACGCTCAAATGTTTACCCTTCGTTTCTATATTTAGCTTCGTCCATTTATGTTGATGAAGTAAATTTCGATCCAAAATGTGGTGTCCTTACAATTAAGAGTATAGGTAATAATAACGATGAAGAATGAAGAGCTATGGGCATCTACAAAACTACTGTTGTCGGCAATGTATCAGAATGGACGGGGGGGGGGTTGGGTTGGGGAGGGGGCATTTGCCTTTATTACACGACAAATACAATTGTCAAGGTCTCACATCGCAGGATTGACAAAACATCTAGAATCATCTCAGGGAAATGAAAAAAAACAGAATGGAAATAACGAACGTGTTGAAAGCAAGTAAACGAAAGGACCGATATTACACCACCTTCCTGTTCAAACAGTGATATGTTTACTTGTTACGCGAACAAGAAAAGTCTTCTTTTATTCAGAAGCTTGTTATACATGAATAGAATAGTTTTATAACAAAAAGGTTTAATGACATATTATATAATATCTGCTTTATGACGTATATTCTTTGAAATCTTTTCATCGCTATATTTATAGAACTATCGTAGCCTAAGCGTTTGTAACGTTTTGTTTATAATGGATCGATTCCGGTATAATTTATCCCAACTTTTACAGCCTGACCCGGAAAGCGATTTGATTCATATTTACATTTTGGTGATATGTAAATAAACAACATTTGTGTGTTGTACCATTACTATGTTTGAAGCAAGACAACTGTGTGTTTGAAATAGATTTGTTCAAACACACTGCAAATTGGATACGTATAGTGGGTGGTAACTTACACTTCTGTTTAGACATTTAAATTATTATCATTATAATCATCTTCATGAACATTTCAGAGGTATAGTTTACCGTCTAAAGCACTTTAAGTATAGATTTTGTCTTCTCTAGTTACTTATATTTAAGAAAAATGCTTCATCGAGGTCTGAATATTATATTTTATACCACAGACGGAGAAAAAAAGTTTGTATCCTAGCCTATCCTATAGTTGTCATACTTTTGACGTTCCTTGTGATGGAAGCATACCGTATTGTTTTGATTAACAAAACACCTGATTGTGGTATGTTTTAAATGTTAATGGAAGCATACCGTATTGTTCTGATTAACAAAACACCTGATTGTGGTATGTTTTAAATGTTAATGGAAGCATACCGTATTGTTCTGATTAACAAAACACCTGATTGTGGTATGTTTTAAATGTTAATTGAAGCATACCGTATTGTTTTGATTAACAAAACACCTGATTGTGGTATGTTTTAAATGTTAATGGAAGCATACCGTATTGCTTTGATTAACAAAACACCTGATTGTGGTATGTTTAAATGTTAATGGAAGCATACCGTATTGTTTTGATTAACAAAACACCTGATTGTGGTATGTTTTAAATGTTAATGGAAGCATACCGTATTGTTCTGATTAACAAAACACCTGATTGTGGTATGTTTTAAATGTTAATGGAAGCATACCGTATTGTTCTGATTAACAAAACACCTGATTGTGGTATGTTTTAAATGTTAATGGAAGCATACCGTATTGTTTTGATTATAACAAAACACCTGATTGTGGTATGTTTTAAATGTTAATGGAAGCATACCGTATTGTTTTGATTATAACAAAACACCTGATTGTGGTATGTTTTAAATGTTAATGGAAGCATACCGTATTGTTTTGATTAACAAAACACCTGATTGTGGTATGTTTTAAATGTTAATGGAAGCATACCGTATTGTTCTGATTAACAAAACACCTGATTGTGGTATGTTTTAAATTTTATCGATGTATCTACGCTATCGAAATATCAACGCGGCATAAGATAATGTAGGCTAACGGAATTGTAGAATAGGATGTAGAATCAGGGAATATCCACCGACTAATATTTTTTGAATGAAATTATGTTTTCCTTGTTCAATCATTATCACTTATTGACATGAAAGGGTCTTAAACACTTAAATTGACATCTTGTGTTGAATGTTCTGCAATCTTGTGTTACCATACTTGAATGTTTACTTATAAGGAACATGATTCCTGAACAATTATTTAATATTTCACTTTAGTCCACTAAAATAAAGAAATGATGAAATTATACCAACGTTTTGTTTTTGGGCAAACAAATAATACACTTTGTGGATGGGACGTATAGCATAAACTGTTTTGAGAAAACAAAGTAGACCTTATTGTCCCTGGATAAATCCCTGAAGTAGATGAGGGATATTCAGGTATGTAAATAAAACATAAAATAAATCAATAAAACATAAAATAAATAATTGCAAAATAGTACATGAAAATGGTCAAATATAACACTAAGTTACAATTCAACGGAGAGTAAAGGTTTCTAAAGAAAAAAACTTACGTAATTTAAGAAAGAAAAACAAACAATCTGCACTAGATTATTCAAACATTGCAAATCAATCTTGGAAAGAAAACAATGAGAAGGATGTTGTAACATATCGTATACAGAAGGATAGATACAAATGAGTTTACGTTAATCATTCACCAGACATGAGTTATCACGTTATATGTACTCTTGCCTCTGCTTAGCATCACCCAAACTGTTTGGTTAGCGAGATACTGTACAGAACAGAGAAAGAGAGAGAGAGCTGGGGGTGGGTGGAGAGAGAAAAAAGTCAGGTTGAACGATACTTTGCCTACATATACAATCTGCAGCTTGTCAGATACACTTTCTGCAGTCTTCATTAATCATTTACATGTTTGCTAAAAATATATGCATTAATAACTTCACGTTTCTCAACATTTCTGGTTTTAATTTAAAGAAGATTCATCCATTCAAGATGACGTTAATACGTGTTTTTTAGCGAAAAAATCGGTCTTGTGTCTAATATTTAGTTCATGCAAATAAGGTTATCAATCTTTCAAATATGTCTTAAGGCATATAAACACATGAGGCGAATATATGTTGTGATTAGTTTTAATTTGATTATATATAGTTCACATTCATTTTGAGAGGTTTCTATATTATTTTGATTGTAAATTCTTCAAAGCGTATACACTTTTAATGTTTTGTTTTGTTTTTATAAATATTATTTTAACAATGCAGTCTTTGGCTATATTTTTTAAACAATTGCAAAGGGCCACGCAAAATGTTTCATGGATGGTTTGTTTGTAAAATCTAATCAGGATTACAGATCTTAAATTTCAGGGAAGGAGGCAGTGAATGCACAGTTGGTATCAGGTAAACCCTGATTGAAATTACAAATGTAATGGGTAAACCCTGAAAACGATATAAGTCACACCTTCGTCTTTATGTTTGTGATTTAAATTGGCAAATAAACTATGACGTAACGACAATCAGTAGATACATTTGGAATAGTCATTGGAGAAGTCGGTTCACGGTACAGGATTACAATGTTGTCGCTGGTAGCACCATTACGGCAACATAATATCAACATCATAGCACCATTATAGCGCCATTATATCACATTATATAAGCATTACAGCACCATTATCTAACCATTATGGCATCATTATATAACCATTATAGCACGGTAGCACCATTATAGCACTATTATAGCACGACAGGTTCCAAGAAGATCAGTTTGGTAAATTGCATCCTTCTGGATTAAGCTGTGTATGAGTTGCGCTTTACACAAACAAATCCCACTTTCTGTTATTCAAATTTTAGCCTTGAAATCGAGATATATGCTAGCTGAGTTCAAGAAGGATGACACGATTTTCTTTTGCTTCTATAATATGCCACTGTATCGCAGTTCACCACAATCCCTCTAGCCTACATATGGATTATATACTCTCCTAATCTAAATTCAAAGGCGATTTTAGCTGAGTTGATTCAACATCCACGCGTTTCTAGTTTATTTTTAACCATGCATCTTTGCTTATGGCTTGGACAATATATAAATGATTAAAAACCAAATATATTTTGTTACCAAGGTAATTTGTAATTACAGACTACCAGACGCTGTTATACACCGCATTCTGATCTCAAAGATACAAAAAAAATCTTTTTCAATACAAACTGAAACCCAAAACGCCGTATTTCTACTCTTAACTTAAAGAATATATCTTTTCATTGAAGGGTCAAGGTTACAATGATATCTCAGGGCTATTATTATTATTATCTACAATTGCTATTGAAAGAGAGTTTCGAACATAAATGTTATTTACACGTTATACGCGAATTCAATCGGTTGAGTTTTGTTTTAATAGTTCTATCATTTGTATTACAGATTCATTATATTTCTTCTATAGGCTGTAAGTGGCTTATCTTTGTGTCAAGTCTTCCTCTACCTATACGCAACTATAGTCTATAACTAAACGGAACTCTCACAAGAACATTCATGTAACCTGAACAAAGGCAAGTATGACGTGCTTTACCCTTCTCCCGTTCCTCACACCCTCCCCATACCCCTTATCTGTAAGTACAATAACACATCGCTGGTTATGAAACGAGAGAAGACCGTTCGAAACAACTTTGAGAAATTTCGTCATCACAATGTTATACATCTGATCAACTCTTTTGGAGAAACTGTCTTATTCATTTATATTTTGTCGAAATACTGCGTAGTGTGAAACATTTCACTACCGATTGTTATATTATGTAAACATTATTGACGCAACAGTTACTGGACTCGTCTCTATATCCCAGAAAGCTCCCTTTGATCATAACTTTGAAACTACTGTGGATAAATTGCAATGACCTTTCAAGTTCGTCGAACGTTGGATACACCGCGGTTACGACAATAATTGGCCCGTAGTAATTAAAAGAATATTTATGGTGCGGTGTTGGAATGATTAAAACGATAGCCAAAGACCTTAGCTGTCTCAGTTTGGAGTTTTTTACGACAATCTTTCTTCAGATCTCCTTTGGACTCTGTCGCCTGATCTTAATTTAGTTTGCTATGCTTATAAATCTTCTCTGCTTTTTATTTCTGAAAGAAGGCACATAGGATCGAAAGTTACAAGTGAACGTGAAGAACCAAGACAGAATCGTGATCAAGAGGTTATTTTTAAACTTGTTATCGAGATCGAATCTTCCCTTTCTATTTGTAGCTGATTGAAAAAAAAATGAAAGAAATGTTGGTCGCCTTCTCCCTTGTAAGGCTGACTAAGCTAAGCTAGTAATATATTCAACAGCGAGGATAAGAAGACGGCAAGTTGGTCCCGTTTCCAGAATCTGTCCATTGCCATTCGGCTGGTCACATTATACTATATAGTTGAGTTTAACGACTCGCGGTTAGAGTAGTATGCAGGTTTGATCCGGGTCAAATTAAATGATGTTTAAAAGTTACATGATTTCACATTTTCGTTAATATGCTTTACGAGAGGCGCTCACTGCATACAGTTTGGTCCAAAGGAAACACTGTATACCTAATGAATTAAAGTGTAATTTGAATACAATGTAGAAGAAGTGCCAACCCTGAAAGAATTAATTTACATATGGGCCAGGTAGAATATGAACGACCATGCACCATTACGAACAGGAAGAGTTCCTATATAGAAACTTTAACCGGGATAATAATCTTATAAAACATATAGCCTACTCTCGTTAACGTGTGGAATCAACCGTATAACATGAGTTGCATGTGTGCAGTTTACTTACTGTTTTACTGAATGGTCAAGTAAAGTCTTTCTCTTGCATAACAAAAAAACATCAGTCTTCTTCCTTGGCTGGTCCACGTAAGAACAGCAGTAGCTCGTATTTCAAATAGGTTAGTACCTTTGAGAAGAATACCACAACACACTATACCGTAGGATACAGATCAGCATCTGCCTACTTATGGCGCGAAGGAACAGGTTGTTGTTGATTTTAACTGTTCGTCTTTGCTCCCTTCTTTTGCATTACTTTCGTTTTTTCTTCAATAATTAGCATATAATTGATTTTCTACAAGAATTGTTCCCTTCATGATAGTGGGTCTATTGCCTTGCCCCAGAGCTTTTTATAGGTCACGTCCTTCGCAAAAATTTAGGTGGGTGAGTAAGTGGGTGAGAGGTGGGTGGGTAGGTGGGTGAGTAGGTGGGTAAATGAATGGATGCATGAACGAACGTTGCAAATGTATCATGTTAAGACTGATAACAAGCTTAAGACATTTGCAACTGTTACAATTTAACACGAACGCCATCTTCTTCACAAATGTTGCATATGGATACATTTTGCTAATATCAACATGTTGCATATGCAACGGTATCTAAAGCGTCGGTACTGCAAGAACGCTTGAAGTAGTAATTGTGAGTCATTGCCTAACCAAGACTCTTATGTAAAGATGTATAAAGAGTCAGAAAGACGAATCCTTAACATTTATAAAATAATTACTATAGATATGAGACTCCACGCTCCCTACTCGTGAATTCTATCTCCGTTTTATCAAGATCTGGGTATCGAAATTCCTCATTTATCTCATATATCGTAGCGTTGCATATTTTGATGATTTTTCAACAGTATATAATCCCCTAATTTTACTGTTAGTATATTGTCTACACCATAGATATAGATCAGTCGTTTCAATCAAAATCATAAGGGACATTAACAATACCAGGGACTATCTGATTGGTTGTAGCCAGAATGATGGTTTCGCCTGCCCGTTTATCGGTAGCGATAAATGGTTATAAAGTTAACTATAAATTTAACTATATAGTATGGCAGATATCCAGGTTTCAAATCGTAACAACTCTGGTTGTACCCGAGCGTCTCTTACCAGTACCTCAGAGGCTTGTGTTATGCGGATACCTTCATAAGTGTTTAATTCTGTAACACACACCGTATATATTTAAACTTAACATGATTTGTCATATTTATGACATTGTGGACGGAAAGAATGGTTGGTATGCTCGTCAAGCTGATAGAGATGTCTTTGACGATTCTGAGAATCTTCACCTTAAGCCTTTCTGTTTCAGATGTGATTGTAAGAGAACAGGACAGATTATGCATACAAAGAATAAACTAACCTTAGTACTATCAGTAATGCCACGATAGTTTGATACACGGTGTCAACTTTACTGACAAGTCTTGAAGGGTAGTAGGTTAAAATACAAAGCTGTATGTTGGAATGGCGAAAGGTTCCTCCAAGGGTATCGTTCCAATACAAATGCACTAAGATTACATCGCCAAATGAACAGGCATTCCACTATCGACTTTGTTCGTTTGCTTTTCTATAATGAACAATGTAATGAACACAGACTAGTATACTAATACGGTGTTTCGCGGAACTAATACTGGCTATTCAAATTGGTTGGTGCACTGTGTATTACTAATCGTAATGAAGAATATTCCCTTTCTTCATATTGCGATAGTTTCATTATATAATACTTCAACTATTTCATTCTTAATCAGAAATCATTTGAAATTCTTCATCAAAACGGCTGATACCAAGGAAGACTGCATGACCCATAGGATGACCTTAGTCAAAAGTTTTAGGCTAAAAATGTGATAATCCAAGAAGAAAACAAAACGTAAAACAAGTGGTTGATATAGCACTGTTGCTACAGCTATTGTTATTCAAGATATTCAGCTTTACGTAAACTTAATAATTAGCATTGGAAGGCTCCTTTAAGGCTAAATTGACGATGACGTCAGTTCAGCGGTGAGGACTTAAATGTTGAACGTTAACCGATTGTTTTATACACTCTATAATAACTCACCCAAAATATTTTCTTTCAAGTTCATGTTGAACAACAGAGCACCCTTGGACTACACCATTTTATCATGAACAATTTGTAATGTATTTTTAAACGTTTTATTTTGAGGTCAAAACAGGTCTGTGTTATAAGGGGTTTGTGCGGCAATCTGATGAAGTGACCCAATGGTCTACGAGAAGGACGGAGTCTCCAACCTCTTTAATTAATGAGTCTCAGATATTTAAAATTCATTTCTCAAAGAGTAAAAATGGCATTGAAATAAAACCTTGGCTGATAGAAGTCTTTTTCAACATTTTTAGATTTGTGCCTAAAGTAATCATTTATCCCGAGATTGCGTGATGCTATTGTAGTATAACAGTCCTTGAGACTCTGAAAGACTTCTAAAACAACGCCTTGCATTTATCACTGAGAGACAATCCATTATTTTAACCTTTTAATCAGCTAATGAGTACTGCTTCTAATGATATATCCGTCATAGGTTGTTTTAAGATTTATACTCAGTATAATTAACTGTGACATGCTGATATTTCTTTCCAACTGTTTTATCCGAGCATAGCCTTTCTTTGCGATTGATGCAGGGAAGGGGGGGGGGGTGGGTGATGGGGCGAGAAGGGCACGTCAAAACCTGAAAATCACAGTGGTTCCACATTAATTGATCCTAATGATCATAATAAAGCAGAATCAATAGTAAGTTCCGTAGAAACTCCGTAGTATAGCTCCATATACTGAAGCCCCAACCTGCAACTCCGTAGAAGCTCCATGATAAGTTACCAGCATAAGACTCTATAGTAGCTCCATGCTGTAGCACCAGCATGGTGCTCCGTAGAAGCTTCATGCTAAGATCCGAGCATGAGACTCTATGGTAGTTCCATGCTGTAGCACCAGCATGGTGCTCCGTAGAAGCTCCATGATAAGTTACCAGCATGAGACTCTATAGTAGCTCCATGCTGTAGCACCAGCATGGTGCTCCGTAGAAGCTCAATGATAAGATCCCAGCATGATAGTCTATAGTAGTTCCATGCTATAGCACCAGCATGGTGCTCCGTAGAAGCTTCATGCTAAGATCCCAGAATGATAGACTATAGTAGCTCCATGCTACAGCACCAGGATGTAGCTCCGTAGAAGCTCCATGCTAAGATCGCAGCATGGGACTCTATATGGTGGTTGGTCTGGAGTTAGACATGGTAGTAAGAATGGCATTGTTCATGTATGGTATTAGGTATGGTATTAGGTATATATGGTGTTACATATGATGTAAGGTATGGTGCTTGGTCTCGTGTTAGATATGGTAATAGGGAGGGTATATGATAGATATGATGGTTGGTCTAAACTAAATTGGTGATGAATTAAATTAATATGCTATATATCTGAATATATTATACAGGCAGTTCATTGTATCCTTAAAGTGCTCATTGACTCAACACATCTATATCTCTATCTCTCATGAATTGATGCAAGCCTGAACTAAATATTTCCTATAAGCTGTCTCCACCTCTCTCTCCTCCTCCACCTCTGGTCTACATTTTCTCCGTCCCTCGCCCTGCGACATTCTTGGTACCCCAGCAGATCATTTAAGAATAGATGTGCTTCACGTGCTGGAATTTTGACCCATAATTCTTCCCCTTTCAATGTTTTGACAAGAGAATGTATAATTTATGAGAATTTTAAAGTTATTGAACATCTATGATTTCGTCAAGTCCCCCTGCAAGCAATGCTATCGTTTTGACACGTGTGTATGGTATGCTGGGTATCTTTCTCTTCATTCCTCTCTATCTCTCTACGTATGAATGAACAAATCAAATACATCGACCATTTGGAAAAGAGGGTTCCTCTTTACAAACTCTTAATGATAAGACAAAGCGTTGATAGGTCATGTTTCCTATAAGTAGTTTCCAGGATGTCGTTAAGTATAGTTAAACTACATAACATATCAGTATGGAATGAGTACATCTTAAGTGAGGCGAAAGATTTAAAAATATCTTTATAAACATGATAAGACTGCAATGTGAAAGGGTGATGATACTGTACAGATCAAATCCAGAAAACATCCAGTAATTGCATATCTAATTGTATCTGGTCAGTATGTGAAAGGGTGATGATACTGTACAGATCACATGAAAACATCCAATAATTGCATATCTCATTGTATCTGGTCAGTAGCTTTAATGACTTATCAAGGTTAAGAAATTAATCCCGGGAATCCCCTTCTCTCCCCCCCCCCCCTACCCCCACACACAATGTCATCATTTGATATTTAAAGCTACAGACGTCATGACTTACTTGGTTACATTTCATAACTGTATATCCCACATCTAATCAAATTTACACTAGACACTGTAGTTCAATATTCTGTACGAACAATATGAAATTTGAGCTCCTTGTCAAAGAAGGTGCAGCAGATAGGGTCACACAGAGTTACATTAGCATCAGAAGTTAATAAATGAGACTAATTAAGGTGTCTTAAAATCACACAAAGTCTTAAGCTAGGCTAGGTGCTATTTCTGCTGACATTTTGGGTCCAGAGAGAAGTAAAGTCAATTTTGTAAAAAGGATGAAATGCACACTTCATTTTGACTTGTCTTAAGTATTCATCTTAAGAAGACTATCTATGCAGGTGGGCTAAGGTGCATGGTGAATATAACGCAATGTAAGCATATATGTTCCCGCTTATACAATATATGCAATGCAGGTGCATAATGAATATTCATATGCTAATAATACTGTAGGTAGGCTATACATATGCTATGACTTTGTGTTAAATCTTGACTGTCCGTCCATCTTTCTTTAGCAACATTCGTTGTGACATTCATGTTACAACATTTTTTTGTTGCGTTGAGTTGAAGCATTCTCCCATCCAACTACTGCATGGGTAAGTTGTACAATGTGCTTTCAAATGTCAATATGCTAAGGTCTCAGGTTGTCATGTGCTGTCTAAGTTGCCGCATAAATTAATACTCTAAATCTGCCATTGAGTTAAGATTTCGTGACGTCATATTAGATCTGGGTCTCTCTATGTAAGATATACGAGATGCACTAAACCTATAATGACTATCTGATCACGTGGATAACTTATGTTGGTTACTCGGCAGCGAGAAACCCATTTCAATCTATAGTTTTATTTGATAACTTTTTCCAAATAGAAAACTAACATTCATCGATTAGCTTATATGTATAAATCTATGAGAATAAGAGCCTCTATATGCTCTAAGTAAACTAAAGACGGCCCTTACCTGTTAAAATCACCGCTGGATGGAATCTTTCTGTGTACTTGCCAGTCCAATTTATAGAAAGACGCGCCGTCTCCTGAAATCCAATTAAATATAATAATAATCATTTCTCTGATGGCTTTTCAATTGCATTTCACAGTTTTAGTGTTATGAATACTTCTTTGTAATACACTAACATTATTAAATGTTATACTACCTTCTAAAAATTCATTTCCTTCGTTTAAACGGTGTCATTGATGGTCGAGGGTTAGGTCTGAGAAAAACCCTGCCGTGACCCCCGGGTGTGCATAACCTTTGATTAACCTCTTAACACGGATCGATCAATCTCGACCAAACTGATGAAGTTAAAGAGCTTCGTTGCTTTTAAGACCTCAAATCAGTTGTCTTAATTATTCTCAAAGATATTCCTAAGAACTATACCATTTGTTTATAGCATTATAGCCATCACTTGTGAATAATACTATAAAATATAACAACTTTTACCTACATTTTTGTTTATAGCGAGTGACACTATACCTCAGTCTTACATCACCTAAACATTCTAATTTGCATATCAAATTTGGAAGGAATGTAGTTGTATTTGTAGCAAGTGACTAGAACTGATGTTTTCTCTTCATCGAGGCCTGCGAGAGGACAGTGGCGAGAGGCATACAGAGTTCCATTACCAACTTACTCCAAGAACTTCGTGATCTTCTTAAAAGAACACTCCCTCCCTCTGTAAATGCACACGACAGTCAACTGAGAGTCGATCCCAGGACCACATTCCCTCCTTAAAAAAAAAATCATGCATCCGCCCCTGATACATACTGTACAGTGTGTTAACATACTGACGTTTATGTAGAGATATAAGGGAAATCCAGGCTTTTATTAAATGTCTGGACATAATTTGCACGCAGTCGGTTAAATCTGATATGCATTTAGCGAGGAGGGTAATCTTGGGGAAGGACTCCTTAAATGCCTAATTTGTGATCAGATAGATTCTTCGGAAAAGGGCGTTATTCTATTTTTAAACAGACCGATCCGTGTAAGCGATAAGTAGCCACTGATTAAATGGTTAAGTCAACTCTCTCATGGCATTTATTACAGTTTAGGGGTTTATATAACCAGGCGGCAGCTATAATTGAGTCAGGGGCGAATCCAGGTTCAAAAGGAAGAGATGGGCAAACTTTGGCCGTGGATTATTGGTGAAGATTTCAACTGCAGCATGCTTGGGAGTTCTTTATATCATTTCATAGAGGTCCTTGTCACTTTCTCACTGGCAACAATAGTATCTTTTGTAATCAGGGTGTAACTTTCGAAGGACTCCTACTCACATATTCACACTAGTAATCTTTATGAAAATTATAACAAACACCGCTATTCGCTGTGTAGTTTCAGTAACACTGTATGCACTATATACAAATGTATAGCTCGTTAAATTACCATACGTTCCTAGGATATTGCTTGAAAGAACGAATATAATGAACAGTTGCTGAGAGATGTATTGGGGAAAAACTTAATATATATTGTGGTACCGGTATTGTATACACTGATTTATTAGTATTTCGGGTTTGGTTTCGTTTGTTAATAATGGTATAATATTTAATCTTCAATGTACAGCTTTCTAATAAAGAAGGGAACTATATAGAGCCTTAAAGATGGATTATTTCGTCAAAATATATTTAAGACATTGTCGCGAACAAAAGTATATCGCTATGTTTACAACTATGACACGAAGTGCGATCAAATGAGTATGTATTTATTTATTTACTTATTTTTACATTATCCCACCCCTTTAATTTAATCGCCACCTCGTGCCCTCTTTACATATCCTACATGAACGATAATGATACTTGACACATCTTATTGTCTTACCCATTGCGTTTATCATTCAGGGCTATTTGCTTTAGCTACTGTCCTGCTGAGCCCATGTCAAAGGTTATATATACGTTTGCTCCTGCTACTAAATTAGATCTTAAAAATAGGAACGATGGATTTTATATTATGACTAAGGAATAATAAGGAGTGGATATAACAACGGGCGAAGTTACTAGATAAAGTAGGTCAAGAAGAAACCCGCATGAGTCGTCACGCTTTTATATATATGAATGTATTCCTGTTGCATACACTCATGGTAATAGCTTCATAATGATTCAGTCAAACGAGTGAAACACCGACTCCTTGGAAGGAGAGACAAATGCAACCATCATTATAGGCCTAAATGTGGAACATATATGCTCAGGATGTACAGCTTACCCAAACAGATAAGGAAAACTTTATTCAATTTGAGAGATGCAACGGTTTTAGTGGAAATGACTGGATACTCCCAGGCTCTCTCTTTCGAAAAAACTCTGAAGTCTTTAATGTGCTTTTTTATTTATATTAATTTCATTACAACAACTGTTTTATTTGGAAAGGAAGTTTAAAGGTTTCACCTCCATTAGTTAGCGATCCACACGATACATTTACTCAAGCCTCAAACCATAACATCTTCCAAACAGAGCAACATTTTTCTGAGTTTCTTGAAGTTATTTACCTCAGGCATAAATGAAAATAAATATTTTACAATAAATAAATTGGGTTTACTTCTTTCTAGTTAGCTCTACAAGCTGTGTCAGATAACATCTGTCCCAGCTCTAGTTATCGTTATCTGGTTAGTTTGCTTTCTTAACAATAAATATACACAGCGTGAAGGAAATAAGCCGCCTTTTTAACATTCTCGACACGCGTATAGCCAAGTTTAGCATAAACATATAGATCGGTTAATACGAGACAATTCTAATTTCTACATTTAAATGATAATAATCAGCTGAAATATACATTTTTATGAAGCCATTTCCTACATTTACGTTTCAAATAAAGACATTCTCCCTCGTCCTCGTCATATGTGCTTCTTGTATAAGTGTCTGATAAAAGTCTCATAAATGTAGACAAATAGTTCACACTACATAACCTACTGTTTTATTGAGTAACAAAACTTGTCGAACTACAATTTCAGCGAAAGAAACGTAAGCAGAAGTATTCATGTATGTATATATATACAGCAATCTGAAGGTAACTATATGTATGTGAAGGATATAGCCAGATCACGTGACCTATTCATCGTAAATTCTCTTGCAGTGGATATGGCGTAGAGAGCGAGACATAAGTATATATATTATTACTTTGTGACTCGTTTGATGTATTACACGATTGGAAGAAACATGTACGTAAAATCGAGTCGTAACTTGATAAATTTGAAAGTATGTCACGGGTACAGCAGAATCAATTCGTAACTTGATAGGTCTAAAGTTGAAAGTATGTCACAGGTACAATCGTAAAGATTTCAATCTTTCCGCAAAACAAAAATAATTTGAGATTAAAACTGAAGTTTCGGGCGGTCTTACTAAAAAAGAACTAGGTTTCATTTTGATTTGTTCAATTTACTATTGAACATTTCAAAAGAAAAACATTGAAAATTTACTATTGATGTTGATCATTTCAACATTGCAATTCCCTTGGTTGTTTTGATTTTTGCCGTAGATGTGTACTCCTAATCAGAAGGGTGTGATACTAAAATAAATATTTAAAGATTGCCTTCAGATGTTTCCCCTAGCGTATTGCAGAAGTAGGACACTGCTCTAACTTTCGCTAAGAGCTCAGTAACCAGCCATTAAAACTTCTCTCTTTTTTCATTATTATTCTTTATTCATATTGACTTACTTTTACTCCGCGAGTTTTTCGTTTTACGTCGTATCATATACGGGATGACACACACACCCACAAATATATAAATATATATATATATATATATATATATAAATATATATATATATATATATATATATATATATATATATATATATATATATATATATATATATATATACATATATATATATATATATATATATATATATATATATATATATATATATATATTTATAGTGATTTCAGGATCCAGTTAGGATCGAGTTCACCTAGCCACCGGGGATCACAGTCCAAGGTGCAATGGTCCACACCCTTTCAGTATAGTTGCAAAGTGAATCCCAACCACTGCCACAAAACATTATTGCATACCAAACAGAGGCTTAATCCGTGTCACATGATAATTACATCTTAAGTGTTGTTTCCACCCTCCTCACACCCCCCCTCCCCTTTTCCCCGACCAGTGTCGGATTATCAATACAATAGACAGATGAGGCAACTACCTATGTAGAGGACTGGAAGGTCAAGGGAGCCTCTATGGTTATGGCGCCCTCCGTAAACACATCCAGCCAAAACATATATATATACCAACTTAACATTTTGAGGCTGTGCCTTCAAAAGTTAATACAGGAGGGGTACAAGCTGGTTGTGCCTTTAGGTCCCAGAGTATGTTATCTGGAACTTTACCACCCCCCTCTTCCTACTCCACCATCGTCTATGAGTCGTACATGTATGTTTGTTTACTTCACTGATGTATTACACTAATCAGGAAACAGCCAAGTTCACCAGCGAATTAGCTTCTTTTCGGTAAACAACAAGTCATACGAATAGTTTCGGAAAAGCTTAATACTTTTTCAAGATAATTTTCTTTTGTCGATAGAAGTTTGAAACCAACTATTGACGATGAGAGGATCAGAAGAGATTGGAATAACGAAATTTAAGTTGTACCGAATAAGTGAACTTCGGTATTTAAAGATAAAATCAAAAAGACAAGATGCATCTGTAATTAAGTTCCACAACAAATGTATAACACCGACACTCTGAGGAAGTCAGTACCATTTACTACACAATCAGTTGGATCCTTGAACCTATATAAATGAATGCAGAATAAATTCAAATGATTTAAAATGCAACTCGAGTGACATGTACGATTGATTATCAAATATGCTCCCAAAAACAGTCGCCTCGAACATCATTTTTAAGATGATTTATTATGTTTTTGAGGAGGATGAAGAAGGTTGTTGGAGGAAGGTACTTGATCTTTTCTTATCATTACTGCATCATGTAATGTCTCTTGACATTTTCAAGTATAAAACGTTAACAGTCGATCGTCTGTCGCAAATCTCCACAGACATTCTGCAGCAGTGCATGAAGTCTACGCATGCTTAACATCGTACCATATACAGATCGGCGTGCAGCTTTGTAGCCTTGTGATTGCGCATTAACAAAATTCATGTCCGATTAATTAGACTTTCAATAGTCAAAGAGAGCGTGCCTAAGGTTACAGACATGTAGTTAACATGACGTCATGATTTGCCAGACGTTCAAAGCAATGCGTGACATCCTTTTGCCAGAGCACGTTTTTGTTTGAATGCAACAGTTCATGTTAACTGTGAAATGCACGCATATACCTGATGGTTGCGCTGTATAATAACATAATAGTTATATGAGATCAGAAACTTGTTTTCATGTAAACCTGTTTAGGTCACGCGATATCAGCGTGAGATAACTGACGGTGACCAGAGCCCCCGAGCAATGTGTCCCCTTCATCTAACATGGATAAAAGCCCAGAATAATGAAACAAAACGCAATAAATATAGAATTATAAGGTCTGAAAGGATCAGGGGACCGTATTGTTTTGGACACTGCCCGACAGATCATAGCCAGTGCCCCTGGATATCAGCATTAACTGCATTGTCATAGCTAGTGTCCCTGGATATCAGCATTAACTGCATTGTCATAGCTAGTGCCCCTGGATATCAGCATTAACTGCATTGTCATAGCTAGTGCCCCTGGATATCAGCATTAACTGCATTGTCATCGCTAGTGACCCTGGATATCAGTATTAACTGCATTGTCATAGCTAGTGACCCTGGATATCAGCATTAACTACATTGTCATAGCTAGTGACCCTGGATATTAGCACTAACTGCATTGTCATAGCTAGTGACCCTGGATATCAGCATTAACTGCATTGTCATAGCTAGTGACCCTGGATATCAGCATTAATTGCACTGGCATAGCTAGTGCCCCTGGATATCAGCATTAACTGCATTGTCATAGCCAGTGCCCCTGGATATCAGCATTAACTGCATTGTCATAGCTAGTGACCCTGGATATCAGCATTAACTACATTGTCATAGCTAGTGACCCTGGATATCAGTATTAACTGCATTGTCATAGCTAGTGACCCTGGATATTAGCACTAACTGCATTGTCATCGCTAGTGACCCTGGATATCAACATTAACTGCATTGTCATAGCTAGTGACCCTGGAGATCAGTATTAACTGCATTGGCATAGCTAGTGACCCTGGATATTAGCACTAACTGCATTGTCATCGCTAGTGACCCTGGATATCAGCATTAACTGCATTGTCATAGCTAGTGACCCTGGAGATCAGTATTAACTGCATTGGCATAGCTAGTGACCCTGGATATTAGCACTAACTGCATTGTCATAGCTAGTGACCCTGGATATCAGCATTAACTACATTGTCATAGCTAGTGACCCTGGATATTAGCACTAACTGCATTGTCATAGCTAGTGACCCTGGAGATCAGTATTAACTGCATTGGCATAGCTAGTGACCCTGGATATCAGTTTTAACTGCATTGTCATAGCTAGTGACCCTGGATATTAGCACTAACTGCATTGTCATAGCTAGTGCCCCTGGATATCAGCATTAACTACATTGTCATAGCTAGTGACCCTGGATATTAGCACTAACTGCATTGTCATAGCTAGTGACCCTGGATATTAGCACTAACTGCATTGGCATAGCTAGTGACCCTGGATATTAGCACTAACTACATTGTCATCGCTAGTGACCCTGGATATCAGCATTAACTGCATTGTCATAGCTAGTGACCCTGGAGATCAGTATTAACTGCATTGTCATAGCTAGTGACCCTGGATATCAGCATTAACTGCATTGTCATAGCTAGTGACCCTGGATATTAGCACTAACTGCATTGTCATCGCTAGTGACCCTGGATATCAGCATTAACTGCATTGTCATCGCTAGTGACCCTGGATATCAGCATTAACTGCATTGTCATAGCTAGTGACCCTGGAGATCAGTATTAACTGCATTGGCATAGCTAGTGACCCTGGATATCAGTTTTAACTGCATTGTCATAGCTAGTGACCCTGGATATTAGCACTAACTGCATTGTCATAGCTAGTGCCCCTGGATATCAGCATTAACTGCATTGTCATCGCTAGTGACCCTGGATATCAGCATTAACTACATTGTCATAGCTAGTGACCCTGGATATTAGCACTAACTGCATTGTCATCGCTAGTGACCCTGGATATCAGCATTAACTACATTGTCATAGCTAGTGACCCTGGATATTAGCACTAACTGCATTGTCATCGCTAGTGACCCTGGATATCAGCATCAACTGCATTGTCATAGCTAGTGACCCTGGAGATCAGTATTAACTGCATTGGCATAGCTAGTGACCCTGGATATTAGCACTAACTGCATTGTCATCGCTAGTGACCCTGGATATCAGCATTAACTGCATTGTCATAGCTAGTGACCCTGGAGATCAGTATTAACTGCATTGGCATAGCTAGTGACCCTGGATATCAGTTTTAACTGCATTGTCATAGCTAGTGACCCTGGATATTAGCACTAACTGCATTGTCATAGCTAGTGCCCCTGGATATTAGCACTAACTGCATTGTCATCGCTAGTGACCCTGGATATCAGCATTAACTACATTGTCATAGCTAGTGACCCTGGATATTAGCACTAACTGCATTGTCATCGCTAGTGACCCTGGATATCAGCATTAACTGCATTGTCATAGCTAGTGACCCTGGAGATCAGTATTAACTGCATTGTCATAGCTAGTGACCCTGGATATCAGCATTAACTGCATTGTCATAGCTAGTGACCCTGGATATTAGCACTAACTGCATTGTCATCGCTAGTGACCCTGGATATCAGCATTAACTGCATTGTCATAGCTAGTGACCCTGGAGATCAGTATTAACTGCATTGTCATAGCTAGTGACCCTGGATATTAGCACTAACTGCATTGTCATAGCTAGTGACCGTGGATATCAGCATTAACTGCATTGTCATAGCTAGTGACCCTGGATATCAGCATTAACTGCGTTGCCATTCTAAACAGTCCGACAATTGCACGCAAAAGCAGGCTAGGTTTAGGGGCTTCTGTTATCAAATTATTTCAAACCTACATAACTGTTGATATTTGATGAATGTAGCCGATTTTCTTGTGGTTCACTTAAGCACATCTCCTGTGACGATACGCAACATGTTACAATAGTTTGTGCACTAACTGTATATATTGCTTGGTACAGAGGACTTAGTCAACTGGGCACACACACACACACACACAGTCAGCTGTCTCAATACATACTTTACTTTGTTCAGTCAAGTAGTACATTGCTTTATCATGCAAAACCATGCATAGAGTAGACGAAAGTAGTTCTAATATGATTTTAGCAACCTCAAGGACGCAATAATGTAATGAACGGAGACGCGTAACATGAGTCAAGACATTTCTACTCAAACGTATGCATTATTTGATTTATCTAAAATGATGAAAAATGACAGATTTTCCCCTTATATGAAGCAAAAAAAACAGACATTTCGAATAGAAATACAAAAAAAATGCAATCGCCCGGTATGTGTTTTTTTTTCAGGATGGAGGCAAAACTTCGATCACCTCTGACATAAATGTAATGTTTAACATTAATAAAATATAGTCTGACTTCAAATTTTGTTACTTGAAAAGTAAAATTTACATTTTGATTAATCCTATACTCATATAATCTAATCTGATATCGTTGTCCCTTTGGCTACCCCCCCCCCCCCTTTTTGATTTCCCAATTGTCACTCACTGAGTTGGTTAATGTTATGTTCCATACGTACGGCTCATATTCCACTTAGAGGCGCCTAGTTTGTTACGAGAAGATACGAGAGGAAAACTGTTTGCTTCTTAAACTATCACTCTCAATAATCTCAGCATCATTCTGATCCTTAACAGGATTTGTGAATAACAGTTATTTGATTTGTAAAACTTAAAGATCGCAATGAAAAGACAGAAAGGAGAACGAATGTATTAATGTATTAATGGCTATATATAGAAATGAATCATGTAAATTTAGACTTTTGGAGGCAAATCTTTTCATTTATAGGACACGGTGAAACAGATCGAGAGAGGTGGCACATAAGAAACATACTCTCTATTCCATTTACAGTCATAATTTACACTGCCATCAACAGTTTTGTATTTCATACAAACGTCAAGTTTTAAATTACATGGATATAATAATTAACTTAAAACTGCGTATAGACTGCGTAGCAAGTTATGTTATTAATTCAACCTATTTTTGTCAAAAGACAAGTATACTCATGTTATTCTTTAAGTTGCATGTTTATGTCGTAATAGAGTATGAAATAGAACGTTTCAAGAACTTGGAATATATTATGTTATGATAGAATGTTCATCACATCTTGTGCAGCATGTTTCTTGGGATTTGTTTTTATTATTAAATCCTATTAGTGGCAATCGTTTTATTTGATATTATGATGTTCGATGTATTAATTGCACTGGAAATTATCTTTAAGAAATTTGATGAACTGTTATTTTAATTTATGCATATAACACTTAATTATTGTTATTGTTGCCATGTTTTTAATATATATATATATATATATATA
Source organism: Apostichopus japonicus (assembly GCF_037975245.1). Classification (NCBI taxonomy): domain Eukaryota; kingdom Metazoa; phylum Echinodermata; class Holothuroidea; order Aspidochirotida; family Stichopodidae; genus Apostichopus; species Apostichopus japonicus. The sequence goes on from NC_092578.1 coordinate 679,512, forward strand.
CATGTGTGTGTGTGTATGTATGTGTTCTTCTTATTGTTATTCTTCTTCATACGGTTCCTAAAACACAGGTGACAATACTACGTCACGTTGCTATGCTTAAAATGGCCGCATATTGTGAGCCGGTGATATTTTCGGAAAGGAGGCAGTTAAATATTCATGATGCAAAGATAAAAGTGCAAGATGACGGAAACAAGATACTTTATCAAAACAATCTGAATCATTGGAGACATATATCATCAACGTACAATGATCTATAAAAGTATGCATTGACCTATTCAGTTCTGAAATAAAACATTTTAAATACTTATAGGATGATTTTATTTTGTTAACTTTTAAAGGAAGAAATGAAGCTATGTAAGCAATGATTTCTGACCTATATCATACAACTTACATTGTGCAATATGGAGAGCCTACATGAGTATAGCATCTTGGTTTGTCGAGGTTATAGTGTGATGTATGCAGCTTTAACTGTGCTGTTGGTAACACATTGCTTAAAATGGTAATATACTTTGTTTGCGGCTTTGCTTTTCATGGAAATTTATTTTTTAATTCTAAATGTGTTTATACGCTACATGACTGCAGAGACGACAACATAAACTTAAATTAAAAAACAACACCGGAAAACGAAACCTACTCAGATTATTCAAACGCTCAAATTATAAGATAGGTATCTGTGTCTACTTCACTCTATACTATAACATATGTAGGTACATATGTACTTGCGCACTGAACTGAGGGACTCACACCTATGGAACAGGGGAGCAACATCAACAACACTATTTCAGTTCTAGCCAGGATTAACACTGCCGTTCTTCGAACAATGACAACAGTTAGCGTTAACACGTGAATATGTCATTTTCATCAGAAGTACTAATTAAATACTATTACAATGTCACGAGGAGAGCATAACGTTCATGCTATCAGTTGACCAGGGCGGGGTCATGTGTTTATAAAGATCTTTTTCTAACAGAAAACTTCATTCGAAAATGGACTTGGCAGTCCAATTCCAGTTTGATCGAAGCTACACACATCCCCTCACGTCAGGGGTGCGTTGCTTTGTAAGGTCACTTTTACGATAGATTACTCGGCAGGGTCGAGGTCCGAATCACAAAACATTATCCCACCCCTCCCACGCCATCATGACGTCAGGTGATATCTCTCATTTGAAAATGAAGTTGAATAGAGCAAAGCTAGACTTTGCTGACCTTAACAAATATTGAGGATCCCGCTATGAGTACTAGACTATATGTCTAACAACTGAGAGAGGCCGAATGGACCATAATTCCTCAGTGACATTCCCATGCATGCAGGGACTGTTGTGACGGTTGTGAGCGGTCAGTTGCTTTATTGTTAGACTTTATAACCTCTTAATTTATCGCTCAGGCTTTGGAAACTGCACTTTAAATTTAAGCGTTGAGCTCTGAATATGTTAAAGCAGTAGAACGTTTACGACCTTGACTTGTAATGATATACGCTGTCTGGCTACAGCTCTAATGCTCTCTGGTCGGCAATCCTGTTATTAAAGTGTTTTGTGTGTCAGTTTTAATGACTCGATCTCGTATGAAGATGACTAATGAATTAAACTGTAGCCTATATCCAAACTATCTCACTTCTGTATTGTTGTGAGAGATTATGAGGTCAACAGGGATATAGGGTGAGGCGGGTAGGGGTTGGGTGGGGTGGGGGCTGGGGGGTGTGCGTGAAGCGATACAATGGTGCTGGAGCACCACTTGCTAAAGTAGGATTCGATCTCTTTTAGTATTCGATCCATTGCTATTGTAAACATATCCACCGACAAAGCTCCGTGCGAAACTTTGTAAAGTGTCCCTCTATTTTGTTTTTATGCATAGCAAAACAGGCACTTGATTCAGAGCACCACTTGCTAAAGTAGGATTCGATCTTTTCTAGTATTCGTTCCATTGCTATTGTAAACATATTCACCGAAATAAAAGCAGCAGAAGCATTAAAAGTAAAATGTATTTAAGCGCTAAAATCTCTGAGAGAGCTTTCTGATTTGTACACCATTACTCTCCTTCTTTGCGAGTATGCACACCAAGTAAATGCTTCCGTAAAGTGACGTCAGTATATATCCTAAAACTAAAATCCAATCAACTTTATTCTCAGACACCGAGTCTCAGATTCGACGGGTCAATGACTGAGTCGACCATAGTTTGCCCGCCATGTGAGTCTTCAATTGAGATTTATATTTTTACGAGGTGTTTTCTACTCTTACATATTTTTAAACTACCTCTCAATGCAATTCCATCTTCCTTAGAGGTTAGCGGCTCCAACGAGATACAAATAGTATAATCATTTCTGACGGAAACACTTTATCCAGTCTTTGAGAGTCCTTCCCTCCCGAGAGGGCGTTTGTGGTCTTCCGGTTAACATGAAGACACAGGTGGACCATTAACCATCTGTCCCACATTTATTAAATCAGTAACAGTACATCTATGAGTCACCTGAAATTTAACCTCAGCGTCGTCGACTGCCGAAGAGGTTCAGAAATATCTAGATCACTGACCTGGGGTTCATCCACTTCTCACATACTGTTAGAATTTCAATTGAATGTTCGCTAGATTTTAGAGTTTTGATATAATGTGAACCGTGAACATGAATACACTCATGGTGTAGGCATGTGTTACGTTTAATTGTTATCATATGCACTGCGCATGCGTTGTTATTCTATACCTGTTGTATGTTAAGTTTTATTGTACGTAAGGTAATATGTGACAAATTAATGCCGTTACATGCTGTCACTAAATATGTCACAAAGACTTCAGTCTACCAACATACTCTCCTTTCACCTGTGTAACAAGATCGTATACTACTCACCCAATTCATAATTACAATAAAACTGATTTAAAAGATGGCACGGTAACAGAAAGTTGCCGAAAACAGAGATATGAGGCAAAAGCTCTGTATTAGGCCTGCATCATTAGGTACGGTATATCTGCGACTTGGAATGTGAAGAAAAATGGGTGATGCGCGTCTGTATTGCTTAACCTGAGACTGTACGCACATGCGCGGTAGAAAACAATGAAAAGAATATAATTTGCGAAACATAGCTGATCAAACGAATTTCAGTATATATTTCGAACATTTTTCAAGATATGCTTACAGCCACACTATAACCATAAATGGAAGTTCTCGTCAAAGTATTGCAATCTTCGAGCAGCTTTCTTACACGCAGAGTTTCGAGAATCGGTCATCTGACGCCATGTTGACTCCAGGGTGTGTCTTGTGTACTGTGTAATGTGTATTGTATATGGGCAAAGTAAATATGTACCGTAATTTTAGAAGATAACAGTCGCGAAAATACTAATTTTTTGAGTGAAATATTTGTCATTGAGTAAAGTAACATTCCTGCAGATACACGTCCAATTGTGAAAACAGATGATACTGCTCTTATTTGTTAACAAATATATACTTGTACTACCCGACAACGTAAGCCGGCTTTATTTAGGAGCTAATAAATATTTGGTATTTGCTAACCTTTCGGGTGGAAACATTGCCTTTTATTTTCTCGCATTTCCAAGAAATGTATTGATTTCTTTCCCAATTAACCTAACTCTGCTATATACATCGGTTAAACGGTAATTCTAGAAAAAAAAACATCTAGAAAGAAAAAAACTCTTTAACTATTCAAAATTTTCTCGTAGAAATGACCGAATCACGTGATTCACGGTTTGTCTTCCGGGTATCAAAATATAGTCATTTGCCTCTCAAGGAAAAAAAGCAACATCATAGAGGTGAACAAAGTTACATTTGGCAACATCACATGAAGGTGAACAATCTTACACAGGCAACACCATATAGAGGTGAACAAACTTACACAAGCAACATCATAGAGGTGAACACATTTACACATGCAACATCAGAGAGGTGAACAAACTTACAATTGGCAACATCATAGAGGTGAACAAACTTATACAAGCAACATGATAGAGGTGAACAAACTTACACAAGCAACATCATATAGACGGGAACAAACTTAAACAAGCAACATCATAGAGAGGTGAACAAACTTACACAAGCAACATCATATAGAGGTGAACAATCTTACGCAAGCTACATCATAGAGGTGAACAAACTTACACAAGCAACATCACACAGGTGAACAAACTTACACAAGCAACATCATAGAGGTGAACATACTTACGTACCAAATTATAAAGTGCTACCAAATGGATTTCGTTTTCGTTACTACTTTCAATATCGGAAACTGCACTTGTTGACAACAATATAGTTTATCTTTGTCCTGCATAGATACTAAAATATCTGAAACCATCGTATAAGAGACCAAATCCTTATCTTGACAATGTCACACTCGTTACTTCCGTCCTTTTCATTGACTTTATGGTGTAAAACTGACTTTATGTTAAATACATGATCACACCACGGGATCCCCAGGCAAGTTATTCGCCTACCACATCATCTTAATTAAAATTCGAGGAAAAGCAAAAATAACACATGACCGTACCAGACTTATATACATAGATTGAGTCGGAGACAAAATATTTATCTGCATTTGATATAAACTTCTTGGGATGATTTATAACGTGCGGAAACTGAGCAAATTTCCATTGAGCAAAATGTGGACCAAATATTTAGCCAACATGATATATACAACACCGATATACATATTATACTAAAATACGAACGTAGTTTACAGTAGGGTGGGGGTGGGGGGTGGGGGTATAGTGGTAGTAGGGTATATTGCTCTCACTCCAAATGTTATGACTGTGAACCTGACAAATGTATACACCGTAGAATAGTGTGTTTGTTTGTTTGTTACTTTGTATGCGTGTTTGCTTTACTCATGCAGTATTTATTTATTAGTTCTCAGCCGATAGTGTGGATGGATATATCAAAGGCAAAGTATAGTTTCATACTTCATAAAATATCTTACATGACAATACAGTATACTATTGAAATGAATAAAGTGGGGCTAACTAGTCTATACGAACAGGTTATTAGAGTATGAACGCCATCATCCCACTAATAACGTGTAAAGAATATACCTGGACTTTTGCAATAATTTATAGAGTAATGATCTAGTTTTGGAGTCCCTTTGGCTGTTTGTGCTTTTACAAAAGCTCCTCGGTTATAGCAGGGAGTTGTTTGAGTGTTTCGCCTCTATATGCCACTTTCAGACTCTCTGATCAGTCGAATGAAGATATTTAAAATCTTTCACGATACATGTCTGATCATAACGCGAGATACAGAAACAGTACTGTCGTGATATATCTAACAAGCCTACGAGGCATTAATGTTGAACAGCACAGTTAACGTTTCCACTCATTCTTCAACACACATTATAATCAGTGCAAAGACATTGCAGAGCATTGATAGTTCCAGATCGATAGCTAGTTTACTTCTTACACCAAATATTTTGTAATATTATCTCTGTCTTACACACAAAAGGGCCGGTGAATGCGCGCTCCGCCACACGCACGTTTCTTACTAAATACGATTTCTTTAAGCGCATTCGTTTTTTATACGAGTACACCCAAACATAGCGCTGCAAGTTATCTCTGGAGTACAGAGAAGTTACTTTACCGATGGTGACCAAAACTAAGAGTAGGGTAATGCTAGAAATCTGGCGCAATTGAGACGTTAATTCCAAGTAAGTAAAAGGGAATATAGTGTTTCTTACAAGATGTACCTATATGTAGGGAAAATGAAGTGAGAATCACACCAGAATATTCCATTTTGATTTGCAATAACGATATACCTTATTTGAAACATATACTAATACCGCAAAACCACAGCAAAAACCTAGACACAATTTTCCGTCCCATCGGAGAAGAAAGTTATCACCTTCCGTTATGATGAGATAAAGTTGTGATGTTTAACCCATTACCTAATTTCATAATTCAGTCAGTCAGTTTTGATGTCACACAAAGAGAAGTGCGGTGCCATCGCCTTTAAACTATAGTACTGCTAAGATTGGTTGCAACTTTCTTGGAGAAAACGTTTTCTTTTCAAGCCGGGAAACATCGGCATCTCTTCCTTCAACTTAAGCCTAAATAGTCATAAACAGAAGAGAGAAAATTCTGCCGAATCACTCTTCACAGAGCCTCTGCAATTAGAGACTTAAGAATAAAGAATCATATAATCATATAAAATATTTAAATGTTTGGCGCAAACTTCTCAAGATAAGATCAATTAGGTTTACGGTAAACCAAATATGGAGTTGTTCTTTTTATTAGGTTTCTAAATGTTTCATGTATTTACAAACATTACTTAAGTGGGATCATGTATTTCTGTACCTACAAATGTCAACATGTGCCCCACGACTATCCATCAGTTTTACATAATAGATAGTCTAGTCTTAGCTGCAAGAATGCGATAATGGACAAGATGGTGAAACTCTGCCGCAATCACGTCAAACTTACAAGAGAGATGAGACACCTCTCAGATTCATTGGAGGTTCCGGCTTTTCCACTGATTTTGCTTCAGAAACGTCCAACAGCTTCTCTGTACAAAGTTCCCACCCAAATGTGTATACTTCATTAGCAGTGATTTCGGAGGCTTCCACACAGTTAATTTGTGTAGGGTCGTGTAGGCACAACAGAGAACTGATGGAGTGGAGGGTATTTATAAGTGACACCCGTTGCACAGAAGGGACATTGCCGATGAAATAAGAGAGATTGTTTTTAGTAGAAAATTTCGTCATTTTTACGAAAATATCCTCTAGTGTAGATCACATTTTGCGTGAAACTACCCTTCGGTACGGGTGAAAATCACTCCTCAAATGAGTTTCATCATTAACATATATCTACACGTCATGTTACGTCATCATCACAGAAAAGAAGCACTGATAATTGTCATTAACCTTTCCTACAGACCTTGATGAAGAAAACTATCACACACGAGATTGCAAAGGTAACTGCCTGAGGGTTATCATTAAATATGGGAGCAATCGTCACATTCACTGCCAAACATTATTGTATAACCCGATAACAGAACTAAATATACTTCAATAGTACATAGGATGTTACATGGTCGTACATTGACCTATATTTGTAACTCAACCTGTGGATCTTACTGACGGCATCAGTGTATTCAGTAAGAATCAGTATAGGTCGTATCACGTAGAGTTATAGTACAGCATCATGTAAAGCTTTTGCGGTACATCTTACATATATATTTAGTACAGCATTGAGTATAGGCTTATTTCAATATTTCCTTGATCCTCTCGGCGTTCCATATGCAGTTCCCAGTGCATGTGTGTATGGTACAATATGGAAATCATGTGCAAACTCAAGCGACAAAAGCATTAGAAATTCAATGACATAACGCCAACAAAAGAATAATTATAATTGATAGCCGGAATGAGAGGGTAATATACGATAGTACTAGTATATGGCAGTATATGGTTTGAACTTGTCAGAACTGGACCAAGTCAAAGTTGGTCTCTATGGATGTGATTGATAAAATGACGACTACAGCATGAATTTTTCCGTCGGGTTGTATAACATTTAGAGCATGGTATATTTTGTGACTTGTGCTCTTTGGTTCAAATTACCAATGTTCTAGGCCAAGGATCATTTCCGTTTCAGTTAATAACATACCACGATCTATTTATACCTTACAACGTAACCGAAACACAGAAGTAAAAAAAAAACAATTTCAGTGTTAGAAAGGTAACCATGGTGACTGCAGATTTCCTATTCAAAGAAAAAGCTATTAAGGTTTAATTTAGTGAACCTAATAGTTCTTTTCGGGGGTCCATCGAACCTCGAGGGAACGGCTAACTTAAATTCGGGATCGTATAGGATAGAGAGAGTCTGGTTTGAATATCCTCCACTACTTTGTTTGGATCGACTTTTTTTTCTGATTTGATAAAAAAAAAAATTAAAAAAGGAACCTAGTACAATATACGCAGTCCTTATTTAATAAAGAAGTAATGGAAGGTACAACAGAGCAAATGGATGAAAAGGCATAGAAAGAAAATACCGCACCGAGGATAGCAGAATGTGCTGGTCAAATAATAGACACCCAAATACATGTTTATAGGTAAGCAGAAAAAGAATTGCATTTCATACATGAACAGTATCCTGGGAGGTATATTTAGGTAGTTTTTCTCAAGCCTGGATTATGAGACTCATCAAGATATATAACTGAGCAAAATAATATATGTATGTTACATACAGTTTCACGTGCTTATCAGGAGAAAGTTAACTTCGTTAATTTATTAATAATTAAGTTTTTATTTAGTCATCAGATCAGCATGAACAAAATGGCTCATGAGATAGACGTCTTCGGTTGCGGCGTAAATGTTACAAACCTTGAGAAAATGAACATATATATCGACTTTGGATATCTTAAGCCTTTGTTAATTTTAATATTTTATTTTAATAATTTATTTTTAGTCTGTACATGCTATTTTAAAATGGCATCCCATATCTTTTGTAGCACGGTTAACAATAAACAATCTCAATAAATAGTATTGATAGCATACTAACACATCATATATATTTAAGTGATATGGCCGGTGTGTATCGGTTTATAGCATAACGAGTGGTGGTTGTGGAATGAGAAAGTGCCCCTCTGATGTTGCCTCCCCCCCCCCCAATTTTTGGACGCTTCCTATATCCCCTGTTAGCAGCCCAAATGGAACAGTGATATCCCTATATAAATGAAGAGCCTGTAATTTTCCCTTCTTTATAGGACCCTTCATACCGAGGAAGGTTACCGGTTTTAGGTAGGACTAAACCATTGTCATTCAATGAAGGAGAACACCGCTAGGCTCCAACTCACACCGAAACTGTAATTTATTTAATGCTTCGCATTCATGTTAATTGTTTACTTATATTACGAATAGTGGATCGACAAACAACCTTTGTTGTGTATTTTTTTCTTAGATTTAAATCTATAGTATACTAAACCATTGTCTAAGTATATAGTTATATGAGCGACACAATTAACAGACCGACAGTGCATGCAGGACTTATAAAGCGATTTGATGTAAGTGCTTTCACCATTTCAAGCATACTTCACGTTTTCGAACCTCGATATAAAAGCTTTTCCTATCTGTATAACCTGAGGGGAATACCATTCCTTGGAAGCCCCCTTTCAGCGTTTACATCGGATAAAAGAGACATGAAACTATTAACATGAGGTTAATGGCATATCGAGAAATAAATGATTTCACATCGAAATGGAAGAACTGATTGCTTTATCAGTTGAAATGTTAAACATTAATCATTTAACCCAGAAATGGTTTCAGAGTCAGACATTTAATGAGACATGTGTGTCTCTTTCGCCGTTTATACTAAAATATGGTGGCGCAATTCATTGTCATTCGAACTGAGCCAAGTCATAACAGTCTCTAAGGAATCGTACAGCGTGTTGTTTATATATAAGCTCATGGGTATTTAGAGAAAATTGAAATTCTGATTCTATTCCGTGCATGTATAGCTCACACGCGGAATGAATTACATTTTTAAAGTTTCCTTAATTCAAAACAGACTTTTGTTTATATTTTTACAATTTTTTCTTACTTGTTGTCAAATTTCTTTCATTAGGAGGCCGAGGGGAGGTGAGGGGGTACGGTGGGGGGTTGGTCTCTTTGGGCCGTCAGTTATTGAGACGGGGACTAAATATTCGAATATATACATCGTCATAAAAGCAGGATTGTTTTAAGAATGGATTATTCGAACCCATGAAAACTCTCTTCTCGGAAGAATAAGCAAACTTTAGTTTAAAACTGGACTATCGATCTAAAGGTGATATTTTGCAAGACGTTATCCTCTTTTACCCTCTTTTCTTTTCGTTTATCTGATGCATTGCTACAGAATGAAACTCACGGGAATAACCTGATTAAATTTCCACCGATATATAAAGATACAACATGTGTCTGAATCTCTTACTTAAACTTAATTTCCTCTTAGCCGAAGGGTTTACTCTCTATGTATTCCCCAATAGGGCTAAGTATAACTATGTATAGTTATAACCTTCGACACACATGCCAAGTTTTTGCTTGGGCTTCCTTGAACTAAAGTAATAATATTCTCCCTCAACTAATGATTGAAAAACCTTACTGTTTCATGAAGAAGAAAATAGGAAAATGAAAAAAACAGTAACGCAGTCACGTTCTCCATCCAGATTTGCACAAGATGTTTTATAATTTAGTACGAGGGTCAACCATATGTAGTTTTCTTTATGTTGGTTTCTTTACTAATGTGTTTCCTTCGTTTTCTTTGTGGATACGCTATCAGCGCGACCATAGTAGTATAACCTTTTTTTCCATCAGAATAGACGTCTTGCTTAAAAGGTATCCTCTTATTTTTATTCCTCAATCCAGATGAAGGAAAATTGTAGGTATTTTATTTCTCAATTTAAAGTATATAATTTTCTGCCTACGGAGCGGCTTTTCTGTGAAAGTACCCTTCAAAATTTGCAGTTGATGATTATATAGTGTGGTCAAATTTCTCTCGAGTGTTTACTCAAATTCGACAGCTGTGCAAGCGGTTGTCCCGGTGCTGCCCACCGAAAGTGGTGATAATTTAATCTGTGAAAATATTTGTTTCGGCATATTACACAATAACTTAAATCAATGAAAAGGCGGTTGTATGTGGAACTGAAAGTATATATATACAATTCACGGATCTAATTATCATTCCATATATACTGCAATACATGTAGAAATTTAGTTTTTTTCTCGAACGGCTTACAAACATTTTCTGCAGACCTCACATGCGAAAGCGCGCGGCGCATAAACTGAAAGTTAGTAGCGGTTGCTATAGCAACACAAAGCGGGCGGAAACAGCTGTCATATTTATATTTTTTCCTTTCTAATTGCATTCTTTCATCCAAAGAGGGCCAATTCACTCCTTGAGAGGTATCCAGTGTGGTCACTCTTTGGGGTGTATTGTCAATGGTTTTTAGCTTCAAATCTAGCTCCAAGTTATTGCGAAAATAGCCTCTAAGTTAGAGTTACCCTGTGAGCGAAGACGCTCTTCAGTAGGAGTGTACATCACTCCCCAAATAGTTGATGTAGACTACCTGACCCCCCCCCCCTCATTATATCTCTATACATGTTTAGAGACACCCTTAAAGTCACGAAGTATGATTCTGTGTACAAAATATTTCATGTACACAATGCGAATGATGTACAATAAGTATCGTCCTGTTGTGACGTCATACTCTGTACTTTCCAAGCTTGATCTTCGAAAAAGACTCTTAGCCATCGAAACTAACCAGACATTCCTGTCCAATTAATCTGGAAGTGGAGCCAGACTCCACTGATGCATAAAATATGCACATGCCTACACAAGGCCTACATTAGACCTAATGAACTTAAATCATAACTAAATCTATGGTTATCGTTTATTTCAAAGTACGATTTCTGTTAAATTCCTGACAGCCACATGCATGCAAAGTGATGTCGATTCACTGTTTTATGTAAGGATCGAGCTAGCTACAACGCCCTTTACAAAACCAGAGAAACTGATCCACGGAATCATAATAAGAGATTTTAGATAGATGGATTGATGAATGGATGGATGGATGGACGGATGCATGGATGTAAGGGTGGACAGATGGATTGATGGACGGACGGACGGCGGACAGACGGACGGATCGATGGATGGATGGATAGATAGATAGATACATGCCCTTCGTAATAATATCAATGTATACAGCTTGCTGTGACTATTTTGTGATATACTCACCTTTGCATCGTTAAATAATATTCCACAGGATGTCATGCTTATTAGTGATGATGATGACAATAGTGTAGTGACATGTCGCTATGGAATAATCGGTAATCCGCCGGAATATAATTCGAGAAGGGCAAGATGTGTTATACACTGTGTTTGTTGAAAACAATGCAATGGACCGGCTCGTAGACGGCAGATGTGTCCTTGATAGTTATTCATCATAACGGAGGATAAATGTTACTGTCTTAACTTTACTGGCTATACCAATTGTAATAAGAAAAATATGCTTCCAATCAAGAATAGGGAATAAGTTATCCATCATATTTGGATTTCATTTTTTATCGTATAACATGTTTTTAAGCCAGGTTTACATTATTCGTTAGCTTGTGTTTTTATACAGAATTCAAAACCAAAGGACCCTTCATCCATTAAGCCGTCACCAAATTTGACATCCAACTTTTCAATCGAATGTTACTTTTAGAATAACTCATTAAAAACACCAAAATTATTTCATTTTGTCAATCTTATCTGACGTTTGTTCTTCATAAAGTCAACGATCTAACTGTAGTTTGGTTTTGGAAATGCGCAAGAGGAACACAATCCAAGGCTAAGTGAACATGAGCGAATAAAGTGTTGTGCCTTAGATGAATATTGAAGTAATTCTTAACATGAATATCACACTGTATACAATATATCAATTTTGTTACGTCAGCACTGCATGTGAGTCGCTCTTCTGTGAATTCAATGCATGTGAATATTATGATCTTCTATAAGTTCACTGCATTTTAAAATTACTATCTTCTACAAATTCGCTGCATTTTAACTTTACGATCTTCTATAATTTCAGTGCATGTTAACATTACAATATTCTATAAATTCATTGTGTGAATAATACCTTCCATAAATTCACTACATGTTAACATTTCGATCTGTTAGAAGCTCGCCTCTTGCAATGCCTCGAAACAACGTTCAATACTTCTGTGTCATTGACTTCACATCAAAATTGTATGAAAAGGCATCACACTTGGGTGGGAAAGAGTGAGTATAGGGGTGGGGAGGGGAGGGGGCTGTGAAATTTAAAGAACATTAAAGTCCGTTACTATACTGCTCTTCGAAATGACCAACGCCCCTTTCGATCTCCCGTCAATGGATGTATAGCTTATTCTATCAGTTTTTAAGTTCGTATTTAATTAATCTGATTATAGACAGGCAGTCAAACCTGTAACTTCCTGGTCACATCTGCAGGGATAGGCCATATAGCCTAACGTTAGCTGAACGTCACTTAAACGTTCGATATACATAATCCTTTAGACTAATTTGCTATACTAATATCTTCATGACGAAAGTTGATATACTCATTAAGTGATGATGTTTATAACAAATTTAATTGTGTCAGTTATTCATAACAATAAAAACTGATAAATAATGCTTCATAATCGGCTCTCGTGGAATTATTAAGACTACCTCATATATATGATAACGAGAAGTATTATAGGATACTAGATATTCAGAAATGAACTGAACTGTAGCTGTTGTTCGAACAGAATTATCCAAAAGAAGTTATTTCTTGAATAAGAAAGTTTTGGTCTGAACGAATCCCCGTGGGTATAGTAACAACATGAATTTGGAATTTGTCCCCGCTGTCAGAAACAAGATGGATGACTTATTCCATTGATGCGTTTCACACTGTCTTGCAGGTAAATTTATGTTCTTAATTATTCTAACAGACACGCTGAGTTGAATGTGACGCAAGCCACTGATAAGTTATACTATATAGTCATGCCTCAGCTGGCCAGGTATGTAACAGAACGCGCTCTCTCTCTTTGACTTATGTTGGATGTCTGCACTTTCGCGAGAGACCAACAAATACTGGAGGCTCGAAGTGATCATTTAGCACGTGGCAACGAGGCATGGAACATTGAGAGTGTTAAGACAAAAATATACGAACTTCCCTCGATGACGGTGTGGAAATATTTCATATGGCTTACCAATACTCTTAAACGTGCTTTCTGTAATGCATTATATAGCCATATGACAGTTATATCCCAGTTTTATGTATATATATATATATATATATATATATATATATATATATATATATATATATATATATATATATATATATATATATATATATATATATATATATATTATATATATATATATATATATATATATATATATATATATATATATATTATTTGAATACCTATTCAATGATAAACTGATATGTCTTTTAAATCTGATGGTATATAGGTCTCTTTAAAGTTACAAGTTTGCATGATTAATGGTGACAATGTTACAAATCATCGCCACATATCAATTGTTATCAGGAATAAGTAGAATGTCAATACATCACCTAAATACCTTTATTTGCAGAATACAACAGCAAGCTCGCCTTTCAGGTTTATTTCTCAGCAATGGCTTGAGACGAAACATCCATCTTCCAACATTATGCTGGCAATCTATACCAGAAATAACTTACACATATAGTACACCCTCAATTCATGTTAGGTATAGATGTGATTCAAGGAGAAGGAGGGGAAGGAAAATAGTGTTAGTTACAAATGTATGTTGTGCTCCCCTAATCTAAACTTCAAATGACCGTTAGAGGGAGGGGAGGCGGGTTTCCCTCACCCTATACCCTCTTTCGTTTTGACCCAAGTGACTATATATTATTGACAAGAATCTATGGACCACCTTTTAATGTAAAAATGATGATTTAATATAGTCATATCAATGACGTCCAAATTCGAACGGAGTTAGCTTCTTTAATAGCCAAAACTTCTGATCATAAAATATCTAAGCGATATGATGTCATAGCAAACTTTTGTATTCACCGGATTTAACAAGACAGAAAATAAACCACAGCCATTGAACAATTCATTCTAATTGTCGGAAACATTTCTATTTTTTATTCAAATGCTAGTTTTCATTATCTAAAAGGTTTTATCTAAATAGAAAATAGACATATAACCTTGCAAACGGAGTCATTCGGAAGATGCAAGCTATTGACAACTGGTGCATTGCTATAGTTTTTTATTAGTTTTTATAATACACACATTTATAAATAGACATTGGAATAGAGTAAGTCTCGCCTACGCTATTATAACTCAATCAGTTTGAAAACAGAGTTTTTTTGTCGATCGTGCTAAAATGTAAGATATAAGTCGGTTGTTTTGGCACATATACAATAGGTTTGTTTAATTGATTTTAATATAATTTCATTTTAAGTAAGGAAGACGAAATGTTGAAACATTCGGATTGAAATGTGATTAAAATTAACATGAACAGTGTCTGGGCGATACAATATTTAGATTTCAAAGGAATCAATAAATATACTCGCTAGCTCATTCACGTCGATTTGGACACAAAATCTACGAATTGGGCTCTCAGTTTGCTCAATTTCACGGTTTAATAAAACTTGGGAGCACATTTGAGTTACAAAAGTGCCAGAAACCAAACGCAGGGCATTACATTAAAAGTAAACAAATATTAAATGTTCTACCGGATAATTATCTGGATATTAGCTTAAAGAAACTGAACAACGAACGTGTTAGATACGCAAGTAACACACGTTTTTAGATACAAAACAAGTGACCATGCCAATCCTCACGGAGACAGTATTTCTCAAGAAAACCTTATTGTACACAGTTTAATATGTCGAGCAATATCATCATACATAATACAGCCAAATGAATGTCGTATCTGTGGACCTGGAAACCCTACTTGATCTATAGTACCGTATCATGCAATACCGTACTTCTTGAGGCAATGGAACTTGCCACATTATAACTTGTCTTGAGAGATGAAAAACTTGAGATCTTGGTGAAGTAACACGCTAACTCTTTATTATTCATAAATTAAACGGACTGCACCACTATAGTATGTGTAAAAGTAAACTTTAGAGTATGATTGTAATGTTATTGAAATATTATTCATTATAGTATTACTGAAGTGATACTGTGTACTTCTGTAATGTTTCTGTTTATTTCCTGAAGTGATATCTTAGTAGGACTATCTATTACTGTTCCTGTTGTGATATAATACAGTTATGTCTTTGTGTTATTTCCGTACATGTGGTGCTACTGTTATGTTAGTGTAGAGTTACTGTTGTGATATTGTAGTACTACTGTGCTGTTACTGTAGTGTTACTGTATTGTAGTATGTGGCATAATTCTCAAAGAAAAAATATAAACATATAGCTAGGCCTACACATAACTTGTGTAACTGGAAAACATGAATTCCAACCACCATACTGTATATATATATTATGCCAAACATGTACGGATTTCTTGTCGCTAAGACGCGACAACTTATGACCATTAGTATAGGACTACGCAACTGAAAAGCGATTGAAAAAAACCTCTCCCCGTTTTGAAATCCTTCTACGAATCGAGACATCTCGAAAATTAATGATCTTCTCTCATCATATCAGAATCTTCAATGTTGTGTTTCATTTCGAGAAAGTAAAATAGTATCGTTGACTTGTCTGTTATAGCTACCACATAACTATATAGTAGGCCTATCCATCTCTGAATGTCGCGAAACCGGGTCTGCGTTGACAGCTATATGTCATTTAAATCATGACATACCAGTACAGTCTCCATATTGGATACGGCATTGTTTGACATTCCTGTAATCAATCTGCTTGATCGTTTGTTTTCATTATGTTGGTTTTTCGTAAGACTAAGTTTACATTCGTCGCCATTTCTGTTAGGGCTTTCAAATCAAAGTAAGATGAATCGTTAGATGAAGTACCGATGAGAGGCAGCAGAGATGAAGGCGTTGACAAACACACGTCTTCAATCTTATCA